>NC_056066.1:52420275-52723305 GCF_016772045.2 Ovis aries | reverse complement strand
CCCCCCGCCATGGCCCCACAGGAAGCTTGGATCGAGGCCTGAGAACTAGGAGGGGCTGCTGGGTTCCAGTCGGGCTCTGTCTAATATACTTACCTAGCGTGGGACTTTGGACAGGTCACACACAGTAGGTCCTGGATGCCTCATCCAGAAAACCAGTAGTATGAAAGGACCACTCAGCCCAGCCCCCTTTCCCCTCCTGCCCCAGCCCCGGGATGTTCAGAGCTCCACAGTGGGTGAAGTCCTAGGAGGGGGACTCCAGATTCTGGCACAGTTTCTTTCTTGTGCGTGTGTCTTGGGACTGAGGTGAGGCCCTGTGGCCTTCTGTCAGAGAGGGGGGAGGAAAGCAATTGAACTTGTCCTCAGGCTTCCCAGACCCTGGGGAAATGGGCTTCTACGCCGTAGTAACAGTGAGCGAGAGTCCTTCGGGGGAACAACAGATCATGTGAGGCCACTGTGAGACAGGAGGTTGCTCTTAGAAGAGGAAGGGGAAGTTGAGGGCCAGCAGGCGCGGGACAGGGAGAAGTGATGGGGTTGGAGACAGGCTTCTGTCTCTTGAGTGGAATCTTAGACATAGCTTTGAACCAGACTAGGAAATTGCACTTGCTTGTTCCACAGGCATGTATTAAGCACCTGCTGTGTGCCTGGCATGGGCCGTGGAGATGAAAATTTCTCCTGGCCTCAGTCCATCTAAACCTGAGACATCTGAGTCTGGAAGTCCTCACTTATAAAGTGAGGTTGCCAGCACTTGCCCATAGGTTTTTCAGGAGGAGTAAATTGAAAAATTCATGTAAAACTAGCCTAGGGGTGCTGGGCATGCAGTAGGTACTCCACAGCTGTCGAGTCCTGCTGTTCTTTCATACCAGCTCTTGGCATGCATAATACAGTAACAGAGAAGTATCTCAGAATGTGTGCAGGTTCTTGTCCCCCTCTCCGCCCCCTGCCCAAAAAAACACTGAAAATGAAACACCTTCTTGGGCTCAAGGTGACCTCCATAGCCCCAGGGCCCCCTTCACAGCCTTTATTTGATGACTGAGTCTTGCTGTATTGCATTCTTCCTCTTTGTAATCAGCTTCTGATTAGTTGACTGATGGGTCTGGCTCTTCTGGGTCCTTATTTGCATTTTCACCCTGCTGTAATTATGTCTCAAGAAGACAGCATTTTGTTTTTGTATTGACTTTTGCTTTTTAGAGCTGAAAACTTGTGCAGTGTCCTGTCACATGGGTAGGCTGGTTGTCCTGACAAAGAGCATCTTTCTAGCTCTGGCATCACTTTTTTCCTTTTTTTGATAGTTGTACATCAGAAGCATGATTGTTGGCTATGAAGTTGATTTTGGGAGCCACCCGATTTGTAAACTGGGCAATGCTTTGTATTGGGAGTTAAGGAACGGAATACTGAGGAAGGAGGTGAAGAGAGAAGGTCTGTAGTCTGTTGCCTTCAGGCTTCTAAGTGCAAATACCAGAAGCAGAGGGGTGGCACTTAAGTTCAGCCCTTCAGCTGTCCTGTCACACCTTGGTTTGAACTCTTTATAGGCCTTGGGGTGGAGAATGGCCCCACCTGCCTTCCACAGATCTCCTTTCTGGAACCCAAGAGAGCCTGAGTCCTTTTTTGCACTTGTTTAGCAAATGCTTAAGAAGAGCTTTTGCAGCTTGGTGGTGGTTCTTACATGCACTGTGTTTGTTTCTGTATAGCGTCAGGCCTGCTGCAGCCTGGAGCCTTTGTCATCTGTCAGGCATGGTGGGGGAGGTGCCAGGGAGCGCCTCCTCTCACCTAAACTTACTGAGCACAGGCTGTTTGCCGGATTCATCCCCTCCCCATTTACTGTCTTGTTAAATCCTCACATGGGTGGCTTCCTAGGTGCTGTGTCCACCGTGCTCCCACAGGGCACATGGCTAGTGCCCGCCAGCTCCAGGCTACAGCTTGGGCATCCATGCTCTTTTCCATCGGGTTTCCAAAGATATGGCAACACAGTGGTGTCTCATAGCTCCCAGGAACTCAGAGGACCATGTGCTGGCTTTTTGTTGAAGTAGTGGCAACAGCAGGATGTGTGACTTCAGGTGGCCCTTGGAGAAAGGAGAGCAGGCAAGGTCTTCTGAGCAGGAGTGTGAGCAAAGACAGACCACTGGGGATCTGCGGAAGGAGCAGACCTTTGGGTCGGTCCATGCAGAGGCTCAAGTTGGAGAGGGAAGTAACACCAGTTTGCCAGGAGCCTTGAATGTCAGTCTAAGGAGAGTGAACCTCATCCTGCAGAGAAGGTGGCAGTGGTGTGCACTGCTCGGGTTTTGACAGATGAGTCTGTCTCAGAGATAGAGAGGGCGATGGGATGCTGCACCCAAAAGGCCTGTCTTCACAAGGTACGAGGCCTGCCCTGCGAGCAGAGACCCTGTGCTCCCGTTTTTGCTTTTGAATCTGATATGCTGATACACCTAGGTTTGAATCACAGCTCTGTCTCTTACCAGTGAAGTGCTTTGGGCAAGTCACCTAACTTCTCTAGGCCCCTATTTCCTTACCCATTAAATGATGCCTGTTTAACACTGATGCTTACTGTATACTGTTGGGAGGACTAAATGCACAAGAAACAAAGGGCCCAGTGCAGTTCCTCGCTCACAGCAGGAGTTCGGTAAGTGGTGGCTGCCTCTGTATAGTTCCTCGTTCTGTTTGTTTTTGCCAAATCTCTTAGGCTAATCATTCGTTTTTGCTTCATTTCTCACTAACAATTTGCAGTGCCCTTCTTTTCCCTAAGAAAGTGCCAAGCCTTTAGCAAGTGCCCCTCGTGAGTTCCTCTCGACACACTGGGCTTCAGACTTCTTGCTGTAACCAGAGTCCATATGGTCTCCTTTGGCCCAGACCACTCTGGGTACGACCTTGTTTGAGCTGTGATTTTAACAACCACAAATTGTTCCATCCCCATATGGTGAGCCTCCTCTCTCCTGTAGCTCTGACAGCTCTTTAGACATCTTCCTCCTGGCTAAGGGCCCAAGAGGTGAGAACTCTCCCGGGAGCCCACCCTCTCCCCTGAGCCCTTTCTCTGCTAATCACAGCAGCCACAGCTGAACCCCAGTCTCTTTAGGGGCCAATTGAGGCTGTCGGCAGCTTTCATTTCATCCTCTCACTTATTTAATAAGTTGAGGGGGGCGGAATTGGGGTATCTCCCTAGCTGACTGCCAATTACCAGGCCTGTTTCTGGAGACAAAAAAGTTCCCCCTTAGTTTGTCTGGAATGAGTTCCACCTGGACCTGTTCACCACCTGAGCTGGTTTAGGGAAATCCCCAACCCCCAGACCCTGACAGCCCAGTGACTTCTCCAGGCCAAAAAGACTGGGTTTAATTGGATCTGCGTCCTCAGACCCAGGTGAATGACTACATGCAAATCCCTAGAGACCTCCAAATCGCAGACTCTTAGGTCTTGCCCCATGGTTCTTCTTTTCGTACATTTGGCAAACTTATAAATACTATCAGCATGCTTCAGGGAATGAGAAGGTTTAAGACAGTATTGAGCCGGTCAGCAGTGGCCACACCACAGACACTGCTGTAACAGGAACGAGTCTCCGTGCTGCAGTTGCACGGTACTGTTGGCTGCCCTGACTGAATTTGGGATGTTCTGGAGATAAAGACGCCTTGTGTTGCATCCACACACCATCCTGGCTTTAAGCTCTGCTCACTCCTGTCTCCCTGTAGCCATGCCCTTCTGTATACTGGGCCTGCCACTGCTGCCATGAGAGCATGGGCCCTTGTTGTGCTGCGTGGGGCACTGCTTGAGCTCAGCTGGCATGCATAGAGCCCACCTCCTGTTAGTGACATTTGTCCCCTTTAAGGGCATCTTGGGTTCCACTTGAAAGCCTGTAGGAGACGGGCCTCGCCATCCCACCGCTCTGTGTGGAGGGGGCCCCCCTACCCTGACTGCCAGCGCACAGTGCCCAGTCCTCCTTTGCCTGAGATGACCCCATGCTGCCTTCTAGCTAGAGGGTTTCCTCAGTGGAGACGGAGCCTACAAAGCTCAGTACTCCTTGGGTCCTGGATTCCTCAGACTCTGCATGTTGAGGATATTTCCCCAGAAAAATTGACATGACTCACATACATTGTGGAGAAGGCAATGGCACCCCACTCCAGTACTCTTGCCTGGAAAATCCCATGGATAGAGCAGCCTAGAAGGCTACAGTCCATGAGGTTGCTGAGAGTCGGACACGACTGAGCAACTTCACTTTCACGCATTGGAGAAGGAAATGGCAACCCACGCCAGTGTTCTTGCCTGGAGAATCCCAGGGACGGGGTTGCCTGGTGGGCTGCCGTCTATGGGGTCACAGAGTTGGACACGACTGAAGCGACTTAGCAGCAGCACATGCATTGAGATGTGTCCTGTGCCTTCAGGAGGATTTCTGCCCATTCTTGAGGTTAGAAGGACCCTTGGTCCCAAGCCCCTCAGCACATGGAGAAACTGTGTCCCGAGAAAAGAGTAGGGGGTGTTTGATGAGCCTGGGAGCCAGGTTCCCCCTGTACTCTGGCCACCAGGCAGGTCAGTGTCTCCATAGACCGCCACATGGGGGTACACGCCTCCGGTTGCGTTTGTGCTGTCGCAGCCTGGGTGACAGTCTGCCTTTCGAGAACTCACGGGGCACTTGCACTGGATGTGCGTCAGTAGGTGAGGAGGATGTGAAAATGGGAGGGATGGTTTCTCAGGCAAAGTGAAGACCTCTGGCTGCACAGGGGCTGCTGCTTAGTTCCTCACGGGGCTGCCCTGTCCCGCCGCCTGTGTCCACCGTCCATGTCCTCCCAGTGTGGAGAATGGGAGCGCTAGGGATGAACCTCCAGCCCCTGGAGCCGCGTCAGCTAAGGGGACTTATGGACATTTTTTGGCAGATGGCTGGACCTGGAAGAAGGCTACAGTGGAACTTTAAGATCTGGGAAATCTGCAGAGTTGAGGCCAAATCCAAGTCTTCTGGTCCTTCTCATTAACCCTTTACCGTGACTGACTGAGACTGGGGACATTCTCTGAAGCCAGGCTGCTCCAGCTAGCCACAGCCAGGTTTCAGGCTCCCTCTCAGTTGAAGCAGACTTGTTTGCAGACTGGGCTGTCTTCTTCCCCATGAGAGCCGGTGTTCTGTGGCGAAGTCAGTAAGAGGGGTAGTCACGGAGGAGCCTCCTGGTTCTGTCACTGATAGGCTGTTGTTATGTCAGGAAAGCCCTTCCTCCCCTTGTGCCCATTTCTCTCACTTGGTTCTGAGGGTGTGGGGGTACCAGACTGGGGGAGCACAGTGTAGCATGGGAGAAAAACAGCACCAGCCAAACCCCAGCTTGTCCCCTTGCAGCCACTGAAGTATGGAGAGGTGGCCAGCCTCCTGGGGTGGGGTGAGCGTCTGTCTGCACCTGGCTTGCTGGATGTTCAGTCAGAACTCAACCAAAGGCAGGGGTTTCAAAGCCATATTTTTATGTTAAACTCCTGTCGTGTTGAATGAATGGTTCCATGAAGCTCGTAAATTAATTTTTTATTGCCATGTGCTAACTCCCAGTTCCTATCAGTCACGCAGTATTCCAGCTCCTTTTGCACTTGGCAACCTGAGAGGCTCCAGGGAAGCACGGGACTGTCCCTGTCCCCCAGGAAGCTTGTTGTTAGCGGTGATGAGAAGATGCGGAGTGTGGTTAGTGGGGGGGGGGTCTCTCTGGTCATCCTGTGCCTGCTCACCAGGGAACAGAGAAGAGTCCCTGAGGTGGCTGGGCCCCTGGGACTGCTTCCCGGAGGAGGCAGGCGCCATCTGAGCTGACAGCAAGGGGCAGGGCAGGGAGCAGCGCAACGAGACCTGCCGTTCTTGAGGCCCAAAGGAAGATGGACCGTCAGAGCAGGACGGACGCTGTCGCCTCCAGAGAAGACTGACACGAGGCCGGTCCGTCTTGTCTGGAGTTTTTGCCTGAGTGGATGAGAGGTGTTGGTTTGGGGGATGTCTCTGAGGCTTGATTAGGTATCTTGTGTGTCTCACCGAGCCCATCATGGGGCTTCACGCCTGCAAAATAGACGTTTCCACATTGTCAGCTGAGAAAACTGAGACTTGACTGAGCTGCGGTGTAAACTTTAGATCTTTCTACTCTAAACCCCAGGCCCTTGACAGAGCGCTAACTGTGCCATTCTGTAACCTGTGGTCTGTGAACGGTGCTCCTGCCACACTGGGGACCCGCTGCTGGGCTTCTGCCTTGTTTTGGTCCCCTGGTCAGGACTCAGAGACCACAGAGCCCAGCACCAAGGCCTTCCAGGTTGTCTAAACCTGCTGTGAAGCTCCTGCTGGGTAGGCTTCGGTGCTCTCTGAACTCTCCCTTTCCTTGACACCGTGCCCTTTCTGGGTACGTGGAGACATTGTTATCCCATTTGTAGTGTCTGCTTCCTTTTCTTTTACCCTGACAATAGGACCTCATATGCTGTGCAGTGAGGTGTCCACAGTAGTCGTCCCTGGTTTTGCTCTGTGCTGAGCACCACTGTTGGCTTAGCCGAGCCTTAGAGAAGTGATACGCCAGAAAGCTTGGCTCCCTGGCCTCAGTCCCTCTGACAGATTAGACAGTAGTCCTAGAGCCACTGACAGCCCCCCATCTTCCCCCTCCCCATTCCACCCACCTGCCCCCCCACCCCTGCCAGGGCTGGCATGTTGATATCTTTAATGAAAAGCCAGCTGTCTAGTATGTAAAACAAATGAAAATGACTCATTTCGAAGCTAATCCTGCTTAGAACGAGAGGCTAGCCCTCTGTGACCCTGAGATTACCCTGCCTCTGAGCTTCCCCAGAATGATATGCTGGAAATGAATAACCTGAGCCTCGATGCGCTTATCCATAAAATGGAGAAAATTCCTATATGGTCCTTTGCCTGAACAAAAGGAAGCTTTGCATATCGGGCCTTGCACGATGTCTAGTTTTTTCACAAACATCAGTAAGTGCAGTGCTAAGACCACCAGCTAGGACGTTGGGAGAGCTTAGGTAAGGGTGAATTCTTGGCTTCCCACCCAATGACACCACGATTTGAGTATGCCAGTCAGGTGACTATTTTCTGATAAATACATGAGAGGCAGAGAGGAATAGAGAGAACCAGAGTTTCTGTTTGAATCCCAGTCAACCCTTTACATCTTTTTGGATTTTATTTCAAATCCTAAAAGGTGATTCTGTTAAAGTGCTGCACTCAATATGCCAGCAAGTTTTGGAAAACTCAGCATTGGTCACAGGGCTGGAAAAGGTAAGTTTTCTCTCCAGTCCCAAAGAAGGGCAATGCCAAAGAATGCTCAAACTACGGCACAGTTGCACTCACCTCACACACTAGCAAAGTGCTCACAATCCTTCAGGCTAGGCTTCAATAGTACGTGAACTGAGAACTTGCAGATGGATTTAGAAAAGGCAGAGGAACCAGAGATCAAATTGCCAGCATCTATTGGATCATAGAAAAAGCTAGAGAATTCCAGAAAAACATCTACTTCTGCTTCATTGACTACATTAAAGCCTTTGACTATGTAGACCACAACCAACTGTGAAAAATTCTTAAAAAGATGGGAATACCAGACCACCTTACCTGCCTCCTGCGAAGCCTGTGTGCAGGTCAAGAAAAAACAATTAGGACTGGACATGGAACAACACACTGGTTCAAAAATGGGAAAGGAGTATGTCAAGGCTGTATATTGTCACCCTGCTTATTAACTTATATGCAGAGTACATCATGCGAAATGCTGGGCTGGATGAAGCACAAGCTGGAATCAAGATTGCCAGAAGAAATATCAATAACCTTAGATACACAGATGACACCACCCATCTGGCAGAAAGCGAAGAGGAACTAAAGAGCCTCTTGATGAAAGTGAAAGAGGAGAGTGAAAAGGCTGGCTTAAAACTCAGTGTTCAAAAAATGAAGATCATGGCATCCGGTCCCATCACTTCATGGCAAATAGATGGGGAGAAAATGGAAGCAGTGACAGACTTTATTTTCTTGGGCTCCAGAATCACTGTGGACAGTGACTGTAGCCATGAAATTAAAAGATGCTTGTTCCTTGAAAGAAATGCAATGACAAACCTAGACAGCATATTAAAAAGCAGAGCCATTACTTTCCCTACGAAGGTCCATATAGTCAAAGCTGCGGTTTTCCAGGAGTCATGTACGGGTGTGAGAGCTGGCCATTAATAAAGACTGAGCACCGAAGAATTGATGCCTTCGAACCTTGGTGCTGGAGAATACTCTTGAGAGTCCCTTAGCCAGAAAGAAGATCAAACCAGTCAACCCTAGAGGAAATCAACTCAATATTCATTGCAAGGACTGATGCTGAAGCTGAAGCTCCAACACTTTGGCTACCTAATGGAAGAGCTAACACATTGGAAAAGACCCTGATGCTGGGGAAGATTAAAGGCAGGAGGAGAAGGGGATGACAGAGGATGAGATGGTTGGGTGGCCTCACCGACTCGATGGACATGAGTTTGATCAAACTCTGGGAATGGCGGAGGACAGGGAAGCCTGGCGTGCTGCTGTCCATGGGGTCGCAAAGAGTTGGACACAACTGAGCAACTGAACAACAACCACCCTTCACCAACCATTTCACCTTTTACAACTTGGTATGTAACCTCTTGAGACTAAAATCTGTAGGGAGAGCCTTTTTCATGGATAGATGTGTCTGTAGAGTATTGTGAGGACTGTGGCTCAGTGTTCCCTGCTCACCTTAGCAGCCCAGAGCAAGGACTTTTGTGTTTCAGATTTCTAGGTCCCTGGACTTCAAAAATCCACCTTTAGGCGTGAGCAGGTTGAAGGGTGCTGAGGATACCTTTGCCACCATCTGGCTGCCCTTGGGGCAAAGGCGTGGCCATGGAAAGCTAGCCCCCACCCCCTCAACCACCACCCTGCCTGCCCTTATTCTTAAATCTCCGTTTTGAAAACATAGAAAGTTCCCAAATTAAGCTTTGACTCCAGATGAGTTATAGAGAGAAAGATAT
This sequence comes from Ovis aries, assembly GCF_016772045.2. Taxonomy (NCBI): domain Eukaryota; kingdom Metazoa; phylum Chordata; class Mammalia; order Artiodactyla; family Bovidae; genus Ovis; species Ovis aries. The sequence continues at coordinate 52,714,371 of NC_056066.1, read as the reverse complement.
AAGGTAGAGAGCTTCCTCCATGCCCCACTGCTGGGGGCATGCCCCACTCACCCCTCACAGCTGACCCCAGAGGGCAAATAGCTTCCCCGTTTGTTAGGAGGGAAAAAAAGATTTGGATAATGTAAGTGACTAAGGTGAAAGTGCCGAGTGAAAGTGTAGCTGTGGCTCCCAGATAGTTTTCAATCCTCTGATTGCCAGACTTAGATGTTCTGAAGGAGAGTAGAGTTTAAAAGCTGAGAAGTGGAGGTAGGAGATGGAAGACAACTTTTTTAACCACTCCCACTTACTTTTCATTATCGTTTCATCAAAGAAGTGACATTTTGACCAAAGTAGGAAGGCCATACCTTTTAGGATAAAGGGTAATCGTCTGTTTACCCGGCTGTTCCCAGTCTGTGAGCTGAGGACTAGGGGCGGGCATTGGCTGTGTGAGCCCGTTCTGTCCCCAGCCCCATGGCTGCCTGCTCCCATCTCTTCTTTACCCAGCTTTTGTTCTCCAGCCTGCTGATGGCCTTAATGGGAGCAGTTTGGTTCCTCAGCTTCCTTGGACAGACCAGACAACTGCTTGGCTGGCAGAGAAGCCTGCCAGAAGGCTGCTCGCTGCCTGGCTGGCACCACATCCCCTTTGTGCTCTGGACCTCAGACCCATGCAGAGGTACTTCAGCCAAGCCTTCCACAAGCCTTTTCTGAGTGAATCTGTTTATAGGTGAAGGGATTAAATGGCTTTTAAACTCTACTTAAGCTCTTCTTGTCTCTCTAGGGAGGGATTCCACATGTAATAAAAAGCAGGAGCTTTGGAGTGAGACAGACCTAGGTTCAACCCTTTTCTCCGCCACTTATTAGCCATGCAGGTCTTCTCTCTGAACTTTCATTTCCCTGTCTCTGAAACTGGGGCCACAACAGCTCCCACGTAGTATGGTGGTTGAGTGAGAAGAGGCAATAGATGTAAAACATGTGTGTCCAGTGAGTGGGAAGCAGTGTAAGAGGGTTGACAGCCTTACTAAGTTGTTACCTATGAAAGTGGCCTACATTTATATGTCATAGAACATGCCTGGTACATAATCAGTGCTGACCAAGTGATTGCTGTTACGATCATTATAGAGAAATAAGGAAGTCGGATGTGCTGGGGGAACTTAGTTCTAGAGCTAACATAAAAAAGGGAAGAATTTGCCATCACCTTCCTGGGCCCCTTACCCCCAGGAGACATCTCAAATATAGACTGTTAGAGCCACTGATGGAGCCAGCTTGGGAAGCGCTAAAAGGAGGCTCGTAGCAGAAAGGCTCTGGGCTATGAGGCTGGAGAAGAGGGGCTGAGGGCTGGTCCTGCTGCTCTGCTGTGGGGCAGGTGGCTCCATCTCTGGGTCTGTAGCCTTGTTAACTCCTCACAGGTGAGCTCATCAGGCAGGTGGGAGACAGGAGTGCACTGCCATTGGCACCTCACCTGCAGGCCAGCCACGTCACCAGTTTCCACTGTGCTCAGAGGGATGGCTTCGCCTACTTGGAGGGCTCTACTATGGTCAGAAGTCAGTGTTCCAGCTGAAACGGCCAAGGCAAGCCGTGACTGATGCCGAGAACCAGGCACTCGGAGCGGAGGTGTGGCACCTGCTAGGAGGAATGCCGAGGGCCCACCTCTGGGCTGCTCCTGGCTGGGGCCAAACCATTCCTGTTCTGGGAGGGCCTGCTGCTGCTTTACCTCAACCCATGTGGTCTGAGCCCTTCCCACTCCAGGCTGTAGGGAACCCGACCCCTGCTCTCTTCCAGGGAGGTTGCAGCCATGGGCTCCCTGGGGAAGGTACACCTTCTCTCATGGGAGATGGAGAAGAATGCAAAGCCAGCATTCTCTCTGGAAGAAAGGGTCGTATTTTTCTTGTCCCTGCCCACTGGGCAGAAGCAGGCGGACCTGTGGATTGTCCTGAGGTGTCCTACCAGGAGGGCCAGTGCCAAAGCTGGAGGGAGCATGGAGGAGCCTGTGGAAATGTCAGCCGTGTCCTGGCAAGGGACCCAGTGGTTACAGCAGTCATGCCGGTGTCTCCAGCACTCTCACAAAGTGCTGGGCACATGGTTTGACCTTCTTCAGGCACACTGTGTTCTGCTAGTTTCTTATGTAAAAGAGACTTCTGGCTTCTGAATTTCCCTGCCGGCACTGCTTTTCAGCTGCTGTAGGCTACCTTCCTGTTGTGACTGACGGTCATCCGTTTGAGGTTGTCCTCAGCTTGGGTCCAGCCAGGGGAGGGAGGAAAGCAGTGTTGAAAAGGACATCATTGATTCCAAAGATTATGTCAGCATGACCATACCGCTTCGCAGGCCTTTCTTGTATCTCACAAGGGCTCAATGTCTTAGATGGTGAAGGTCCCCCCAAGCCTTCCCTCCCCCATCTCTGGTTGCTCTGCTTCACCTACTGGCAGCAGCAGGGAGAAGGCACTCGGCCTGCTGAGTGGAGCTAGAACTGGGGATGGCTGCAGGACCATCCCAGGATGTGCTCGCGATGACTGTGTTTTTCCAAGTCAAAAACTGGCGTACAAGACCCACCAGTGGAGGTTTGTTGAGGGGGATTAATAGGCAAAGCAACAGAAGCAGCAGAAAAGAAGGCTGGGGCGGAGAGGTCCCAGCGTCTCCTTCCGAGATCAGATACTTCTCCAGCGCCTTTATCATCCATTCTCACTTGACTCCACACAGGGACCCCAGGTCACGCCTCCCCTGTGTCCCACAGTCTGGTCTCTCATCTGCAGGTGTGGAAGGTTCTCCACCATCCACGGTGTGTGGAGGAGCTCAGAGAAGAGCCTGGGTCTGGGCTCTGGGATCCCTCACTACTCTAGGGACCTTTCCCAGGGATCTTTCTTATTCATCCAAGGACATGGTTTTTTCCCACTAAAAAGTACAGTGTGACAGTGTGATGTGTACTCAGTACCAAAAATACAGAGGGAGAGAGGAGGAAGAGGAAAATCCACCCATGACAAGTGCGTTTCGGTGTATTTTGATGTGTTTTCTTGCCAGATTTCTTATCCTTGGAGGTTTTTGTCTTTTACGTAGCTGTGATCACACTGTGCATTATAGAACTTCATAGCCTTTTTCTTCCCACTTAACCCATGGAAATGCTTCTGCCACGCTTTGTTTAGAATGCCACACAGTTTTCTCATTTCCTCTGTAATGTGTCATTGCATAGATGGATCGTTTGCTTCAATCTCTCATTTTTGGATTTGCGGTTATTGCTTCAATTTAAATACTGCTTCTGTGGACATCTTTATTCATAAAGGCTTTTTCATATTTAGTATATTCAGTTAAACTTGATTTCCAGAAGTGGAATTATAGGGTCTAAATACATTTGAAGCTCTGAAAACGTCGCCAAATTGCTTTCTAGAAGGCTTTGTCATACTCTTCCAGTGGCATGCGTGTCCTTGCCGTGGTTCGCCTGGCTGGAGGCAGTAAGGATGGTTCAGTGGCCGAGGGCCATGGCCTCTTAAGCCTGACACATTCGTAATTTCTGGTTGGGGGCAAATGGCCGGGAGAGGATGGGCTCGTCAAGGAGTCGGGTCCTGCCATAGGCCAGGTACTTCACAGTCGTTACTCCACTCAAACCTCAAAAAGAGCCCCCATTTCACAGAAGAGGAAAGGAAGGCCGACCTGGAGAAGTAAATTGTCCAATATCACCATATCCTGCCGCCTCCAGTGAGGACTAGCCAGGCATCTCCCCGGGACCTGAGGATTACAGTGTGCTCTGAGTGTACAGATGTCAGGTAATGGGGGGAGGTGGTGGGGCTGGGATGGCACGTCGTGTTGTCAGACTGCAGCAGCTCATGGAGCCTTGAAGCCAGTGGAGGAGTCAAGCACCCTGGGTAAGGCTGGTCTGATTCGGTCGTTCAAATGGGCACTTAAAACTGATGAGACCATGGGTTGCCACGGAACGCTACTGACCTGGGTGGCCCGCCTGCCAGGCTTAGGCTATGCTTAGCTCTTTTCAGGCTCAGACTGGGAAAGTAGCACTGGGCAGGGTGGGGATCGCCCAGAGATAGTCTCTGCAGGTTGTTGTATTCTAGGCCTCCCCTAGAACAGGTTCCTGAAGCATAGGCCACTGGTCTTGCCATTCCCAGCTAGCTAGTAATAGTACGGCTAGGCACTGTTGTAAGCTTTCCATGTATTAGTTTATTTGGATCTTGTAATAACCTGTGATGTGGTACAGTGACCAGACCAAAGAACCAGACGACTCAGATTTGCTCACAGTCAAGTGGCAGAGCCTGTGGACTGGGCTGCAGTTCTGGCTCCAGCCTCCTTCCTAAGCACTGCAGTGTCCTGAGCATAGGGCCTAGCGGGTGGCTGGGAGACGAACACTGCCGCTGCCTGTGGGACTCTGGCCTTCCTTATGACCCAGGCGGGTAGCCTAGTGCAGGTTCTCAGAGCCCTGAGCCTCACTTTTCTTGTCTCTGAAATGGGATGAGAGGGTTGCTGTGAATGTTCAGGGCAGCCTGATTAGTCACAGAGGGAAGGAGGGGGTGGGGGGGATGAGGGATCTTGGCTGCCACGGTTCGGGGACAGATGACTAGGATGCTGTTCATCTTCTCTGGACAGGGTGTGGAAGCCAGGAGAGAGGGACTCAAATTTGTAGCCAGGGCCTCACATGTGGATTTCCAGCCGGAGCCTGCCCCTCAGGCAGTGAGGCGACCCGACGTGTGATGCTTAGCCTGCATCACAGCTGATCTGGAAAGGTGGGGGTAGTGTGTCCGGGACCTGGTGGCTGTAGTGCGGCTGGATTCACTCCCGAGAGTGAAACCAACTCCTGCACCCCGCCCCTGCACAGCTCCTGAATTCATCTGGGTTGGGTGTTGGCACCTAGGGAGGCATCTGGAGCTTGGAGGGCACCCACACCTACTGACCCACGTCCACTCTCCCTGCCTTCTGTCTTTCAGGTTGACCCTCGGGACCCACAGTCTCATCGTGTCTCGCACAGAATTCAGCAGAGGGCACAGGTGGTGGCTTGGCCGGTTGGTGATCTCCTGACAGCCGGGTCTCCAGCAATGTGAAGCTTTCATTTGGGTTTTCCCCCTCCTCTTACTTTTGCTTTATTTTTTTGTCCCCCCCCCCTTTTTTTTTTAATTTAAACGATTAAGACTTCAGAAGAGCAGGAAGTTATGCTGTGGACAGGCACCACTTTCTTTAAAGAAACTCAATATGGACAAAGCATATGTATAAATTTCACTTTTAATTTTTATAAGGGGTTAGGGAGGTATTTTGTTTTTGTCCTTTATTTTCCCTGTCTTATTTCTTTTACCCATCTCTTAGTTCTGCTTATAACACCTCACTTCCCCAGAGAAGGCCTACCCCTCCGTGGAGAATTTGGGGACCTCTCCTGGATCAGGGGGCATAAGGACAGAAGGAGGCCTCTGTGCCGCCTCCCCACCAGGTCCAGGAACTGCTGGACCCCCTGGTGGGCTGCTCCTGGTTGGCCCTTGGGCCTTGGAGATGATCAGAGGCTAAGAACCACCTAGGAGGGGAAGACCCGAGCTTGGCCAGGAGAACTCAAGAAAGAAGATCCCTCTTTGGAGTTTGTCTTCTTTAAGCGGTTGGAAATCCAGAGTCACACCAGGACTTACTACTGCCCTTCATAACCAGGGGGTTCTGACGGGGGAGGGCCAGAAGGTGACCATTGCTTACTCCCCGGTAACTGAGCTGCCAGCCCACCCCAGCTCTACAAGCCTACCTTTCTGTCAGTGATCTTCCTCCCAGACGATGATTCCCTGGGAAAAAATGTCGTGCCAAACCTCTGCCTAGGATACAGCAGGGTCTTCAGCGGGCATCTGTCACTCCTCTGAAGTCAGCACCTACCACCTCCTGCCTCCAGGATCATCATCTACCCTGATGTGGCCGCCAGATGCCCAGGGTGTCAGAGCCCCCTGCGACCCAGTTGTGAGCATTGCCGTAAGAACAGGGTGTCCTAAACTGGCTGTTACCTCCTCACAGTGCAGCGGGTGCCCTGTGAGCCAGGCCCATGCTGTCGTATATGGTGACAATACCGAGCGTCGTCTCCCTCCCCGCAGAGACTTCCTGTTAGGTGCCCGCCCTCCGTGTAAATGTGTCTGATGGGAAAGGATGGACCTGGCTGAGTGGGTGGACCACAGCCATCAGGTGTCTGTGGGCTTGGTGGCCGTGACTTCCAACCCCACCTCCAGTGTCTGTCTCTAGCCTATCTTCTGCTCTCCGTCGACGCTCTCGCAGCCTCCCTCTTGAAGAGGCTTTGGAAGAGGCATGTCTTTTGAAGAGGCGTGTCCTCTCCCCTTGCCAGGAGGAGAGCTGTTCCTCTTGCCCCGTACCCAGAAGCCCCTTCAGCTGCTCCACAGGCTTCTCACCCCAGAACAGCAAGGCGAGGAAGGGAAAAGGAATTCTTCTTTTGTGTTTATCTTTGTTGTTGTTTTCTCTAAACCAGCGTAGAATGGATAGGTGGAGATGTTGGAGGGCGTTTTAAGTTGGTATGTGACCAAGGGGGGCTTCCCCCCAGAGCCACAGTCCTTCCACCCTGGGCGTTTGGAAGAGACCAGCACAGCATCAGCCCAGATCTGCAAACTCAGCAGTATGTTTGCTCACATTCTTTCCGCCTTTTCTCAAGGCTGCTTCCTCCTCCTGGGCAGATGGCTGGCTGGCTGTGGTTCGCAGGATCCGGCAAGGAGGCAGGTGGTGACCAGGCCCCTCACTCCCCTGGGGATATGCTGAGCTGCAGCTGGAAGAGCGCATCCCCTAATTGCAGTCAGTGCCCCTTCTCCGCCCCACCTCCCTGCCCTCCCTTGGGGGCAGCTGTCTGTCCACGAGCACATGGGGAAGCAGTCCCTAGACTCGGCACCCCCACCTCTCCCTGGCCATAGCCCACACTCTGAAATCCTAGTGAGGGTTCAAGTCTAACCGGATATTTACCTTTTGCTTATCTTTCCCTTCTGCCCTCCCCAGGTGTCTTAGCTCTGAGTAAGGTCCCAGGTGGCCATTCCTTTTGGGTGAGGTGGGTGGCCTCGGTCAGGTAGCAGTGTCCACGTACCTTTGTCTTGCAGGACTCCCAGCCCATCCTCGCTTGGTGGCAGGACCTCCTTCCCTAGCTCCTGAGGCCCAGCTTGTTAGCCCCAAGTGCCTGTCTTTCCCCCTCCCCCGCTCTCCACTTCATCTGCCTCGGGCACCCAGCAGCCAGTGGAAGGCAGCCCGAAGTCAAGGCTGGCTCTCCCTGGGTAGCTGCCCGTCCCTCCGCCACTCTGCATCTCTTTTCACTGGGGTCAGCCACGTGTCTCTTCCTGCCTTTTCACCTGGGTCTCGGGTTTGGCAGCTGCCCTGGGGCACATCATCTCAGCACCACCAATTTATTAGTCCTGTGCAAGTTGTAGAAATCTCCAGTCCTTAAAATAACAGTCAGTTATTCTCCTGGGATTGGTGGAAAGGAGAGTCTTTGGAGGGAGGATCTGAGCGTCATTCTCCCTCAGTGAGAGGAATCGACAAGACAGATCATAGTGCCTTATTCCATTGCCCTCTCCGCCAGGCCGTCTGGCTTAGTACATGGCTTCTGTCTCCCTATCCGTGTCCATCTGTCCCTTAAACTCACTCCCACACACAGATAGCCACATGGGAGGATGGCTTCCCCGCGACCTCCCCGTCCCTTCCTCAAAGCTGTAGCCAGCCATGTGTCCCCCACCCACCACAGGGCACCACTAGCAGCTTCGCCAAGGGCAGAGCTGTGCTGCAGACGGGTGTGCGCCCTGCCCTCCTCCCCAGCGGGTCCCCGCCTCTTCCCTCCAGCCAGGAGGATGCGTGTCTCTTTCTTCTAGGCCTTCAAGGCCAGCTCCATCTGACCCCCTCCTGGGCACGGGGACTAAGGCCACGGACCTTAGCCTCCTCTCATCCAGAGGCACTGGGTCAAAAGCGGAATTCTTTCCCCTAACCCGCTGTGATTCGTGCCCCCATGGTTGTTTTTCTGAGGGAGTGTATTCAATGTTTACTTAAGAAATAACCTGTTTACAGCTGGAGGAGAAATGTGCCCGTTGCTGGGTGGAGATTTGACTCTCTGTACGGCTCCTGGCCTCCTTTGTGGCACTGCCCATGGTGACCCCAGAGCGAATGAAGGCAGGGGGCCGGGCCGGGGCACAGGCCCCACAACCCCTCTGCCCCTGACCCTGCGGTGCTAAGACCACTTGCCACCTTCCTCACAGCCTTCATTCCCCGCCTCTCATTCCCTTCCTCCAAGATCTCTCTTTAACATATCAGTTATCTCCTAGAAAACCAGTGTTTGGAGCAATAAGATTTTTTTTTTTTTTTCCGCTTGAGTCCTTTTCTAAAAAAAGGAAAAGAGCAGACATTGTGGGAATCTTTCTCTTTCTGCTGTTGCTGTTTACCTGTTTAGAAGACAGCTCTAACTTGGATGGATATCTGGGTTTCAGCCTCAGGTTATCCTCAGGAAGCTTGGAGAGGTAGGATCAGGCCTCCACCCCCTAACTCTCTGCTCCTGCTGCCCAGGCTCCCAGACCTGCCCACCAAGTGCACGCCCACCTTTGCTCCTCTGTGCCGACCTCTCCCTGCCTGTCTGGGCTGTGCCTCTCAGTGGGGTTTTTAGGTTCTTGCCCTTCCCCATCCTGGGCCTGGGCAGGGGGCCCAGCTGCTGGAGTCTCCAAGATCTGGTGACCTGAGAAGAGCTGAGTTGTGTGGCTCCAGGCTCCAGACCCCTGGCTTGGGGCTGAAGCGCAGCCTTAGGGACAGCGTGGGCCATTTCCTATCCTGCCCTGCCAGGCTTCAATGGCCAAGCCATCTGGAGAGAAGGCATTGGAAGTGGAGCAACAGGATGTGTCATGAGGTTGGCTAATGTCAGCACGCATAGTCGAGGGCTGAGTCCACTGCCAGTGGCTCCCGGAGTCCCTAAGGTTGGGAGGTAAACAGGAAGGAGACCCCTGCATCTTTTTCCCTGAGAGCCTTCAGGAGGAAGGGAGTCCATTTAGGGATATTTTAAAGAAGCCTTTGTTCTCCAGGTGCCTCTTTCCATCAGAGCAGGGAGGATGTTGGAGTGATTTACATTCATGTGGGGCCAGCTTGGGTGCAAGGGAGGTTTTAACCCAGGCACAAGGTTAGTTTCAAAGACTAGTTAATCTATTTTCTTTGTTTTCTTTTTTTTTTTTTTTTTTTTTGCACAGAAGCTGGTAATCTAGGACCTACGTGTGAACAACTTTATATATGAATATTTTTTGTACTTGGTTTACTTGGGTTGGTATGATACATTATATTTAAGTTCCTTGAACACTGTGGATCCCCCTAATGTGTATGAATGACTGAGGCTTTGTAAATTAAGGGACGTTTGTGTGAATAAAGTTATTTGATGGGGTCAAAGAAGCCATATGTGATTTGAAAAGGCGTGCTTTGTGGTTTTGTCATCTCCTGTGCAGAGGAGCTTGTGTGGGTCCTGGTGGGTGAGCGGCAAGAGAAAAGGATGCTCGGCTGCTTGGTGAGAAAATGCCTGGTGGCCTTGAGTGGTCCTCCTCCCACTCCACACTTGGGCCCAGAAGCCACACCAGGCTTGCTGTTCTCTCCCCAGGGGTCCGAGGCTTTGCCAGTTGCCCAGACATCAAGAGGCCCTTCCTTGGAGCCCCAGCTCTGTGATTCCGCAAGTTCTGCCCCTAGGAATGAGAGGAGTCTCCCAACCCTGGCTACAAGGGGAAGAGGACTTTCTTGGAAAGCTCACCTGGGAGCTGGCCACTCGGAGGAGCAGGGCAGAACAGCCCTGTGAGGGTAGCACCCCTATGTGGAGAGCATTGGTTGGCCTTGGCAGTTCTGGGGAAGGGAAGAATGAGCATACAGCCCATCGCCTTCTGCCTGGCGCAAAGAGCCGTTCCACAAAGAGTGAGGACTGGCATTAAAAGTCAGGTGCTTGGTTACCAGCATGGTGTGTGTGCCCCTCTGTTGAGAAAACTAAAGCCCAGAGAAATCCAGGCTGCGGGCTGAATGCTTGGTGAACAAGAAAAGCCACATGCCACGTGTTGGCTGGGACAGGTGTCAGCCGGGCTGCGTGTCCCTTCCTCTTCAGTGACAGTGGTGATAAACTACCTTCAGAGCAGCTGAGGGCTCCGTAAGAACATAGTCCTGGGCCTGGCATTTAGAAGGCTCTCAAAAAATGGTTCTATAGTTTCCTTTTCCCAAAGAGACAGAGTTGGGATTCTCTGGGAGTCTGTTGAACTCCGGACCCTGACTCCTGGTACTGCAGTGTCTGTAAAGCTTAAAAATCTGGAAAGAATTGGTGTTTGACATGGGACCCATGACTGAGACTTTTCCTGAGGAGATCTGGTAAGCCCAGGAGTCACAGAGCTGCAGGACAGAGTCAGGACTCTGGAATGTGGGTTTAGAGGAAGAGATAAGACCCAGGCTCCCCGCCTAATCTGAAAGTGAGCGGGCTGCATTCCAGGCCCAAGCCTTGATGTCCAGCAGCTGCTGGGGATGAAGCTTCTAGCAAAGGACACTTCTGTGCTTACCCTGGAGCTTGAAGAAGAACCCTCAAGCGTTCTGTTTTTGTTTTTGTTTTAAATAACTGAGATAATTCACCCTTTTGAAGGGTACATGGGCTGTGGTTTTTAGTATAAGAAGAAACCCATACCCACCTGCTGTCATCCTTTACAAGCACACTCCTCACACTGCCCCCCCCCCCCCCCCCCCCACCACCACACACACACACACCCTCCAGCCCTAGGCAACCACCAATCTGCCTTTGTGTCCGTGGATTTGCCTCTCTGGATATTCCATATAAATGGGATCACTATTAGGTGGCCTCTTGTGTCTGGCTTGTTTCACTTCATAATGTTTTCAAGGCTCATCCCTGTTATTTGCATATACCGGGGTTTCCTTCCTCTTTATTGCTCCATAGTATTCCATTGTATGGAAATACCACATTTTAGATTTTATCTATCCACTCACCAATTGGTTGACGTTTGGATTGTTTCCAGTATCTTGGCTATTACACATAATGATACAATGAAGATTCGTGTACAAGTTTTTTACATGGACCTGTGTTTTTAATACTCGGGCACATAGACATCTGGCGGTAGACTGCATCCAATGGTAACAGCATGGTTTTTGAGGATCTGCCTAACGTCTCCAAAAGGATATGCTAACACAACACTAAATCAATTTTTTAAAAAAGAAGGTGGCCCATTTTACATTCCCACCAGTGATATCAGAGGGTTTCACTTTCTCCACTTCCTTTCCCACGCTTGTTACTGTCTATTTTGCAGTCATCTTGGGTGTTCAGAGATGTCTACACCCCTATACCGCTAATGGCGGACAAGGGAGAATAGTGAATAGCTACTTTAGATTCCTATCCAGTCACTGCTCCAGCAGGCATGGGGGCCAGAGTTCAGAGAACACTAACTGGCTCTGCTGTTTGTTGGCTCCTTGACCCTGAGGCAGATCACCTTTCTGACTTGACTTTGTCATCTGCAAAGTAGTAAACATCCCCTTCATGTGAGAGTTGGCAAGCCTGAAAGTTTTCATGGTGGTCACTCCAGAGCATTTCTTTCTCCACCCGTCTCCCAGGCACTGTGGGTTCATTAGAACTAGGATCAAAGTGGAGGAGCTTTGAGAGGCTCACTGTGTCGGGTGTGGGTGTGAGTGCTGAACCTGGGCACACTGCTAGGACATGGGGTCTCTGGAGGGGTGGATCTGGGTGCCCTTCACCCATGAAGGAGGCCGCACGTCCACGCCCGCGCCGCCCACCCCCTTCCGTCTTGCTTCCACATGTCCCTCCAGCTCCAGCCTCTGGCTCAGTCATTCGGTAAATAGATGCTCCAGCCACCAGCTTGTTGCTTGTGAACCAAGTGGGGCCTGTGGGCCAGGAGCCTCACATCCAGGGGAGGAAGGACTCAGAAAAGACAGGTGCGTCGTGGCATGCCTGGCCTGAGACAGATGGACATTCTGGGGCTATGGAGTGGCTGTGGTGGAGACATGCTGGACGAGGTAAGGCCTGATGCCACACTTGGTCCAACCTGTGGTCTGACCCAAGCCCACAGGTCTCTCCAGGCCACACTGCAGTCCCCAGCCCGCAGTGCCCTGACAGGCTGCAGCGGGCAGAGCACCCAGCCTTTGTTAGCCTTTCATCTTGGAGAGTTGCAGCATCTTCCTGCTACCCAGGAGGTCTGTGCATCATATCCCACCCTGAGGACCCAAAGGAGAGATTGTGGCATTGAGACCCACTGCTTGATCCAGCCTTTGCACGGCAGATTTCCCTTTAAATCATCAAAATAGGCCATGGCATAAACCCTCTGAGCTCCCACTGCACTCATGAGATCACCCAGACCCTCTCCTTGGCCTGTCAGGCCCTTCTCCATCATCCTCCCTAGACCCTTTTGCTACCAGCACCCCTCAGGCTCTCCTGTCTAGCCATCTCAGCCTCACTGCTCTCCTAGAAGCACACACAGGACATTTCCATTTCAAGGCCTTTAACTTGCTATTCCTGCTGCCTGGAAGGCATCGCTTCATTGCTCTAGTTAGGTCTCTGCTCATGCCCTTGAGAGAGCTCTCCTGGTCCCCTTATCTAAAGAAAAACCCCATCACTATCTCAAGCCCTTTAACCTGCTTGCTTTTTCCTTATAGAACTTAACCACTAGCAGAAAGTTTTATGTGTTACACACATGTATAATATTACAAGCGTGTGTGTGAATGTATATAAATACATTAAACAGGACCCAACACGGCCCATAGTTGGTGTTCACTACATGTTTATTAGGCTTCCCAAGTGGCACTAGTGGTAACCCCAACGCAAGAGACATAAGAGACGTAAGTTCGAACCCTGGGTCAGGAAGATCCCCTGGAGGAGGGCATGGCAACTCACTCCAGTATTCTTGCCTGGAGAACCCATAGACAGAGGAGCCTGGTGGGCTACACAGTCCATGGGGTCAGAAAGAGTGGGACATGACAGAAGCAACTTAGCATGCACATGTTTGTGAAGTAGATGGATGAGGGCACATTGTACCTGCAGGAACATGGCCCCATGGGAGGAACCTGCTCAGGGGCCTGCAGGGTACAGCAGGCCCCGGCACATGAACCAAGGCTCCTGAGCCTGGCCACCCTTGTGGCTTGGCCTGCAACTCCTGTCTCCTGAGGTTTGGTCACAGTCTACCCATTCCCACCAGGGCCTGAGAAGTAGGGGGAAAAAAGGCTATTTGAGAAGGAATCACCTGTTGTGGATGATGATACTAATTTAATCTTAAGCTTTTTCTGTCAAAGGCCAAGAGGTAAATACTTTAGGCTTTGCAGGCCCTGGGCCCTATCACTGCCACTCAGCTTCACCATCTTCCTGCACAAGCAGCCACACACAGTATGTAATCAGGTGAGTGTGCCTCTGAATCAGTCAGACTTTGGTCATGGACACTGAAATTTGGATTTCACATGATTTCCACTACAGTGTCACAAAATATTATTTTTCTTCAACTATTTAAAAATGTAAAACCGCATATCCAGAGCAGTCTACAGCTGGACATGCGGCAGACTGCATGGCCTGGAACTGATGGGTCCAGCTCAGACTTGTGTCCCTGGGTCACGTGTTATGTCCGCAAGGGTGAGTGAGAGGTCATGTAGGGTGATGGGGGAGAACCAGGCCCAGAGGCTCTGCTTCATCGCTAGCTGGTCTGTTGGCTGCAGCTCTGGGTGTGGAGGAGAAAAGGAGAGTGCAGGGCGATGAACATATGTTCTCGAATCTAGAAAAGTATGAAATACAATTGGAACAGGAGTCCAGAAACCTGCACCCACATCCAGCGTGGCCTCTTGCCAGCAGCAGGATGTGGCCAATTCTCTCCTCTCTGGGTTGAATTGTATGGTGGATTCTGGGGCCAAACAGAAACATTAGGATAATCACTTTAGTGCTGACAGTCTTGTGACCATGATGTATCATTCTCTGAGCCTCTGTTTTCTCATCTGTAAAATGGCAATAGTATCATTACCCACTTCATAGATTTTTCTGAGGATTAATGATAGTGCATGTATACTCCGTAGTATAGTGCCTGGCATGCAGTAAATTAGCCATAAATAATATATATTGATAATATTTTTTAAAGAGGAGAAACATCCTCTAAGGTACTTCTCAAAAAAAAGGGAGGGGGCTCAAAGTTCAAATGCCAGTAAGCAATGCTCCCCTCCATGTCCTAATGCACCGTAAAGGCTCTGAGAAGTCCTGTTTCTCAAGCTTCGCAGATCATCAGTGCTTCCACATCGAATGCCGATAACATCTCCTGACACCAGTGTTCTGGGAAAATGCTTTGAAGCCCACTTTGAGAGATGCTAAACAAGAGTATCTTTGCAGCTCTTAGATCCTAATTCCCTGTCCAGGGACTTTAGCCATCCCATCCTGTTTCACATGGGGCCAGAATCACTTCCCTCTTGCAAAAGACTCCAATAATTGCTTCTGCTTGGTGTACTGGTTCCTTGAGGGCAGATCAGAATATGAGGAATTTAATAACCATGGTCTGGGTACCCTGCCAAAATGCTGCAGGCCCCCAGCTCAGACAACTCAAATGTGGTGAGAACACAGAGAACAGTTCCCCCCACCCCCCTCCAGCAGACCAAAGCCACTGCCAAAGCCCTCAAATTCCTGCTCCCCATGTTGGCAAAGCCCTGCCGCCCTCCAGCTAGTGTTTACCCAGTTTGATGAGCATTTAGCATTCTGCTGGGAGGCACCTGTAGTTCTTGGGGCCGCACACAGGCCCTGCCATGAGACCGGCTAGTTCAAACCAGCTGGCTCTGCCTCCTTAAGGACTCAATTTCCCCATGTGTAACTGGAGGTGACAGCTGCACCTGTGTCTCAGAGGTTTCAGTATGGCTGCCTAAACAGGAGACCCCAGGCAGCTGAAACAAACAACGGGGGATGTACAGTCCAGGGCTATGGTGCTGATGATATGAAGTCATTAGGGTTCCCATCTCCTATTGACTTCCTGCTGCAACACCTTCCACAAGTAGCTTCCCAGTCAGGTTCATCTTTAAGGTCACTTTCCAGTCCAGGAAGCTGGCTGGAGCTTCAGGCATTGTCTCCTCATCCCAAGAGATAGCAAAGAGGGAGGGAGGAAAAGAGCTCGCCCTTCCTTCTCTGGAGGCTTCCCTGAAGTCCCACGTCACGACTTACATCTCACTGACTTGGCAACTTAGCACAGGGCCACATCTGCTGCCAAGGAGGCTGGGACAAGAGGCAGGCAGTGGACCTGTCACTAAGGTTGAGGGAATACTGGGTCCTGGGTAGGCAAGTACTGAGGATGCCTCTGGCTCATCTAATAAAGGTAAGGTATTATCATTATTGGGCTTCCCTGGTGGCTCAGATGGTAAAGAATTCACCTGCAGTGCAGGAGACATAAGAGACATGGGTTCAGTCCCAGGATGGGGAAGATCTTCTGGAGAAGGAAATGGCAACCCACTCCAGTATTCTTACCTGGAGAATTCCACAGACAGGGGAGCCTGGTGGGTTACAGTCCATGGGGTTGCAAAGAGTCAGACCGACTGAGCGACTAACACACACACAAACACACACACACATTATCATTATTAATAACAGTGCTGCAGATCTGGGCTCAAAAAGAAAAGAAAAAACAAATCAGCCAGAAGAGATACAGGGCACCTTATTCAGAGCTGGGAGAGTGGCCACCTGTGTGGTGTAATCAGGGGAACTACCAGTGCTGGGTATTTAGTCAATAGTTACGTATCCACTGCTATTCTGCGACTGAGGATAGAGAAGAAATGGCTGAAGAGGCAGTATTTTATGATAATTAAGAATGGGGTCTGAAATACACTTTCTGGGTAGAGTCCCAGGTCTGCCACTTCCTGTGTGATCCTGGGCAACTTACTTAACCTCTCTGAGCTCCATTGTCGTCACCTTTAAGTTAGAGAATATAATAAACACCATTGCAAGATTATTCTGAGAGTTCAATGAATTAATACAAATAAAGCGCTTTGAACACTGAATAAGAAGCACTGGGATCTCTTGAGTGGGTCGTGAAGCGCCTCAACACCTGCTTAGCTTTCTTCCTGCTGCCTAGATCAGATCATTCATTGAACAGCCACTCTGCTGGGCACTGCAGATTCAAAGATGAAATCCATCTCAACCTGATTCCCCCATCACAGGGATGTTCCTGTGCCTCCAACTGTGCACCACACTGACCGTCCTGACGGTGGCTCGGCAGAGGTGTGGGGTCAGGGGAGGGGTGCACAGAGCACATATTCTGAGAACTTTGGTCCAGGCAGGATGGATCCAAGGGGCTAAGAGACTTAGGGTTGGCCCCAGACCCAGGTGGGATGCAGCCTGTCCACGTCTGTGTCTCATAGTTCTGGGCAGGCAGTCAGGCCTGTGGACAGGACCCAGGGGACAAGGTCACCCAATTCCAACACAAAAGTAATCCTCTGTTTTCCTAGGTTATCAGATAAGCAGTAATCTGAGGACAAATGGTGATCAGCCGTGGACGCTGTGGAGCAGAGCTAGTTGCCTTCACCTCAGAGCCTTGCCAGTTTCCTTTTCTCAGGACTCCAGACTCAATTCCCAGGGCAGTTTCTATGACCATTTCTCTCCACCCAACCCTATTCTTGAGACCATCACACACCCTCCCCAGCCAGCTTCGGGGAGTGGTTAAAACAGTGAGCTCTGACCACCTTTGTCAGGTATTAATCAATTGCCTCTCGGTTCTAAATGTTCCTTCAGTATGTGCTCTATGGTAAGCAACAGAATTCCTTTAAGTACTCCTCTTTTAAGGTTACCATGAATTTAAGCTCTCAGTAGAAGACTCTGCAGGGACATGGCAGGAGGAAAAATCTTCCTGCCATTCCCAGCTCAGGGCAGGAGGTGAATTCCAACTCCAGCCGAGGGCACAGAACGTGGTCCGCATGTGACTGCAGCCTCGGCCCATCGATAACCTGTCCAGAGCCCTCTTGAAACCACGGCCCCTTCATGGTCTGTGCACATTTGCCTCTGGCCTGGATTTTACAGACCCAGTAGTGGCCCCTCCACAAGCCTATGTACAGCCCAGGTGGTCTGAAGGCCATCTGCCCTGCTGGTGCCCAGTCTCCCATGGCCCATGATACTGTTGGCTAAAGGCCTGATGTCCACCCCATTCAAATCCTGGGTCAGGAAGATCTGCTGGAGAAGGGATAGGCTTTTACCCACTCCAGTCTTCTTGGGCTTCCCTGGTGGCTCAGCTGGTAAAGAATCTGCCTGCAATACAGAGACCTGGGTTCGATTCCTGAGTTGGGACGATCCCCTGGAGGAGTGAAAGGCTACGCACTCCAGTATTCTGGCCTGGAGAATTCCATGGACTGTATAGGCCGTGGGGTCACAAAGAGTCAGACCCGACCCAGCAACTTGACTTTTCCCTTCCCCCACGTGTATCCACTCTGGAGCGATGCCTATGACTTGCCCAGGAATTTCAGACCAGCTCCAGCTGGCTAAACCATCAAACTTCTCTGCTCTCTGGTGACTGAACTACACCTTTTCCAGCACTGTCTAAACACCATCCAAATTTGTCCTTCCTTGGGAATTTATGAAAAAACTACCACTAACATCATTCTTAATGGTAAAGGACAGAATGCTTTCCCCCTAAGATCAGAACAAGAAAAGATATCCACTCTTACCATTCAACACTGTGCTGGAGTTTTTAGTCAGTGCAAAGAGGTTCTTTAAGACTTAAAAAAAAAAAAAAAGGCATAAGATTAGAAAGAAGTAAAACTCTTAATTAGCATGTGACATGTATATAGAAAATCCAATGGAATCTAAAATTGAGTTTAGCAAAGTTCCAGGATACAAGGTCAATATACAACAATCAATTGCATTTCTGTATACTAGCAATGAATAATTGAAAATTGAAATAGAAAAGTATGCCATCTACAGCATCATCAAAAAATATGAATGACAAGAAAGACTTGTACAGTGAACTCTAGAAAACATTGCCGAAAGAAATGAAAGAAGATCTACAAGTGGAGAGATATAGGCTGCTTTTCTGTATGTGTAGATTCTACATTTGCGGATTCGCATGCTCTGTAAGTTCATTTGTGACTCCACGTCAGTGGGGCCAGTGCTGCTGCAGATTTGCAGGCTGCCCAGGACTGCATGACACGCATGTTCCCAGCTGAGGTCAACAAGGTGACGCTCTGCCTTCTTGTTGCAGACCCTCAGCAACTGTCCTTTTCACAGCCTATATGAAGCTATGTTTTCCCATTTGTACTTTTTGTTGGTAATTTTAAAATAATCCCCCAAGCGTAGTGGGGAAAGGCTGTCTGGTGCTTTTCTGTGTAAGAAGTCTGGGAGGTGCCTTTTTGCAAAAACTTGTTATGTCAGATAAACTTCATTCAGGCCTGAGTTATAATGCTGGCTGTGAATTCATTGTTAATAAATCATCAGAAGATATGACAAAAGACATCTTTTAACAGAAACACACATACAGCAAGTTTACTTATTGATCAGTTGACAAAAATGTGATTAGACACTCACAGGACCTAACCCTGTATTTCCCCTGGGAGCAATGGCTCAGATTCACCAATTTAGTGTTCATGGAGATTGTATAGACAATAACTACTGGGAATAAAGAGACTCAACTGAATTGGTTGGTACATGGGTCAAGCACTCAATATTAAGATGGCAATTTGCCCTACATTGATTTATAGATTCAAGGCAATTCCAATAAAAATCCCAGCAGAATTTTCTATAGAAACTGAGAAGCTGATTTTAAAATTCATATGGAAAGACATAAAATGGTCTAAAGAGAGTTGACAAAAAACAAAGTTAGAAGGCTAACACTGTGATTTCAAGAATTATTATGAAGCTGCAGTAATCAGAACAGTATGGTACTGGCAAAAAAATAGACATGTAGATAAGCATTAACAGAATAGAGTCCAAACATAGACCCACACATATTTGAACAACTGATTTCTGACAAAGTTATGAAGTCAGTGCCATGGAGAAAGGATAGCCTTTTAAACAAACGGTGCTGGAAGAACTGGATAAACACCAAAAACAAATTTAAAAAAAACTTCAATGTATTCCTCACACTATGCACAAAGTTTAACTCGAAATAAATCATAACCTTAAAGGTGAAATATGAAATGATAAAAATTCTGGTAGAAAACGGGAATATCTTTGTGATCTACGGTAGGCTAGGGAAATATCTCTTAAAAGACATGCCACCAACTATATACAGAATCTAGAAAAATGGTACTGATGAACCTATTTGCAGGGCAGGAATAGAGACTGGGGGTGGCTGCTGCGGCCGACTGCTACAAGTCCATGGACATACGGACCCAGAGGGGAAAGTAGAGAGTGAGATGAACTGGGAAAGTAGCATTGAAACCTACACACTGCCATGTGTAAAATAGAAAGCTAGTGGAAAGTTGCTGTATGACGCAGGGAGCTCAGCCTGCGTGCTGCGATGACCTAGAGGGGTGGAATGGAGGGGTCGGAGGGAGGCTCAAGAGGGAGGGGTATAAGTATATTTATGGCTGATTTGGGTTATTGTACGGCAAGAGCCAACACAATATTGTAAAGCAATTATCCTCCAATTAAAAAAAAAATGCCTCCAAAAGTGCAATTCATAAAAGACCAAATGGATGAATTGAACTATATCAAAAGATAAAACTTCTGCATTTTAAGAGACACAAGAGAAAGAAGACAAAACAGACTGGGGAGAAAATTTTTACAAAGCATATATTTAATAAAGGACTGGTATCTGGAATATTTCAAGAACTCTCAAAACTGAACAATAAGAAAGCGAACAGTCTAATAAAAAATTGGCCAGAGATTTGAAAAGACATTTAACAAGAGAAAATAAGTGACAAATAGCACATGAAAAGATACACAACATCACTTGTCATTAATAAAAGTCCAATGAGATAATCACTACACATCTAACACAGTGGCTAAAATTAAAGCCTGACCATAGCCATCTCGGTGGGTATGCGGAGGAACTGGAAGTCGTATACACTGCTGAAAGGAACGGAAAATGGTATCACCTCCTTGGAAATGCTTTTGATAGTTACTTAAGAATTAAACATAAACCTCCTATAAGATTAAGCTATTCCACTCCTGGATATTTACCCAAGAGAAGAAGAAATACATGTCTGTACGAAGACAGACATAAGTGAATGTTCATAAACGTTTTATTTGTAATAGCCACAAACTGGAAATAACCCAAATCCCCATCAACATTATCAACTTACAGATAAGCAAATTTTGATATATCCATGCAATGGGGTTCTACTCAGCAACAAAAACGAATGAATTCAATACACACAATAACATGGATGAATCTCCTAGTACCATGCTGAGTAAAAGGAACTAGACATAAAAACAACCAGACTTTTTTTTTTAAGTCATTCAAAAGAGTGATTTTCTATATAACATGGATTGAAAAAATACACAACCTAAAAGATGAGAGTTATATTTTATTTGGCAGACTTTCTGAAGACTTAAGCCCAGGACCCAGCATCTCAGATAACAGTGAGAAAACTGTTCCGGAGAGGCTAGGTGAGGAGTTGGGAGATACAGAAGTTTTTTCAACAAAAGACCAGGTAGCAGGAACATCAAAGAATTACTGTTTAATAAGAGAAAAACAGACATCTCAAGTTAAGGGATGTAGTGCTTTTTTATGTATGAGTAGATACAAGAGCCTGGGCTCGCTGAAATCACTCCTCTGACACACACCTCAGCTCTTCCCTGACACCTCAGTTGGTAAAGAATCCGCCTGCAATTCAGGAGACCCTGGGTTGATTCCTGGGTCAGAAAGATCCCCTGGAGAAGGGTTAGGCTACCCACTCCAGTATCCCTCGTGGCTTAGCTGGTAAAGAATCTGCCTGCAAAGTGGGAGACCTGGGTTCAGCCCCCGGGTTGAGAAGATCCCCTGGAGAAGGGAAAGGCTACTTACTCCAGTATTCTGGCCTGGAGAATTCCATGGACTGTATTGTCCGTGGGGTCGCAAAGAGTCGGACATGACTGAGCGACTTTCACTTTCATCTCAGCTGTCTGGGGCTGTCATCCTGAGTTTCCTCTGGGTGCACCACTAGGGGTGGCCACGCCAGACTGGCGTGGCAGTGGGCAGCCCCTGTTTGTCTCCATTCTGAGTTCCCTCAGGGCTCACCACTTGGGCAGCTGTAATGTGATGTCTCAATGGCTGCAACATTCTTTGTTTTCTGATACAGAGGCAGTATTTTATTTCGCATATATAAAGCTCTCAGTTCAGTTCAGTCTCTCAATCGTGGCTGACTCTTTGCAGCCCCACGGACTGCAGCATGCCAGTCTTCCCTGTCCTTCACCTTCTCCCGGAGCTTGCTCAAACTCATGTCCATCGAGTCAGTGATAGCAGCCAACCATCTCATCCTCTGTTGTCCCGTTCTCCTCCTGCCTTCAATCTTTCCCAGCATCAGGGTCTTTTCCAATGAGTCGGTTCTTTGCATCAGGTGGCCAAAGTTTTGGAGTTTCAGCTTCAACATCAGTCCTTCCAATGAACACCCAGGGCTGATCTCCTTTAGGATGGACTGGTTGGATCTCTTTGCAGTCCAAGGGACTCTCAACAGTCTTCTCAACACCACAGTTCAAAAGCATCAGTTCTTCAGCCCTCAGCTTTCTTTATGGTCCAAGTCTCACATTCGTACATGACTACTGGAAAAACCAAAGCTTTGACTAGATGGACATTTGTTGGCAAAGTAATGTCTCTGCTTTTTAATATGCTGTCTAGGTTTGTCAGAGCTTTTCTTCCAAGGAGCAAGAGTCTTTTAATTTCATGGCTGCAGTCACCATCTACACTGATTTTCAGTTCAGTTCAGTTCAGTCACTCAGTCATGTCCGACTCTTTGCGACCCCATGAATCACAGCGCGCCAGGCCTCCCTGTTCATCACCAACTCCCAGAGTTCACTCAAAATCATGTCTGTCGAGTCAGTGATGCCATCCAGCCATCTCATCCTCTGTCATCCCCTTCTCCTCCTGCCCCCAATCCCTCCCAGCATCAGAGTCTTTTCCAATGAGTCAACTCTTCACATGAAGTGGCCAAAGTATTAGAGTTTCAGCTTCAGCATCAGTCCCTCCAATGAACACCCAGCACTGATCTCCTTTAGGATGGACTGGGATCTCCTTGCAGTCCAAGGGACTCTCAAGAGTCTTCTCCAACACCACAGTTCAAAAGCATCAATTCTTTGGAGCTCAGCTTTCTTCATAGTCCAACTCTCACATCCATACATGACCACTGGAAAAACCATAGCCTTGATTAGATGGACATTTGTTGGCAAAGTATTATCTCTGCTTTTTAAAATGCTGTCTGGGTTGGTCATAACTTTCCTTCCAAGGAGTAAGCATCTTTAATTTCATGGCTGCAATCACCATCTGCAGTGATTTTGGAGCCCCAAAATATAAAGTTTGACAGTTTCCACTGTTTCCCCATCTATTTCCCATGAAGTGATGGGATCGGATGCCATGATCTTCATTTTTTGAATGTTGAGCTTTCAGCCAGCTTTTTCATCTCCCCTTTCACCTTCATCAAGAGGCTCTTTAGTTCTTCGCTTTCTGCCACAAGGATGGTGTCATCTGCTTATCTGAGGTTATTGATGTTTCTCCCGGCAATCTTAACTCCAGCTTGTGCTTCATCCAGACCTGCATTTCACATGATGTACTCTGCATATAAGTTAAATATACATAATGACCATATACAGCCTTGACTTACTCCTTCCCCAGTTTGGAACCAGTCCATTGTTCCTTGTCCAGTTCTAACTGTTGCTTCTTGACCTATGTACAGCTTCCCCAGGAGGCAAATAAGGTGGTCTGGTATTCCCATCTCTTTCAGAATTTTCCGCAGTTTGTTGTGATCCACAGTCAAAGGCTTTGGCTTAATCAATAAAGCAGAAGTAGATGTTTTTCTGGGACTCTCTTGCTTTTTCTATTACCCAAAGGATCTATAAAGCTCTAGATAATGCAAACTCAGCAGTAGGAATTGAAAGCAGGATCAGTGGTTGCCTGGGGATGGTGGAGGGCTGGAGGGACGGCTATGAAATGAAAATGGGGCTGCAGCAGGTGGCTTTGGGAGTGGTGTATGCACTCTCTATCTTGACTATAAACATGGTTTCATGGCTGTGTACATACATCAGCAATTATTAAATTGCACATTTTGAATATGTACAATTTACTCTGTGTCAACTATGCCTCAATAAAATTGCTATTTAAAGAAGTTGGGGGATATAAGAGTCAGCTTGAAGGGACTCCCGCAGGTCAAACTTGGAACAATTTGAACATCGAAAAGAACAATGATGGTATTGGATTTTTAATACATTGAACAGTAGTAATAATAAAAGGATCCATAAATGTGGGGTAATACTACAAAATGTTGTTTGAAAAGAGGGAGAGGAGAAGAAGGAGAGGAAAACTTTTCTTTACAGAAAAATGCACAAAGAGCAATAGCTCAGCTCAGTGCTTTGTGCTGACTTACATGGACAGGATGATCAGGGTGGAGGGAAGTCCGAGAGAGGGGATATATGTATGTATCTAGCTGATTCACTTAGTTGTACAGCAGAAATTAACACTGTAAAGCAATTATACTCCAATATAGGAAAATTCCCATGTTGCAGCCACCAGTGCAATAATTTATTCAGGCAAGATATCGATAGCTGCTGAAATCATTGGGTGAAAATTTGGGGAAAATTTGCACAGGAGATTCACAGTATCAAATATCATCATCCATTACCCAGATTAATTGTTTACAAAGTGGAAAATTAAGTTTAAAGTGCAGAGATCTACATTTAACATCACTGTTGACAGGACAACTGGCGTGACTCTATCCTTACATAACATGCTGGGGAGGACACGACCTCACCTCTGTAGTGTTATTGCCCAAAATGTTCCACCCGAATCTAATCACGAGGAAACAATCAGATGCACTCAAATGGAGAGACATTCAACGTGACAACTGGGCTGTCTCTTTAAAACTATCAACGTCATGAAAGAAAAAATAGGCAGCGTGGGAGTTGAAGTGGACAGGATCCGTTCTAGGTCAGGCGCTAAAGGAGCTAAACAAGCAAGTGATGTTCCTAATCTTGATGGAATCTAGGATTGAAAAAAAGTCCAAATAAAACAGCTATAAAGGATATTATCAAGACATTTGGGGAATTCAGAATTGGGCTGTATGAAGTTATTATACATGCTGATTTTATTGTTAACAATGGATGGTGTCAATGTGTTGTAAGAACATGAAACATTTTGGTTATTTTGGTGTTTGGTGTTTTGGTTGTACAGAAGAATGCCCTTGTTTCTGGGCCATACATGGGTATACGCCGAAGTATTTAGAGGTGAAATGGTATGATAGCTCCTTCTATGTACCTCCATCCTAGTTGTCCTCAGCCCCCTTCAAGGAGAGAAGGAAGAAGGAAGGGAAGCAAAGAGGGGAGGTGGAGAGAGAGTGTGTGCATTGCGGCAAATACTAACAACTGGTGAGTTTAGCTGAAGGGCATATGGGTGTTTGTAGCATGTTTCTTAACTTTTCCGTCAGTGTAAAGTTGAAGCTAGAGTTAAAAGTTGAAGGAGAATGGGCAGGTTAGGGGTAGCTGGCCCAGAGGGGTCTTTCCAGCTGGGCGAGCCAGCTTAGGGCACAGACCTCTGAGCACCAGGAGTCCCTGGCGATTCTTTCTCTTCTCAGCCATAGCCCCACCTGGCCTGTCCGGCCTGGGCCACTGGTGGCAGGGTACTTGTCACTTCCTGCTCAGCTCCTCTTGCTGCCCCTGTACTCCTGGAGCCCCTCACCCCCTGTGGAGCTCAGAATAAAGCACGGGTAGGTCTCAGGAAGGGGGCAGCTGTGGAGAAGCAGCCCAGTGGCTGAGGATGTCGTCTCCGGCCCCGGCCATGGCCTCAAGAGGTGCCAGGCCACCAGTTCTCGTAGTTGGGAAATCGTGTGCCTACAGCCCAGCTCGCCCTCAGAAACCCTGCACGCCAGCTCAGGTCCTACCGTGGCACACAGGCCCTGGGTCTACCACCATCCCCACACTGCCAGTCTCTTCGCCTCCTGGCCTCACTCACACTGCTCCAGTCCCACCAGCCTCTGGGTGGTTTTGAGCACACACAGCAGGGCCACGCGCCCTCAGGGCTTTGCACGGTTTCTCTCTGGAAATGTCTCCCCTCTCCACTCTGGGCCAGCTCCCAGGGCCCTCCCTCCGCTCCCCTCCCATCTGGCTTTGTCTTGTCTTTCTCCGGAGCACTTCTCACCACCTCACCTGCCATCTGTCCTGTTTTTGCCCATCTCTCCCACAATAATGCCACGTCCCCAGGGCAGTCAGTTTGTCTGTCCCGTCACTGCTGTATTCTCAGCACTTAGAAGGGTGCCTGCGACAGAGCATGTGCTCAATAAAGACTTCTGGAGTCACTGATGCCAAAGCCAGTCCCTGCTTCCCTTTGGACAGTGGCGTGTGTGTGTGAATGTGTCCATGCCTGTTGGGCCAGCTGGGTACCCTCCTGAGACCCATCTCCTGGGTGTAGGCAGAATTCTCAGAGGGTTGGGTGGGTGCCAACACTGCGGCATCAACACATTACATAATCTGGCACCAGGCAGAGCGAGAGGGGCAGGCAGGGCCTTTGTTATGCATTTGCCTGGAGAAGCTTCCCCAGCTACATCCCGAGCTGCCAACCCTTCAGCTTTGTGCTCCCTAATCGCCTCGACAGGCCCCACCGCCCATTCACTGTGCCCACTGGCCCTGAAGGGAAGCTGCACAGACACCCGGGGCATGGGAGGAACTAGGGCACTGGTATGTCCAGGGCCTCGCCCAACCTGGGCAGTGGGGATGCTGAGAGGTCGCCTATAACCCCTGCCCACATACTTCTGGGCTGCAGGCCTCACTTGAGACTCTGCCTGTCTGCCCACTGACCTTTCCTGCACTGGGGCTCACAGCCTGAGCTGCTGGGTGAGGCACAGCCCAAGCACAGGCTTCTATTGCCCACAGTGTGACCCAGGCTAGCCTTGTCATCCTCTTCTGCTACTAGGGAATGGTAGTGGTGACTGGCCTCATAGCACCATGCACACACGTCAAGGGCCAGGCTCCCTCTCAGAGTCAGCGAGTGAGGGTCATGATCATGGAGGGGCCACTCCAAACCAGGCTAAGGTCAGCAGCTGGGGACCAGAGTCATCTGTGCATCCCACCCTCATCTGCCTTCTTGGCTCTTAGAGCCCAGCTCAGGGAGACAGATATAAATGAACAAACACAAGCAGGCAGCAGGAGTGAGTGCTGGGAAGGAGAGCAATCAGAACAATGAGGTGGAGGGGTCAGGGCAGCAGGACAGGTTCCGTGCAGAGGTGATCGTTGAGCAGAGGCCCGGCTGGAGTGAGGGGCGAGCCGGGTGAGTGGCTGGGGAGGGGAGCAGCAAGTGCCCAGGCTCTGAATGGGGTGTCTGGGTAGGTGGGAGGCTGGTGCTGCAGTAGAGCCAACGCCCTCTCCCGCCCCTCCTCTTCCCACCCTCAGGGCGAGGAGCCAGTCTCTGCCTCAGCACTTGCCAGGTATTAGCTGACTTGCTGCCCCACACATCTGCTGTTTAAGGCAGGCACCACTACTGTACAGATAAGAAAATCAAAGCAAAGATTGAAATGACTTGCCTAAAATCTGCCAGCTGGTGAGGGATTTGAACTCAAGCAGTTCTGCTCCAGAGCCTAAACCTAGCCTCAACAACAGTCAGGGAGGCTGAGGCAACAGAGGGTGCTTAACTAATATTGCTCCTTTCTCTTTGCCTCTGTACAGGGTACTGCCACTTGGAAGACCCCTTACGACGCTGTTGTCCCTGACTCTGAGTTTTGCTCTTATTGTGCCCATTTTGGAGAAGGCAATGGCAACCCACTCCAGTAATCTTGCCTGGAGAATCCCATGGATGGAGGAGCCTGGTGGGCTACGGTCCATGGGGTCACTAAGAGTCGGACACGACTGATGTGACTTAGCAGCAGCAGCAGCAGCAGCAGCAGTGCCCATTTTACAGGAGAGAAAACCATGGTCAAGAGCTGTTAAGTCATTAGCCAATTTCAAACAATTAGAGGCAGAACAGGGATCAGACTTGCATCTGTCTGACAGCAGAGCTCATGCAGACCCAGAGGACCAGTAAGTGTGTGCGGAGGGGAGAGGGAAGGGGCAGCCAACCAGGCAGACAGAGGGGAACCAAATCCAAAGGCTTATTTTACACTTTGGGGTTTTCATCTGGATAGAAAAAGTAGTTAATTGTCGAGGGGACCACTGCATCCCACCACCTGAAACATCAATAGCCAAGGTAACTGGGGACCTCTGTCTGACCACTCAGTCCCTGAAAAGAATTTTCAGGTAGATTTCAGCCGGGAGCACTGGGTTCTATTTAGAATGTAAAATGCATGTGTGAAGTGTTTTCTCTGAAGTGGGAATAGGTAATTGATTTTTTAAGCAAAGTGACCTTTCTGGGCCCTGGAAAGCGATCTCAGGTCCCTTTCTTATTTTTCTGTGCATAAAGGCAATTATTCCAGGTCAGCTCTCCATACAGGAAATGGGACTCACTAATTTTGCACAACAAATGTCTCACTGTAGCTTTTCTTTATTGCAAGAAGGATTATTGTATCAGCTTATTTCACATCAGAGAGAAAGAAGCAGGCCCTGCTTTAACCAGAGGATCTAAGGGAGAGATTCCAGGAGGCTGAGAAATCCTTGCTTTGCTGGTTCCCAGGGCGGCTGAGTGTCCCTCTGCTGCTCTGTGCCTTGGTTTCCTCCTCTGGACAATGGTGATCACCACTGCTAACAATCCTCGCCGGCAGTGGACGCTGAGAATGGAAACACGGTGCCCCTCCCTCTGTCCATGCTCACCATGTGACTTGCTATGGCCAGCAGAACAATTGCAAACACAACACAAGCAGAAGCTTCTCTCTCTTTGAGACTCTGAGACCACCCTGTGAAGAGCCTGAGCTAGCCCACTGGAGGAGACAGAACCTGGCCAGACCAGCCGAAGCCCCAGACCAACCAGCCTGTCAATGGCTGGACTGGTGATGGAGGCCATTCTAGACCAATGAGCCCCAAGGAGCTGGTTCAGATCAGAACTCTCCAGTAGACCCACAGGATTGTGAGAAATAAATGCTTGTTTAATCTACTCAATTCGGGGACTGTTTTGTTCCACAGCAACAGCTAACTGATAGATCTCCTCTTGGTCTTGAATCTGTTAAGTGTTTCGGTGCTTGGGTTAAAAGTGAGCATATTGGGAGATTATTGGGGATCACAGAGTTGAAGTGAAGGCTGAAGAGCCGGGTTTGGAATCAGGCAGGAACCAGACTGTCAGGGCCCCGCCTATAGAAGGGACCGTTTCACCAAAGCCGTCATGCTTGCATACCGGGACGCAAAGAGTTAAAGGCCCTGCACATGGTCATGTATCCAACTTTGGCTGTACCGTGAAGCAGGTAAGAAGCAGGACCTGAGGGAAAGACACACACAGGGAAGCGAGAAAGCAAGAAGCCTCTGGAGCAAGCCTGTCTCAGTTCATTCCCCAGTCTGCTGTGTCCGAGCAAGTTACTCTTTGAGCTCGCTTTGGCCCTGTGTAAATATGCTGGGAGCTGCCTCTGTGTACTGGGTTTACTGCAAACATGAAATGAAGTGATATGTGCAAACCAATTAGAATAGGACCGGACATTCAGAAAGCACTCAGCAAGTGCTAGTTGCCATTTTTATAATTGTATTCTGCAGTGGGAGGGGAGAATTCAGCAGTGATCTTCCATGACTTGTCAAATCACTAGGACTCTACACAGGGCAGGGGAAGGTAATTCCTCCAAAGGAAATTGAGGTTCTGCTGGGAAGGATACTGGGTGACCAAAAATGACAAATGTCCCGCTTGAGGTGTTGCAAGGACTTGACTTCACCATTTCTGGTAACTGAACCAAGCACTGCACAGCGAGGTGGGCCTTGTCCCTGCCCCCAGGGCCCGCCTTCTGGTGGTGGAGAGGTTGTACCTGAATAAGTGAGTTGACTGATAACAGGATGACTCCTGAGGACTCCAAATACCAAGGTGAATGGGAAAGAAATGGACAAAGGCTGCTTAGGTAATGTGATGGGGTGAAAGAAAATACTTGTGTACTGGTGTAAAGAGAGTATTGAGTGCCTTATTAGCTGCTGCTTGGTGTATACAAAGACCCTTTGTACTCCATCCGTGTCATTTCCTGTCCCCGGCCCCTAGGAAGCCCCTGGCTGAGGGCTCAGTAACCCTGGCTCCTGCTGTGCTCCATGAAGTCCCCTTCCCCTCTGTAAGCCTTGGTCTTCACATCGATGTGATTAAGGTGCTGAATCAGTCAGCAATTTTTCAAAAAATTTTAGCCTTCCTGCATTGCTTGCAACACCCCAAAAAATAGATGAAAGTGGGAGAGGAGTTCGACATGAGTCAGCTTCTCTGTCACCTCCCCCTCACCCTGAGGCCCCAAGACACTTCTGCAGACACCTGAGGTGCCAAGAAGTCCAAGCCGCAAACCACAAGGTACATAAATGATGTCTTGGAACAGATGAGGGCGGCAGGAATCCTTGCTGTGCTCCTTACTTGCTGTGTGATCTTGGGTTGGTCACTTGACCTCTCTGAACCACCTACATCATCTCTCCAGTGGGGATGGAAGTTAGGAGATAGCTCTGGGTTCTAGAACCCATGCTCCACCACTGACTTGCTCTGTATCTTGGCGAGCTCCTTCTCTTTGGTGGGCCCCAAATGTGATGAGATTCCTTATTCTCCAGCACTCCTACCTGAGTTTGCCTCTCAAGAGGCATGGCAACTTAAGGAGTCCCCAGAGTACAGCTTTCCGTCTCCTCCCTCCCAAGCTCAACAGAGGAGAGATCTAGCAGTCCACTGACAGCCCCACAGCCCAGAAATAGCAGGTCAGTCAAGGGGTGGCTGACCCCGCGACACAGAACCTGAGCTGAGGCCTGTTGCCTGGCAACAGGCACCTTCACACACCGTGGGTGGCCACGGGTTCCGGTGGTGGTCCACATCACCAGCCCAGACCAGACCTGCTGGGCGCTGGAGAGGGCAGGTGGAGTGTCTGTGGAGGCTTGGCAGCAAAGCTTCTAGCTGCTGGGCCTTTGCGTGTGGCCCTCATAGAAGCACACAGATGCTCCTGTTGTTATTATCATCCTAAATCCTGATGAGAACCAGCAAATGGGGATTGTCATCCTCTCCGCACAGGTGAGGAAACAAACAGCTGGCCGAGGGTGCCACCTGGGAGCTTGTGGTGGGTCGGCAGGCAGCATCTCCCCGTCCCCCCGTCATGACTGTGACCTGAGGAGACAGAGGACAGAGGGGTCAGAGGTCATGGGGAGGTTTCAGACTGGGTTTCGTGGGAGAGGAGGAAGATGGGGAGTGACTGTGGGCCTAATGCAGGTCAAGAAGCAAGTTAGAACCGGACATGGAACAACAGACTGGTTCCAAATTGGGAAAGGAGTACATCAAGGCTGTATATTGTTACCCTGCTTATTTAACTTATATGCAGAGTACATGCAAAATGCTAGGCTGGATGAAGAACAAGCTGGAATCAAGGTTGCTGGGAGAAATACCTCAGATACACAGATGACACAACCCTTATGGCAGAAAGTGAAGAACTAAAGAGCCTCCTGATGAAAGTGAAAGAGGAGAGTGAATAAGTTGGCTTAAAACTCAACATTCAGAAAACTAAGATCATGTCATCCGGTCCCATCACTTCATGGCAAATAGATGGGGAAACAATGGAAACAGTGACAGACTTTATTTTGGGGGGCTCCAAAATCACTGTAGATGGTGACTACAGCCATGAAATTAAAAGATGCTTGCTCCTTGGAAGAAAAGCTATGACCAACCTAGCTAGACAGCATATTAAAAAGCAGAGGCATTACTTTACCAACAAAGGTCCGTCTGGTCAAAGCTATGGTTTTTCCAGTAGTCATATATGGATGTGGGATTTGGACTGTGAAGAAAGCTGAGCGCCGAAGAATTGATGCTTTTGAACTGTGGTGTTGCAGAAGACTCTTGAGAGTCCCTTGGATTGCAAGGAGATACAACCAGTCAATTCTAAAGGAAATCAGTCCTGAATATTCATTGGAAGGACTGATGTTGAAGCTGAAACTACAATACTTTGGCCACCTGATGTGAAGAACAGATTCATTGGAAAAGACCCTGATGCTGGGAAAGAATGAAGGCAAGAGAAGGGGATGACAGAGGATGAGATGGTTGGATGGTATCACTGAAGCGATGGACATGAGTTTGAATAGGTTCTGAGAGTTGGTGATGGACAGGAAAGCCTGGCGTGCTGCAGTCCATGGGGTCGTAGGGAGTCAGACACAGCTGAGCAACTGAACTGAACTGTGGGCCTCATACCTCCCAAGCCCTGGTGATGTAAGGCCCAGCATTACTGCAGCGTAAGTGAAGGCTCCTGAGGTCAAGTGGGTCAAGGCCCTAGCCTACCTGGAGTGGGAGGGGCCTATGTGGCACCTGAGCAGTGGCCCCAGCAGGTAGGCCCCACCATGGACACACTGAGGTCACAGACCTAGAGCTGCTGAGTCTCTGGGTGCTGACCCTTCTTCAGACACCACCTCACTCCTTCAGTGGCCAGCCCAGCTTGGGTCTCTAGGGGTTGCTTCAGGGTGTGGCACAGAAACCCAGCAGTACAGGCGGCACGGGCCTCAGGCCAGGCGTCCTCATCTCTGCTTACTGTCTGTGTGACCCTCCACAGATGAGGGTCACGTGAGGTGTTGTGTGATGAGGGGCACGTGGGGTGTCATGCTATGAGGGTCACGTGGGGTGTCATGCTATGAGGGTCACGTGGGGTGTCTTGCTATGAGGGTCACGTGAGGTGTCATGCTATGGGGGTCATGTGAGGTATCTGAGGGTCACATGAGGTATCTGAGGGTCACGTGAGGTGTCACGTGACAAGGGTCACGTGAGGTGTCCTGTGATGGGGGTCAGGTGAGGTGTCCTGTGATGAGGATCACGTGAGGTGTTATGATCCCTCTGGGTATTATAAGGATTTCTCCTGGGGCTACCTCATAATGAGTGTCCTTATTTTCAGTCAAAAACTGAGACTCAAGAAAGTTTAGGCTTTTGCCCAAGCCCACACAGCTAGTGGGCAGGGCTGGGATTCCAGGTTATTTATTCAGGTATCTGAATACCTGTTTGCTGTGTGACAAACTACACATTTTAAGCAATGACTTAAAACAGCAATCTTCTTGTGTACCTGAATGTGCAGTTTGGCAGGGCCTGGCAGAGACCACTCAGCTCTCTCCTGTAGGCATTCGATGAGTAACTTGGAGGCTGGGCTCCAGTCCCGGAAAAGGTGTCTTCACTCCTGGGGGTGGGCTGAGACTAGGTGAGTGGCTCTCCATGGGGCCTTGGAGCAAGACTCCTGGGAGACTCTCTCTGTTTCCAAAGCCTATTCTGAGCTGACGCCCCACCCCGACCTGCCCCCAGTGGATGGAGTGTGTGGGTAATAAAGCATAGCAAGGAGGGGAGGGATCTGCCTGGAGCTGGCAGGTCCCTCCACACAGGATCCAAGTGGAATGCTGTGTCCCGGAGCCTGGGTAAGCCTGGAGGGCAGGGATGGGTGGAGCAGAGGAGGCAGGAGGGACTGGCCCCAGGGGGTCTGAGCTGGTCAGACAGGCCAGGGAGCCAGACACAGAGGCTGCAGGCAGAAACAGGCCTTTAAAATACAAAGTGGGCTTCCCCGATAGCTCAGTGCCTGCTATGCAGGAGATGCGGGTTTGATCCCTAGGTCAGAAGAGTCCCTGGAGAAGGAAATAGAAACCTACTCCAGTATTCTTGCCTGGAGAATTTTGTGGACTGAGGAGTCTGGTGGCCACAGTCCATGGGGTTGCAAAGGGTTGGACACAGCTGAGTGACTAAGCATGCACGCGTGCAAAATGCAAAGCAGCCCCTGGCACAGCTGCTCCCACTTAGAAGCCCAGCCGTTCAGGCCCAGAGCCCAGGGATGCCCTTGCTTTCTCTTCTCGCCCACCGTCAGGTGGCCTCCACAATGTGGGATCCACGTTAGACCCCCCAGCTCCACAGTCACACGAGGGTGCAGCCCCTGTCCGCTCATGCCTGGATCCTTGCAGGAGGTTCCTCACTGTCTACCTGTCCAGTTTTCAACCATTTTCTACTCAAGAATCAGAGAGTTTTTAAAACTGTAAATCAACATCACATCACCCCCAGTTTAAAAAGTCCGAGGCCTTTCCTTAGAATAAAGTTCAACCTCTTCAAGCTCAGATTTCTACAGACACTGTCAACCCTTTGCCCTCTTCACTCCTCCTGCCAGGGACGATCTCCCACTTCTTTGCTTGGCTGATTCCTTCTGGTCCTTCTAGTTTCAGCTCCAATGTCACTTCCTTGGAGAGGTGCTCTATGCCCACTTGGCCTGAGGTTATCTTTCCCACCCTGTGACATCATTGATTTGTTGGCCTGCTTCTTTCCTTGTCTCCTCTCTGCCCAGCTCTGGCTTCATAAGGGCAGGGACCACATTCATTGTGCTCACTGCTGTGTCCTAGACATCTGAGCAGGGCTTGGGGAGGAGTGGACACATGAGCGACAGAGTTGAATGAATAAATGCACTCATGAAACATATTCTCAGTCAGGGCACTCAGTCACATGCTTGGACCATCTTCCACGCTTGCAAACACATGCACTCATCCACGCCTGGCTCACATATTCAGATGTTCCCAGCTGCATCATACTCAGAAGCTAGGGGTGGTTTTTGTACCTGTAACCAGGGACACTGCCGCCCCCTCCTGGCCCAATCTGGGAAGTGGAGCCAGGTTCACGGCGCCCACTAGAGGCTCACATGCAGATCCCTGGGACTCCTGCCAGCCTTCTTCCAGATGAGATCTCGCTATCATTCTGGACTTTCCCTCTCTACCCAGGCTTTTGACCCTGGGCCTGAACCTTAAGATGTTCTAACCAGCTGTGCAGAAGGAAGGAGGAGAGAAGTGGGAAAAAGACAAGGCAGCTCACCTCTTCTCCTCTCCAAGCCCAGTTCCAGGATCATTGTCACAGGCCTCGCATAGTAAGGATGTAAGCAGTGTTTATACTTCATACGCTTGGAATCAGTTGTGAAAGGCTTTGAATGCCAGAATGAAACACTGGGTTTCATCCTGTGTTCATATGAAGCCCCCACAAGATTTCAAGCAAGGAAGGGACAGGATCTAAAGAACAGACCGGACCACGTGTGTCCATTTGTTCCTTCATGCATTCATCCAACAGTCTGTGGGAATCAGCAGCGACAAGATGGAGGTGATGTTGGCCTTCATGAAGCATGGTCTGGAGTGACGTGTAGGATGGGGATTTGAGCTCAGAAGGGCATCACCCTGGTCTTAGGCATGGTGAGTCCTGGGACGAGAAGAGACTCAGGATAGAGTTCCAGCTCCTGCCAAGGTAGCCTTGTGGGGAGAGCAGAGGTGAGGGTCTGCTCAGCCCCTGATTAGTGCAGCTCCAGGCGCAGCCCCTTTCCAGCTTACCTGACTCAAGAGCTACATCTGTTGATTTTTTTCCAATCCAATCAAATAGATGCAAATAGCATGCAAATATATGCAAGAGGTCCTAATTCAAGGTATGTTAAATAAATGTATTATGGTCTGCCTGCTGCAATTATAGTCAAACTCAGCATTCAGGATGTGACCGACCTGAAATGGTGAGCTGATTTTAGTATCAGGCAGCAGAATCATGTGGGAGACAAGATGAGGCAGAGCTCAGAGACCCAGACACGCCATGTGGGGAGAGCCACACACAGTCAGGTGTTTGTAGAAGATCCACTGTTCTCGGGAGGTAAGAAAAGAGGAAGGGACAAATTTCATTTCTCACCTGGGGCTGGAGTTTCCCTCCTTCCTTTGAAGGAATGTGGATGAGGAGTTAGAAGTCCTGGGCACTCGTCCCTGCCTGGACACCCTGGTAGCTCTGTAACTTCCAGCTGGTCCCTTCGCCAATCTGTTCTCTCCTGTGTATAATGGGTACAATGACAAGGAAGCATGAAGGAAACTATGGCTGGTGACCCTGAGACAAGGATTCCAGAGACAGTAAAGACTCCATATAAAAGAAGGTGATATGATATAGGATGATGACCGTGGAGCATTCCTAGGAAAGAGGATGGGAAGTCAAGAGAGAGGATGGACAGCAGCCAAACAAGGGCATGTTATCTCAAAGTCCACTTTGGATCGATCCTGCAACAAAGATCTGGAGATACTACTGGTGGCATCTCAGAGCTGGTGCATTTGGAGAGCAAGGGAGCTGGAGTATTTATTCTCCTGTACTCATCAGTGATCGGAGGAAGTAAGTTCCTCGGCGGAGGACGTACTTCTCCAGGCACTTCCCTCTCCATAAGTGCTGGCTAAGGGCTGTCCTCTGAAAGACATGGTGCTGGCTGCTGGGCGTGAAGTCACACTGGGAGTTGGCACCAAGGGACCACCTGCCACAGGAGGGAAGTGCTCTGGAAACCGTGAAGGGCTGCACCGGTCCTCATCTCACTCTCATCCGCGCTCACTGAGCACCTGCAGGCGAGTCAGCTCACCTCTTCTGGGCAAGTGAGAGCAGCAAGCCATGTGGATTGCTGTGAAGAGGGGGAGGACTTGAGAGGTGCTAACTGTGGCAGCGAGACCGGGTGGAAGGAGCCCCTCATATGCTGCTGCTGGGAGAGTAAACTGGCATAACTGCTGAGGAGGGTCATGTCACAGGATCCATCAAAATTACAAATACAGTAATCCTTCAACCCAGCAATTTTATTCCTAGGATGTTGTCCAGTGTGTATCCTCACCCATACATAAAACAACATATTCACAAAGTCATCTATTGCAGCTCTATTTGTAACAGCAATGAAATTAAAATAACCTTATATGCACGCGCATATAATGAAATAGCCTGCCAACAAACAAACAAAAAAGAGAATGAATAAGTCCCATCTGTACTATTACTGAATGATTCTTAAGCCTTAATAGTTATTTAAAAATATGATAAGTAAAAATCAGAATAAAGAACTATCTGTACATTTATTTAACAAACTCTTGTATAGCCAATTGTCTTATGTGCTTTTTAAATTATGAATTCACTTAGTCTTCCTAAGAATTCTATGAGATGGGGTTATTGTTATACCCATTTTGCAGATGAGGAAACTGAGAAACAGGTTAAGTAACTTGACCAAGGTCATAAAATGAGTAAACGGCAGAGCCAGGATTTGGAGGGTGGAGGAGCCAGAGAATCTGTGCTTTTTATTATATTTCTTTTCTGTAGCTGGCGATTACCCCTAACCAATCATAAGAGTTCTGTTTTCTTGATCAGTGACGGTGTGAGAAGAGCGTGCTGCACTTCTGGCCCATGAGATGTGAGAGAACGTCTGGCAGGGGCAAGTGTGTGTGTGCGTGTGTGTGTGTGTGTGTGTGTGTGTGTGTGTGTGTGTATGTGTGGAGGGGTAAGGATAGGTTTTCTTATTAATTAAAACAGATGTCCAGGGAGTGTCCTGGTGGTGTAGTGGTTAGGACTCTGAGTTTTCATTCCTGTGGCTGGAGTTCAATCACTGTTTGGGGAACTGAGATCCCATAAGCCCTATGGCATGGCAAAAAATAAAGCGGGGAGGGTGTGTGTCCAGAGAATATGGTCTCTGCTCTTCCTGATGTTTTCGTTATGAAGCTGTCAGTGGAGGCAGCCACCAAGCAACCGGGAGGGGCCAAATCTGAAGACAGGCCCGTGCAGTGATGGGCATCAAGCTACGGAAGTAACCAGCCCTGGGTGTCCAGCTTTGAGTTAACAAACATTTTTACTGCTTTAGGTTCTCACACTTGAGCAGCACTAACATCGCAGTTAGATCATAGATGGCTGGACCCCACCCCTAGCATTTCTGATTCAGTGGGCAAAGCCAAACCTTTGCATTTCTAACAAGTTCCCAGTGATGCTGATGGCAGCTGGTCTGAGGACCACACTTTGAGAACCACTCTTTAAAGCATTTTGAGTTAAGCTTTCTGTTCCATGAAACCAAATGTATCTTGAGGCATTCTGTGACTGGAGCTTTGTGGCTCTCAGATCCTCTGGGTGGGGCAGGGGTCATGGGTCAGGGAGGCAACACAGATGATGGTATGAGCACCAGAGGGCAGTCAGGAGCCTGGGACACTCCATCCTTCCCTTGTGACCTTGAGCAATTCGTTTCTTCTCTGCAGGGTCTGTTTCCCCATCTATTTAATGGAAAGGAGTTTGGATGAGATTATGGCTAACCTTCCTTCTGGCTTTGATATTCTGTGTTTCAGAATTCACTAATCTTAGGGACTCAAGCCACTGATCTTGGTATCAAGCCAGGCCCCTCACATCATCAGTTCCTCTCTCTTCCTCTCCCCAGGGAGTCTGTGGCTTCAGCAGCATCAGGTGCTGGGAGGCAAAGGCAGCACCACAGTCATTTTTAACATATTAAAGTTCCAGGCAGAGAGCTCATTTGGAGCCTGTGTTAGAGCTGGGAGGAGAGGCCGGAGCCAAGTCTCCCCACTCAGGGCCTCCCCCCGGCTCTCTACCCTGCTTGAGCTGTGATGTGTCACAAACCAGCAACTGAAGGGCGCATTGCCCGGGCCCGTGGGAGCCACTCCCCAGGGACTCTCACTTTGAAGGTTTTGGGTAAACACACACTGGCACAGTTTCTCCTTCCATATCCAATCCATCACTGAGAACTGGCTTCCACCTCCTTAACATCATTCAAATCTGCCATGTTCTCCTTGTCTCTCTGGCCCGGATCCTTGGAAGCAGCTCCAGCTGGGCTCTCTGCCTCTGGTCCTGCCCCCAAGCCCTCCTGACCCACAGTGAACACCTCTGGATAAAGTCTATGCCCCTGAGCATGGAACACCCACATGGCCTTTCTCATCTGGCTCCCACCACCTTCTCTGGCACCCCTGTGCCCTCTATACACCAGCTGGACTAAAGTTTCCAGAATGTTCTGGGCTCCCTCTCACCTCTGAGCCTGGAACATGACCTTTGCAGTCCCCCTTCACCCCCACTCTCCGTGCACCCTCTCAGGTCTCAGGGTGGATCCCGCACTAGCAAGTACTGCATATGTCATTTCCTATCGTTCAGTTGCTCAGTTGTGTTGACTATGACCCCATGGACTGCAGCACTGCAGGTTCCCCTGTCCTTCACCTTCTCCCAGAGCTTGCTCAAACCCATGTCCATTGAGTCGGTGGTGCCATCCAACCATCTCATCCTCTGTCATCATCTTCCCCTCCTGCCCTAAGTCTTTCCCAGCATCAGGGTCTTTTCTGATGAGTCCTGGGCCTGATGCAAAATGAAAACATGGGGGTTCCTGTTCAACATATATTCAGAATTTCAAGATGCAACAGCAAAGCATTAAACCATGTTTGTGGCCCCGTGTGATTGTACATACTGCAGATCCCTGAAGCCCATTCTGCTGCAGGCTGGAACCCCAATGTCTCCACTTGGTGTCTCCTCTGTACCCCGCAGCCCTCTGCGTGTCCCGTCTTGGTAATGACCACTCGTAGTGACTCTCTTTTTCTCTTCCCACTAGACTGTGAGCACAGGGGGCAGGATTTGCATCTATCTTGCTCCCAGAATGTCCCAGATGCCTGGTGCCGAGCTTGGCAGAGTAGGCACTCCTTAAAGATCTGTTGAATGTCATTCAATGTATAAACAATCTGTTCAACAAATATTTTGGCAGAGCCTCTGATGTGTCAGGCATGATTCTAGGTACGGGAACTGAATTCCTAAGTCAAAGAGACCCTTGCTCTTGTAGAGTTTGCATTCTAGCATTTAAGATACATACTGTCTTAGGTCGGTCCAGGCAAGAGCAGACCCTGAGCTAGGAGCTGAGTCCTAATGGGATGTTTGTGAGGGACAGAAAGCACCTGGAGGGGACCAGGCAAATGAAACAGGAAAGGGAGAGAAGCCACACAAGGAAGCAAAACAGCAGGTGACTGCGGCACAGGGGCTCACCTCCAACAGGACTCTGGGAAGCAGTCTCCCACCCGAGGGGCGAGGACAATGGGGGGACTGGTCCTCCACCTCCCGTACTCGAGCATCACTAGGATCCCCTGGCCTGGACTGGGCGCAGGCTGAGCTGCTCCTGTTGGAGGTGTTCTTCAGGCTGAGTCTCCGGTGTTACAGCCACTGGCAGGGAGCTGGCTGGGAGAGCAGTGAGGGAAATGGGCAGGCTGGACACGCAATCAGCAGTGACAGAGATAAGTAAACACGTCATCGGTGAGACATGGGTGAGTGGAGCAGAGTAAGGGGGTGGGGTGTGCATTTGGAGAGGGGCTACAGAACCCACTGTATCTTGAACTGAACCCTCCACACCATCAGCCCGCCCTCAGCCTCAGCTCCAGCTGGTGACCTCTCCTCCCTTTCCCTTCCCCAGTGCAATGGTGCTTTTCTTTTTAGCCCTTAATTTGGACCATATATTACAATTTCATAGGCACCAATGGCATGAGAGATGAGGCCCTAAATTGCTAAAGACTTTTAGTTCGGCTTCTGACAATCCCCGCACTGCCCGCTGGCCTGGAGAGCCCTTTGGTTGGCTGTCTCCCGCCCTCTGAGAGGAACTGCCAATGAAAGGAGGGGGAGGAGGCACCCGCCCACCCCCTGGCGGTGTTGCAACGTCCTAATAGGCTGCAGGGAGTGAGACTGAGGCCGGTGTGCCTGCAGGGCAGTCTC
The DNA here is from genome assembly GCF_016772045.2 of Ovis aries. Taxonomy (NCBI): domain Eukaryota; kingdom Metazoa; phylum Chordata; class Mammalia; order Artiodactyla; family Bovidae; genus Ovis; species Ovis aries. Next base: position 52,674,784 of record NC_056066.1, on the reverse strand, counting down.
CACAGAGTCCCCCCACCTCCCACCCTCCTCACAATAGTTCAAGAAAGGAGAGCTGTGAGCCTTGCGTGGAAAGTACATAACTCATATATTCCATTGTCTTCAAGGTTTGTTCACACCCATGATCTCATTTGTCCCAGTGCAATCTTATGGATTCAACAAAAGTATGACTCTCCCTCTTTCAGAAAGAGGGCAGTGGACCCTGAGGCAGGTTAAGACAAAGTGACAAGCTAGTCTGGAGCCTCAGTGCCTGAGCCATGACCCAGTGCCTTGTCCATCATACCAGGTTTTATCCACTTTCCCTGAGCCTCCGGTGAGGATGAGATCTGGGAGAAGTGGTTTTTATTTTTATACAGATTTAAAAACAAATAAACATGGGTCATGCCTGCACATCTCAAACTCGGTGAATTTCACAAAAGGTCAAGAAACAGAACATTTCCCCGGCTCTTCAAGCTTTGGGGTCACTGCCCAGTCAGAATTCCTGGGGAACACTTTCACTTGCAGCTGGAGCTTTAGTGGCTGTTTTACCCTCGGGACTTCCCTGGTGGCTCAGATGGTAAAGAATCCACCCCCAATGTGGGAGACCTGGGTTCAGTCCCTAGATTGGGAAGATACCCTGGAGAAGGGAATGGCAACCCACTCCAGTATTCTTGCCTGGGGAATCCCATGGACAGAGGAGCCTGGCTGGCTACAGTATATGGGGTCACAACGAGTTGGACACAACTGAGAGATTTTCACTTTCACTTTTACTTTACCCTCAGGGTAAATTTCCGGTCTTGGTGGGGAAAACCGCACTGTTTCCAGGAAGACAGTTTAATGACGTAAGAACCCTGGGCTGGAGTCTGGAGGTTTGGGTTCTGTGGCTTTGGCTGTGTCACTTCTTTACCCTGGACTTCAGATTCCCCATCTGAAAAATTTAATGATTTCCCCCAACCCTAACCCCTTTCTGTGAGCCTGAAGTTATCAGTATCCTTGATTTTAGATTCTCCCTGGGACACCCGGAGAAGGCAATGGCACCCCACTCCAATACTCTTGCCTGGAAAATCCCATGGACAGAGGAGCTTGGTAGGCTGCAGTCCATGGGGTCACTAAGAGTCAGACACGACTGAGTGACTTAACTTTGACTTTTCACTTTCATGCATTGGAGAAGGAAATGGCAACCCACTCCAATGTTCTTGCCTGGAGAATCCCAGGGATGGGGGAGCCTGGTGGGCTGCCATCTATGGGGTCACACAGAGTCGGACACGACTGAAGTGACTTAGTAGCAGCAGCAGCATGGGACACCAGCTCTCAAGTAGCTGGCAGCTGATAGCCATACTGACTCCTAGTAACTGGCCTATGGGGCCTAGGCTCAGTGTATGTGTTTCCCCTTTCGTGGCTGCTAATAAAAGCCCATAATGGGAATGGCTTGTGTTTAGGATGTACACAGAATGGTTTTTAATTGCAATACCTTCTAACTCATACTGCATGCTTACCCGCCAAGTGCCTTACACGCATGCAGACCTCATTTCATCTCCCAGCGGTCCAATGAGTATATATTCTTCTTCCCTCTAATATATAAGCTGCAGGTTCCTTTGGCTGCAAGAAAAAACTCCTTTTTTTTTAAAAAAAAGGAAATCCCTCCCCCATCCCCCCAAAAAGGAAATCTCCCTATATCATATAGACAAGTCTGAAGAAGGCAGTTCTACACTGGTGAGCAGCTCACAGGCATCGTCTCTGACCAGACCTGTTCTGTCTTTCTGTCCAATCATCCTTGTCTGTTCCAGTCAATTGCAAATGACCCTGTGAAGAGTTGGAGGGTTTTCGCAGCTCCTAAGTCTGGACCAGCCTGTTTTTGATCCATAGAATACAATGAAAGTGAGGGTGTGAGAGTTCTAAGCCTAGGCCCCAGGGGACCTTGAGCCTTCCTTCTCATCCTCTTAAAATGCTGCTGCCATGTGAACAAGCTTGGACTACCCTCCACTTCATGGTGAGAGACTCAGCAATCCCAGTGGAGGCCCTGGTCATAAAGATGATCCCAGGCAACACACAAGCCATCCCTGCTGAGCCCAGCCCACATTTTGACCCACAAGCAAATGATCGTTGTTTCAAGCCACTACATTTGAGGGGTTTTGTTTTTGTTTTTGTTTCTGTGTTGGTTTTTTGTCCTCAGTTTGTCGTTACTCTCATGGTTACAAAACAGCTGCGTAAAACCCAAGTCAAGGCAGGAGCAAAGGGATGGATCCAAAAAGGACCATTTTCTCTACATGTTCTTTTTTTCCCAGGACAAAAATCTTACTAAAAGCCCCCATGGTTCCCAGGCACCTCATTAGACCTTGGTCTTATATTCATTTCACTCGTCATTTGCAAAGGGACGCAAGCACCATGATAAATGTTGCCACCCATGTGGCAGCAGGTCCCACCCTCAGGGAGCTCAGTCTCAGAAAAGTAAGCTCACAGTATAAGGCAGCTAGCAAATACAGACGAAAAGCCCAGGTGGGCAAGGCTGCAGGAGCTCGGATGAGAAGGGGCTCCATGAGTAATCCAGGAAAGCTTCCTGGAGGAGGCAACTCCAGAGTCTGAATCTGAAAGATTATGTATTGTTCAGTTTCAGGGTATAGAATTGCTCTTACTAAACCAGGTGGTGCTAGTGGTAAAAAACCTGCCTGCCAATGCAGGAGATATAAGAGACACAGGTTCAGTCCCTGGGTCAGGAAGATCCCCTGGAAAAGGGAATGGCAACCCACTCCAGCATTCTCGCCTGGAGAATCCCATGGACCGAGGAGCCTGGTGGACTACAGTCCATAGGATAGCAAAGAGTCAGACACGATTGAAGTGACTTAAAATACACGCACAACGTGTATAGAAAGGAATCTACCCCAGAGCAGTGAGTGGCTTACAGAATCGTTGTAAGGACTGAAGAATCGACCTCTAAGCTTACCCTCCAGAAGTGACTCCTAGAGTCACACTGCAGAACTGGGCCACCAAGCGAGTAACTGTCCCTACCACAATGAGGAAGCTGCCCACAGAAGTGAGGAACTCTGCTTCCTGACTCCAGAACCACATTTCCTTTGCTGTGATCCACATGGGCAAAGTAAATGCCTGTGTCCTTCTCCCCTCCCCACCTCATTCAGTTCTACATTTAAAATGCATCTGATTGGTCAGATGAAATTATACCCAAGCCCCTAGCTGCACAGGAGTCTGAGAAATGCATTCCTCGTTTTCCATTCACTGCAATAGAGAAAATCACGCTGGAAGCAGGCTCAGCTGAATATTTTTAGAATTCACCAGAGAAGCTACTTGAGGCATCGTACTCTTTGTGGGAAGCTCTGTGGTGACAGACTCAATGTCTGTAGCAGCTATGGAGCTACTCATAGCTTAGCTAGTGTCAGTTTTGCTGTTTTTGTTCATTCTGGATTTGTTCATGTCATCCAAATTGTTAAATTTGTTAGCAAGTTTTGATTATAATCAAGCCAATCCCCTGTGCCCACCACGGATGAATAAACTTTGCTCTCCTTAGAACTGGGAGATGTGGGGATGGTTTTCACAAGCTTGGGCTGGAGCTAAGTCAGCTGCTTAGATGTTGATGAGGTGGAGAGGGGTAAGGGCACACACCAGAAGCATCTCTGTGGCCAGGTTGGCTCCTTAGGTGGAGATGAAAAGTCCCACCTCTGTCCATCCAAAACTATAGAAGTTAAAATATCTGATGTGCTGGAGATGGGGAAGACGAGAGGCTTTGTGTTTCTCAAGTACAGAGGACACTTCAGAGAATACCTTGACTAACTTTCTCTGGAAACTGGTCACCCAAACCATAGGATAGGACCCAGGCTCTCATGTTTAAGCAGTGTGACCCAGCCAACCCCCATAACTGATTGGACCAAGGGTAGACTCTTGATCCTGGATGAACCAATCTCTTTTTTGGAAATAGAGATTTGGGACCGAGAGTTTAGTTTGGACGGATGTCTTGAATGGAGGAGCTCTAAAAACATTATGGTTCTTGACGGCCATGGCAGAGAACACGTATAGCAGAGACACGTTAAGTAACATGGGGACAAAGTTTCTTGAAGGGCTGGAACCCAAATCTGTGCCTTGGGAGCTCCAGGAGAAAGGTCTATATCTCTGCAATTCTTTTCCCTTAAGCTATGTTGGAGAGGGGCAGGGTCGCTGTTATTTACAGCCAAGAGTCCTAACTACTGTCACTGGACTCTCTAAGATTGAGGGTTGGAACTCAAAGACCTGTGGGCCCCCAAACCACCCTCATCCTCTTCCTTAGTTCAGCTGGTTAGAATAGAATGGCATGAGGACATTAGCAGAGAGAGGAGAACTATATTTTGAAATATATGTGTGTGTGTGGGTGTAGATACACACAAATTAGTGTGCTTATTTATTCAAGCTCATTGCATATAAGCAAAAAGAAGATGAAAACCCTCTATAATCTCATCCTGAATAGGTATATTCATAAGGAACATTTTGACAAAAGGGGCATGGTAAGCCTTTACGATTAGCTGAGCTTTGCCATAAATATCAGCAAAGAAAGGAGTGAGTGATGTGGATTAGGGTAAGCCACTCCTTTCTTAAGGTGGTCAGAACAAAAGAGCTTCAAACCAGTGTGCTCTGATCTGGTCTCTCCTGATCCCCATGTAACACTGAGCATGTAACAAAATAAAATCGTATTCATATTTGGCATCAGAATTTCTCTGGTGGGGAGTAGGAAGGTGGAAAATACCTCAGGAAATCACCAAGGATAGAAAGTGAGGGCTTAGGTGTTGTCAGGGTCAGGACACCAATGAGGAAAAGTCAAACTGCCCTGCCTGAGATGTGTACTTTTCCCCAGGAAGGGGCAGGAAAGGAGAGAAAAGAAAGCAGAGGAGGGGAGGGGATTCCCTACAGAGATACTTGGGCCTGGACTGCAGAGGGCAAAGGACCTGCAGGAACTCTTGGTGATGGGAGGCCAGGTAGCTTTGGAGAACAATGTTGGATACCACGGATGGGGTGTTGCTTATGGAATGGTGTCCCGTGCACCATGCACACCTCCTCATGACCCCTGCTGTTTATTAAGGTCTGCTATTTTCGACAGAGGCTTTGTGTGGATTGGTTTTCTTTTCTTTGGCCAGGGATGGTGGTGGTGGTACACAGGTTGGAGAAGTTATGGAAACATTTGAAGGGACCCAGAGTGAAACAGAGATAATGCTTCGGGAAGCAAGAATCCAAAGCTGAAATTGACATTAAGGGCGTCAACCATATTCCTGCCTTACCCTGGAAATTCACAGATACCATAAGGAAATCTGAAACAGGGCTCAGAGCCAAGGTTGGCAGCTGATTTTATTAATATCTCAAGAGGGAGGGAGGCCCAGCTAATACAGGATTTCGACAAAAGCATTAAAAATTGCAACCACCAGCACCATCCCCCAAATACAACAGCAGTAGCATCTGAAGGCTGAGGTAACCACACCAAGGAAGACTGTATCCAGACCCATGGCTTGGATCACAAATGGTCTAAGCCAATTGCAACAGTCCTGTTCCCCACTTTCCCAGTTAAGGGTGGCTTCACATCCCAATTCTGGTGAATGCTGCTGCTGCTGCTAAGTCACTTCAGTCGTGTCTGATTCTGTGTGACCCCATAGATGGCAGCCCAACAGGCTCCCCTGTCCCTAGGATTCTCCAAGCAAGAGTACTGGAGTGGGTTGCCATTTCCTTCTCCAATGCATGAAAGTGAATAGTGAAAGTAAAGTCGCTCAGTCACTCTTAGTGACCCCATGGACTGCAGCCGACCAGGCTCCTCTGTCCATGGGATTTTCCAGGCAAGAGTACTGGAGTGGGGTGCCATTGCCTTCTCCGCTGGTGAATGAGACCTAAGCAAAATTCTGCTGACTTGAGTGTAGTGTGGATTTGAGGGTTCTTATGACCTAAATCAAATCCCTTATGATTATACAGTGGAAGTGAGAAATAGATTTAAGGGCCTAGATCTGATAGATTGAGTGCCTGATGAACTATGGAATGAGGTTCGTGACACTGTACAGGAAACAGGGATCAAGACCATCCCCATGGAAATGAAATGCAAAAAAGCAAAATGGCTGTCTGGGGAGGCCTTACAAATAGCTGTGAAAAGAAGAGAAGTGAAAAGCAAAGGAGAAAAGGAAAGATATAAGCATCTGAATGTAGAGTTCCAGAGGATAGCAAGAAGAGGTAAGAAAGCCTTCTTCATTGATCAATGCAAAGAAATAGAGGAAAAGAACAGAATGGGAAAGACTAGAGATCTCTTCAAGAAAATTAGAGATACCAAGGGAACATTTCATGCAAAGATGGGCTTGATAAAGGACAGAAATGGTATGGACCTAACAGAAGCAGAAGATATTAAGAAGAGGGGGCAAGCATACACAGAAGAACTGTACAAAAAAGATCTTTACGACCCAGATAATCATGATGGTGTGATCACTAATCTACCAGACCATCTGACCTGCCTCTTGAGAAATCTGTATCCAGGTCAGAAAGCAACAGTTAGAACTGGACATGAAACAACAGACTGGTTCCAAATAGGAAAAGGAGTACGTCAAGGCTGTATATTGTCACCCTGCTTATTTAACTTCTATGCAGAGTACATCATGAGAAACATTGGGCTGGAAGAAGCACAAGCTGGAATCAAGATTGCCAGGAGAAATATCAATAACCTCAGATATGCAGATGACACCACCCTTATGGCAGAAAGTGAAGAAGAACTAAAAAGCCTCTTGATGAAAGTGAAAGAGGAGAGTGAAAAAGTTGGCTTAAAGCTCAACATTCAGAAAACAAAGATCATGGCATCCGGTCCCATCACTTCATGGGAAATAGATGGGGAAACAGTGGAAACAGTGTCAGACTTTATTTTGGGGGGCTCCAAAATCACTGCAGATGGTGACTGCAGCCATGAAATTTAAAGACGCTTACTCCTTGGAAGAAAAGTTATGACCAACCTACATAGTATATTCAAAAGCAGAGACATTACTTTGCTGACTAAGGTCCATCTAGTCAAGGCTATGGTTTTTCCTGTGGTCATGTATGGATGTGAGAGTTGGACTGTGAAGAAAGCTGAGCACCGAAGAATTGATGCTTTTGAACTGTGGTGTTGGATAAGACTCTTGAGAGTCCCTTGGACTGCAAGGAGATCCAACCAGTCCATTCTGAAGATCAGCCCTGGGATTTCTTTGGAAGGAATGATGCTAAAGCTGAAACTCCAGTACTTTGGCCACCTCATGCGAAGAGTTGACTCATTGGCAAAGACTCTGATGCTGGGAGGGATTGGGGGCAGGAGGAGAAGGGGACGACAGAGGATGAGATGGCTGCATGGCATCACTGACTCGATGGACGTGAGTCTGAGTGAACTCCGGGAGTTGGTGATGGACAGGGAGGCCTGGCGTGCTGTGATTCATGGGGTTGCAAAGAGTTGGACACGACTGAGTGACTGAACTGAACTAACTGAAAGCTTTTGCTTTCTTTTTCTGCCTTAAACATAGACATGATGGTTGATGTAGTGGCAGCCATCTTGTTACTATGAGGGGAAGGTGAGGAGAATCACAAAAGCAGGTGTCCTGACGTAGTTGAGCTACTGAACCAAAAGTGACAGCCACCTATCTGTGGTCTCATTATATTAGAAAAACAAACCTCTGTTGTATTATAGCCTCTGGAGTCAGATTTTCTGTTTCTTGTACTAAACACATTTCTAAAGGTACAGAGGTGGCTGAAGGAAACTGTTCCCCAAATGACTGGTTTTTACTCATGTTTGAGAATTAAAGACAAATTCAGGGGACAATTTAATCAGATGCCTGGAACCAAAAGGCACAGCTCCAGCTCCAGTGAGAACAGAAGAGAACTGCCAAATCTCATTACTGAAGGCACAGAACAGCCCTCCAGTGAAGCATCAAAGTTAATAGTGTATCTCAAACTCATCCACAAGCAAAGCCAAGGCAGCAAAATGAAGCCAGTGATGGATGCTGCCATATCAGCTGTTCACTTGCTATGGTTTTAGTCCCTTCATCATCGACAGCATCAGGATCCCACTGGAGAAAGACATGATTAAACAGAAGAGCTGGGAAAGGGCGTGTCACTTTTAGCTTGCAGGAACAGGAGCAGGCACTCATGGGCAGGAAAAATCAACCAAGAATAGGCAGCTATTGTCACTATTTTATTTATGAGAAAGCAGACAGGATGAGAGTTTTAAGGACTCTGTTTGGGTATAAACTAATTGATTTATTCATGAAGTACTTATTAAGTACCTCCTGCATACCAGCTCCCAGGCTGCTTGTCAGCAAGATACTCTTGAGTGTAGTGGAGTTAATAAAGCAAGGACACAAATAATTACAAAATAAAACAAAGGGATCTCTGGAGTTTTGGTGAAGGAATGAAATGTGTTAGAGTCCTGGGAAGCGCAGCAACTGTATCCAGCCGGCGGGAGGAAGAGATTCAGTCCAACTGCACAATTACTGTTGGAGGTACATATGATATGAGCATACAAAAACAAAAGGGAAAGGAAGAAAAGATGCAGAGGCTCCGCATTGGTCCCCAGCAAATACAACGTGTTAAATGAGCATACTTCCTAGTCACCTGCAGTGTTTGAGAGGCACTATGCTGGAAACCTTTAGTGTGTAGGTAGAGGGGTTACTGCAGCTTTTCAAAAGGTGACTGAAACTCAGAAAAGTATTGTCTGTGGATGATATGTCAGGGTTTGAACCCAGATCTTGATCTACTTGAGTCAGCTTCCCAGGTGGTGCTAGTGGTAAAGAACCCGTGCACCAATGCAGGAGACCCAGGTTCAATCCCTGGATCGGGAAGATCCCCTGGAGGAAGGCATGGCAATCCATTCCAGTATTCTTGCTGGAGAATCTCATGGACAGAGGAGCCTGGTGGGCTACAGTCCATAGGGTTGCAAAGAGTTGGATACGACTGAAGCGCCTTAGCTTGCACGCATCAGTTCAGTTCAGTCAGTTCAGTTGCTCAGTCGTGTCAGATTCTTTGTGACCCCATGAATTGCAGCACACCAGGCCTCCCTATCCATCACCAACTCCCGGAGTTCACTCAAACTCACGTCCATTGAGTCGGTGATACCATCCAGCCATCTCATCCTCTGTCATCCCCTTCTCCTCCTGTCCCCAGTCCCTCCCAACATCAGAGTCTTTTCCAATGAGTCAGCTCTTCGCATGAGGTGGCTAAAGTATGGGAGCTTCAGCTTCAGCATCAGTCCTTCCAAAGAATGCACACTTGAATCCAAATCCAGGCTCAATACACAAGATTATACTGACTTATTTTACTGTTAGGGCACCTTCAGGAAATCCAACTGAATCTGTCTTTGACTGAAAAGGGGATTTACAGGACCATGTAACCAAAGAGTCTAGTGTGGATTCAGGTAAGTGTTGATCTAGTAGTTCAAATGAATTCACCAAAGGCCTAATTTCTTTTGATCTCAAAGTGCTTTGTTGCTTAGCTTTTTCCTCTGGCTCCACATTTGCCCCATCACAAAATAGGTCTAGATTCTTCTGTGTACACTATGGTCCCTTTGTTCCATATTTCACATCATCTACACTATTAACTGAAGAAAGAGAGAAGATATATCCTGGTACCCCTTGTTGAAAGGAGAGGAAAACAGCTTCACCTTTCCAGAAATTCTAGCAAGCATTTTCTTACACGTCATTGGCTCTGGTGGGTCATGTGCCTGCTCCCAAAAATATCAGTGTGGGCTCCCTGAGGATGACTTTTATAAACAGAAAAGACTATTTTTGATTACATTAACTTTACATTTAACATTAAACACATTGAGCTTAGCAATTAAAAACCTAGTTCTCTAAACTGTAAAGTTCATAAATCTCATAAATCTTTATTCTACATCTAGATCTAGAATAATCAATTTCAGGGGGCCTTTGCAATTAAGAAATATATCAAGCTGCACTATTAAATTTAATATAGTTGATTTTATTTTTGAGTACTTTAATTGCTTGTTTAATAAATAAAAACTTTGAAATATTTAAGTAACACTTGCAATATGGTGACTTTTAAGTCTTCTTATATATTTCAAATCAGTTTACAAACTTAATAAAATCACATACTATTTAATGTAATATCATAAATCTAAATCAATTACTCAATTACATTTTTAATTGGAATCATAAAGTGATCTCATATACTCCAATATGCCAAATAACTTTAAACATTATAAGTATTTTAAAAAATATCAAATATACATAAATTTTCCTAAAGCAAACACACAAAAATATATTCAAACTATAAGTATAGTTTACATCATTCTTTCTATTAACAATGCTAAAACTTCTTGGGGTTAAAAGACTCTTAGCTGCTTAGGAAACATGGCTTGCCAGAGGCAAACCCCTGTTTCAGAGCAGAGGGTACAGACGGACTTGCAAAGATTGGGCTGAGGTCTAAGCAGGCCGCTCATCAGGCCTGAGCATTGAGTGGGTAAGCTAAAATTCCATAATTTCTAGAGAGGCAGTAGTAGAGCAGTAAAGACTGGGAGAGGAGCAGGATATCCTCCAGAATATTTTGGACCATCATAAGGACTTTGACTCTCTGAGGGGAAACACTTAAAGAGTTTTGAGTGGAGAAGTGGTAGTCTCTTTATTTTAATGGTGAACCTGAGATCCAGTTTGTGCCAATGGATTGTGAGAGGAAGTCTGCCGGAGTGTTTCTGGGAATGGTTTCCCAGATCTTGAAAGAAAGCATGAGAAAGAATACCACCCCCGCCCCCAACTCCCACAGACATACACACACATTTTTATTATCTTCTAGATATTGTCCCATGAAAATGTGATGCCTGGAGCCGTGGCAGTCATTTTGTGATGATTAAGAAGCTACCTGAAAGCAAGCTGACTCTAAATATGGCAAAGATGAAACTTCTTTTTTAACAGCTTGAGATATAATTCAGGTACCATACAATTAGTTCATTTAAATTCAGTGGTTTTAAATATATTCACAGCATTGTGCAACCATCCCCTCAAATAATTTGGGACCTTTTACCATCAAAAATATAAACCCTTTACCCATTAGCACTCTTCATTTCTTCATATCACTCTTCGTTTCCTCTCAACCTCCTCAGCTCTAACCAACCATTAAATTACTTTCTGTCTCTATAGATTTGCCTATTCTGGACACTGTATAAATGGAATCATAGATTATGTGGTCTTTGGTGACTGGCTTAAGTTAGCATGTTTTAAAGGCTCATACATGTTAGGACCTGCATAAATATCTCACTCCTTTTTATCGCTGAGTTTTATCGCATTATACAGCTGTATTACATTTAAAAAATCCGTTTATTAGGTGATGGACATTTGGCTTTTGACTACTATGAATAATGCTGCTGTGAACATTTGTGCACAATTTTTGTGTGTGTGAGGACATGTTTTAATCTCTCTTGGATATATAACTATATATATGGGCCATATGGCAACTTTGTTTAATCTTTTGAGGAGCTGCTTGACTGCTTTGCAGTGTGAGAGCACATTTTACATTCAAACTGCCAATATATGAGAGTAACAATTTCACCACCTCCTTGCTAGTTTCCTAATGTGAATGATGTGATAGTGGCTATTTGTTTATCTTCTTTAGAGAAATGTTTGTTCATTCATATCTTTAGCCCATTTTAAAATTGGGTTATTTATCTTTTATTTCTGAGTGGAAGAGTTCTTTATAATATATTCTGGATACAAGTCCTTTTTATTATATATATGTGATTTGCAAATACTTTCTCTCATTCCTTGTATTGTCTTTTCCACTTTCTTGATGATGTCATATAGCACAAAATTTGTTAATTTTAGTGAAATCCTATTTATCTTTTTTTTCCTCTACCAAACATTTTTGATGTTATGTATAAGAAGATGTTGCCCAACTTTAAGTCATGAAGATTTACTCCTGTTTTTTTTCTCTGAGTTTTATACTCTTAACTCTTACATTTAAGTCTATTATTACTTTCGAATTAATTTTGGTAGATGATGTAAGGTAGAGGTCCAATTTCTTTCCTTTGCATGAGGCTACCCACTTGTCTCAGCACCATTTGTGGAAAAGACTCTTCTTTCCCTGTTAAGTTATCTTGGGACCACTGTTGAAAATCAATTGATAATCAGTGTCAGAGTTTATTTCTGACTTCTCAATTTTGACCTGTCTATCCTATGCCAGTACTGCCCTGTCTAGATCACTGTGGCTTTGAAGTAAATTTTGATTTTAGGAAGCACAAATCCTCAGCTTTGTTTTTCTTGAAGGTTTTTTTTTTTTTTTTTTTTTTTTTTGCTCTTTGGCATCCTCTGAGACCCCATATGTATTTTAACATAACCTTGTCAATTTCTGGAAGACAGATAACTTGGATTTGATAGGGATTGTATGTGTGTGCTTACTTAGCACACACACATACTGATTCTATAGATCAATCGAGGATTGTTTCCTTCTTAATGATATTAAGTCTTCTAGTTCAGCAACATGAAATATTCTTGCATTTATTTAAGAATTTAAAGCAAAAGTCTTGTAAAATTTGCTTCTAAGTATTTCTCCATTTGATATTATTGTAAATGAAATTGTTTTATTAATTTTATCTCATATTGTTCATTGCTAGCCTATATAGAAATACAATTGATTTATATACTTTGTATCTTTAAAAGTTGCCAAAATCATTCGTTCGTTGTAATTGATTTAATGGGTTTCTTAGGATTTTCTTTATACAAAATTATGTCATGTACAAACATAGTTTTACTTGATACAGAATTCTCTTTTTAACCCCCAACACTTTAAATATGTCATCCCACTGCTTTCTGAACTTCACAGTTTCTGATGAAAAATCAACTATTTATGTTATTGAAGTTTCCATATAAGTGATGAATTGCTTTTTTGTTGCTGCTTTCAAGATTCCTTGTCTTCATCGTCCAACAGTTTGATTATGGTGTGTCTAATGTAGATCTTTTTGAGTTTACCTTATTTGGAATTTACTGATATTTTTACACATTTTAAAAAAACAAATTTGGAAAGTTTCTGGCGACTCTTTCTTTAGATATTCTTTTGGCTTTGTGTCCCCTTTTTATCTCTCTTATCCTTCTAGAACTCCCATTATGTGTACATTCGTAGACTTGGTGGTGTTTCATATATCTCTGAGCAACTCTTCATTTTTATTTATTGTTTTCTGTTTGTTCTTCACTGTATAGTCTCTATCAATCTATATTCAAATTCACTAATTATTTTTTTTCTGCAAGCACAGATATACTGCTGAGTCCCGCTAGTAGGTTTTTTCAATTCAGTTATTGTATTTTAAACTCTAGAATTTCCATTTGTCTTTTTTAAAAATAATTTTTATCTCTTAATTGATATGCTCTGTTTAAAGAGACATTATCATTATACCTTCCTTTTTCTTTTTTAAATAAAACCAAAACATATTTATCTAGAGCTGTTATTAAATTACAACTTCAATGTTTATTTTTTATATCAAATATATCTCAGATCTCATTTTTTATTGTTTATAAGGAGACCCTTCTCCTACGACTGTTGCATGTAAAAACAGGCAGTGGTGAAAGAAAGTTGTCTTGTTTTTAAACAACCCTTTTTTTTTTTTTGGATGTTTTTGCTCAAAATCCAGCAGCCAAGTGAGGAAACTCCTAGAGAGCTTGGTTATCAAAATATTGGGACACATTAAGTGCTTTCCACATCTTGAGAATTGGGAGCAAAGCTTTCATTTGAAACAGCAAAATGTTCTTGATGGATTTATGTATGTACTTTTAATGTTGATTGTATCTAATGTATTAAATAGTAAGATTAACAGGAGTAGGCATGCACTTAGGGAAATTCACATTTTCCTATTATAGTACACATCTTTAATACTGGCATGGAAAATACAACCAGTATTCCTCATTTAGATAGAAGCACTTAGAAAAGATATCTATTGCCTATGTGAACTTCCTAGTTAAGTCTTACACATTAAGTGATGAAATCCATCTAAAATATATTATGTTTTCTTGTCTTCTGAGACAACACCAAACATATTTAGACTTAAAAAAATGATAACTGTTGGAAAGAATACCTGTTTATGAAAAGAGCCATGTAATGCATTTGAACTGTGGTATTGGAGAAGACTCTTGAGAGACCCTTGAACTGCAAAGAGATCAAACCAGTCAATCCTAAAGGAAATCAGTTTTGAATGTTCATTGGAAGGACTGATGCTGAAGCTGAAGCTTCAATTCTTTGGCCACCTGATGCAGAGAACTGACTCATTGGAAAAGACCGAAGGCAGGAGGAGAAGGGGACGACAGAGGTCAAGATGGTTGGATGGCATCACCGACTCGATGGACATGGGTTTGAGCAAGATTTGGGAGTTGGTGATGGACAGGAAGACCTGGCGTGCTGCAGTCCACGGGGTGGCAAAGAGTCGGACACATCTGAGTGACTGAACTGAAGTGAATGTGAAGAAGGCAGATAGTTGTTGAGAGCAGTTGCCTTATTCTCTCAGCAGCCCACAATTTTCATGCTCTTTTGTCTGGTTTTAAGAATTTCTCTTCCTCTGTTAGGTTCCCAGCTTTTACTCTAACTTCTGCCAATGAGCCTTAACCTAATCCTTCATTTCTGAAAGCATGGTCTCCTTTAGTTCTTTGAGCATGTTTATTACAGCTGCTATGAACTCTTTGTTTGGATCCTCTCAAATGCAGTTTCTGTTTCCTACTTCTCTTCTTGATTGGTCATACTTTTTGCTTCTTTGCATTAGTTTTAATTTTTTTGAAAACTGGACATTTTAGATACTTATTGCTGTTTTTCAGTTGCTAGGTTGTGTCTGACTCTTTGTGACCTCATCGACTGCAGCACGCCAGTCTTCCCTGCCCTTCGCTATCTCCCAGAATTTGCTCAAGTTCATGTCCGTTAAGTCAGTGCTGCTGTCTAACCATCTCATGCTCTGTTGCTCCTTTTCCCATCAGTCTTTCCCAGCATCCGGGTCTTTTCCAATGAGTTGGCTCTTTGCATCAGGTGGCCAAAGTATTGGAGCTTCAGCTTCAGCATCAGTCCTTCCAATGAATATTCAGGGTTGATTTCCTTTAGGGTTGACTGATTTGATCTCCTTCCAGCCCAAGGGACTCGCAAGAGTCTTCTCCAGCACCACAATTTGAAGGCATCAGTTCTTTGGTGCTCAGCCTTCTTTATGGTCCCCTTCTCACATCCATACATGACTACTGGAAAATATCATAGCTCTGACTATACAGACCTTTGCCAGCTTTTTAATATGCTATATGGGTTAGTCATAGCTTCCCTTCCAAAGAGCAAGCATCTTTTAATTTCATGACTGCAGTTATCATCCTCAGTGATTTTGGAGCCCAAGAAAACAAAATCTGTCACTGCTTCCACTTTTTCCCCTTCTATTTGCCACAAATTGATGGGACCAGATGCTATGATCTTAGTTTTTAGAATGTTGAATTTCAAGTGAGTTTTTTCATTCTCCTCTTGCACCCACATCAAGAGGCTCTTTCATTCCTCTTCACTTTCTGCCATTAGAGTGGTATCATTTGCCGCTGAAGATGGAGAAGCTCTGTACAGTCAGCAAAAATAAGACCTGGAGCTCATTTCATGAGCTCTTTATCGCAAAATTTGGGTCTAAATCAAAGAATGTAGGGGAAACCACGAGGCCATTCAGGTATGACCTAAATCAAATCCCTTATGATTATACGGTGGAGGGGATGAATAGATTCAGAGGGTAGACAGAATACCTGAAGAACTATGGACAGAGGTTTGTGACATTGTACAGGAGGCAGTGACCACAATTTTAGATAATATAGCAACTATAGATATATTGCCCTAACTTTCCCCAGACTTGTTTTCTTGTTTATTTGGTTAGTGACTTTGCTGGAATATTTCAGTAAAATCCAGCCAGTCCTATTTATCTTGGCTGCTGGGATGTCTGATAATGTGGGGGTTAGACAGAGTTTGAATTATGTTTCTGTCACTTTGCTGAACAACCTTGAATGTATGGTATAACTTCTTTGTGCTGCAGTTTTTCATCTGTTTGATGGGGTCAATAATAATAACTAGTATTATAAATGCGTATTATGAAGGACACACTCTTTCTGTGTTTCGTGTGGTGCTCAGTGATTCAGTACTGTTCAACTCTTTGAGGTTGCCTGGATTATAGTTCCAGACACCATGGACAGTAGCCCGCCAGCTTCCTTTGTCTGTAGAATTTTCTGGGCAAGAATACTGGTGTGGGTCGCCCTTCCCTACTCCAGGGGATCTTCCTGACCCAGGGATCAAACTAGTGTCTCCTGTGCCTCCTGCATTGGCTGGTGGCTTCTTTACCACTAGCGCCACCTGGGAAGCCGTGGCTGCTGGGATGTCTGACAGAGACATAGCAGATTTTAATCTGTTCCATGGAGATACCAGTAACTAGTATTATACATGCATATTGTGAAGTATACACTTGTTATATGTTTTAGCTAATTTAATCTTCACAGCAACCCTATGAAGTAAGTACTTACTAGTATCCCCATCTTACACATAACAGAACTGAGGCAGAGAGACTGAGTAATTTTCCCAAGCATACACAGGTAATGAGTGGTAATTCTGGGATCTGAACCCAAGTGCCCAGTCCCACAGTTCTTACCCACCACTTATATACATATAGCATTTTGAGTTCAATATACATATTCAAGTGAATTGCCAGAGAGATCTTTAAAAAACAAACAAACAAACAAGAAATCTGCTTATTCTGCTCATCTACACCCTCTTACCCAGTTTAAAATGTGTTGGTGGGTCTACATCACTCTTAAGATCAAAGCAAAATCCCTTATTGCATCTCTAAACCCCCACCCCACCCCAGGCACTCCCAGGTCACCTCCTCATCATTCTCTCTGCTCCAGGAACCCTGGGCTCCTTCTGTTCCCTCACACTCACCAGACTTCCCTTCTTGCCACAGGGCCTTTGCCCATGCTGCTCCCACTGTCTAGAATGTTCTCCCCATCATCTTTCCTCCTCTCTACCTCCTAACTTCTGCTCATCCTATGCTTCCCCAGGGAAGCTCTCCCCAGGAACCTAGAGTAGATCAAGTCCTTCCCTTAGAGGGATTTGGGGTACCAGGTTACCGCTCCTTGAAGCACATTTACATTTTATTTGTGTGATTATTTCGTAGTATTTGAATTGTAAGTTCTAGGATGTCAAAGGCACTGCTTGCATTTGGTAATCAGTATTGCTAGCATCTACCTTAGAGCTTTGTACTTAGCAAGGCCTTACTTATGTATTCTGAAATATTAACAAATGAATGAATAATTAACAGGTGCCCCTGACCTAGACTGTAGCACAGGGCTCATCCTTGGCTCAAAGGCAAGAATCCCAGAGTCGTGTCTATACTGCCCAGTGCAGCTGCTTACCTTAGCCAAGGATATCACAAAGACCTCATACAGTTTTTTTTGTTCATCCAACAAAGATTTATTTAGTCCTTGTGTACTTCGTATTGTTCTAACAGCTGGGGTTTTAGTGGTAGACAAAAAAATCTTTGCTTTCATGGAACTAATATTCTGGTTGAGGTGCGTGGTATATAATAAATAAATAGTCAAATACTGTCTAGTGGAAGAAAACCAAAACAGGGCAAGTGGAATCAAGTGGGGAATGGATGGCCACTTTTGCTAGAGTGGCTAAGGAGGCCTCTGTGATGAGGTGGCACCAAAACAGAGACTTGTAGAAAGTGACGGAGCCTAGAGAAACGCATTCTAGGCAGAGGGAAGGGCAGGGGCCACGATCCTGAGTGAGGAGCAGCCTCCCCTCATCCGCCAAGGGGCAGGAGGCCCATACGGCTGGAGCCGTGAGTCTGGGGACTGGGCAAGGATGGCACAGGGTGCTGGGGGTCACACCCCAGTACATCATGCGGAGGAGGCTGACAGCTACAAACAGTTGTCACTGAGCTTAACCTGTTTGAGGACCTGCTGGAAGTCCCCACTGGTAGACGACGGAGCGGGAAATGAGTCTGCTAAAGAGGCCACTTGTGCCCACTCGCCAGTACCCTTGGGTGAGTCAAGCAGGTCCCTGCTGCCACGTTCACTTAGGGTACCTTGCTGCGGAAGTGCTTCTGGCTTCAGAATCATTGTTTACAAAATGGAAGCACTTTCTGAATCCAGCCTTCCTCCTTCTCCACCTTCCTGTGCCAACCTCGTGATTATGTGTGTGGAGTGAACTGGAGAAGCCAGCCAGGAGACTAAGAGAAATCCCCAGAAACTATGAGGCCCCGAGGAAGAAGCCTCTCCAGATGCTCTGGCTCAGAACACCTTGTGGTCAAGTGAGCATGTGCGGAAGCATAGGGGGCCGGGCCCCACCCCCAGAGTTTCAGATCAGCAGGCTTTCCTCCATCCCCACTGGTGGTCACTCCCTTCTACACTCATTCACGTGTTCATGACCCGCGGAGGACACCCCTCTGCCTGCCCAGGTCTTTTGCAAATTATATTATCTCAGTCCACAGCGCCCTCTCCTGACTTCTCTGTGGGTCTGCTTCTGCACTTGGGAGTCCTGCCTTGTGTGTCTGCCCAGAATTCTCCCTGACTGCCCTCTCCCCAGCCAGCATCCGAGGAATTGCTGGTAGCTCCCTTGTGGGCCTTTTCAGTACGTGTTTCAGGAGGCTGTTTAGCATGGAAATTCAGAGACCTGGTCCCAGATGGCCAGACTCAGGCTTGCCTATCAAAAGTTCTGTGGCATTGACCTCAATTTCCTCATTTTTAACTTGTCAGAGAGGTCCTCCCTAGCCTCAGTTTCTATTGTTCTTTTGCCTCACTTATAATAGAATAATTTAATATTATTTATTTACAATATTATTATAATATAATATAATGTGATGTGGAGATAAAGATAGCTTCCTCTTCATGGATTTGCTAGGAGGATTCAGTGAGTTAATCTGCCTTCAGAGCAGTGCCTGATGCATAGTAAATTTTGAGTTAATCTTAGCTCTAGCCAACCAGTCCATTCTGAAGGAGATCAGCCCTGGGATTTCTTTGGAAGGAATTTTGCTAAAGCTGAAACTCCAGTACTTTGGCCACCTCATGCGAAGAGTTGACTCATTGGAAAAGACTCTGATGCTGGGAGGAATTAAGGACAGGAGAAGGGGATGACAGAGGATGGGATGGCTGGATGGCATCACTGACTCAATGGATATGAGTCTGAGTGAACTCCGGGAGTTGGTGATAGACAGGGAGGCCTGGCATGCTGCAATTCATGGGGTAGCAAAGAGTCGGACACGACTAAGCGACCGAACCGACCGACTGACTAGCTATTCTGGGGCCATTCTGGTGAATGTTCAAACAGTTAAACCCTTCTAATTTGTATCCAAGGTGCTCTGGACAGTTCTTAACAGAATCACCTGGGTACTTGTTAAAGGAGCATTCCTTCTTTGTCTCATAATTCTTGGATCATAATCTGAGGGGGTGAGTGAGGCTCTGGATTCTGCAGTTTTTACCAGCACCTCTGGGTGACTTTTTCTCTGCTGGGTAATTCTGATGCACAGCACGGCTTGAGAACAAGAGCTTGAATCAGTGAAGCCTGGGTCTGAATCCAACTGAGGCATCTGTTGTGGAGTGGCCTTGAGCAAGGCACTTCCCTGGGACCCCAGGAACCTCGTATATCAAAGTGGTACAAAGGCTGCCGCCAGCAGACTGCCATGACCAACACATGGAGCCTTCAGCCTGGGCCTGACACGCCAGGAGTGCTCTGCGACTTTCTGTGGGGACTCCTGGCTTTGCTGACTCCTCCAGAAGACTGACTTCTGACCAAGCTTTCACCAGACCAGGCCCCTTGTCAGCACAGTCAGAACTGGCCTTGGACGCACCCAGATGCCAACGAGTTTGCTCCTCCCTGGGTTCCCATCTGTCATCATGGCCCTGTTCTTTCTCTTCCTTCTTTCAGCCCAGGGTTACAGGTATCCTTCTGTAAGGACCCAGGTGGGGAGCTGGGATGGGTAAGGGCAAAACTGATTTCATAGAGGAAACAGGACTACACAGAAATTTTATACATATAATACTCCCATTATAAGTGCCTTCTTAAGAAAAAGCATGTTTTTTCATGTTTGAACTATACTTATCCTTTTCAAGTTGTTTGAGAGTGTAAACCATTAATGCCAAGTGCTGGATATAAGAGAATGAATGAATGAATGAAACCATACACAGGCGGAAGTCCTCACCGCAGGAGGGAAGGCAGTCTCGCAGAGAGTGGGCGGCAGCAAAGCTCTGCTTGAAAGCCACACGTGGGACTGGGGGGAGAAGCGCTCTTCCTCCTGCCTTCACTGACTCTTCCTCTACCTAGTCATCCACCAGGCTCAAAGAGCTTTAGAACGTGAGACCTGAAATCTCTCTCTTTCCCCATGCTTTTGGAGGGTGTATGTTTCTTTAGTTTTCTTGATGCTCTATTTGAAAATTTTCAGCCTAGTCTCAGGCTGCTCTAAGAAAAGGAAACTTCTCCATATTTCAATAAAGAGCAATAGTCACTTAATATTGACTTTTTCTCCTATGGTGCTTTAGAGATCACTAAACTGAGGCAAGAAATAGATGGACCCCAGGCTGAGCAGCTGGGGTCTGTGCCTTGTGGACAGATACTCAAAGATGAAGATAGTAGCAGGAGTGAGGAAGAATGGAGCCCTGCCTAGATAAGAGACAAAGAGATCACATATTTCTCATTCTCCAGATCAAAGAGACCGTTCCAACTACACATGCATAAAAAGGGAGGAGTGCCACCCCCATAGTAGGTGATGTCAACCTCCCCATAGGCCTCACTGCTGGAATCCATCTGACTAAGGGGAGGACCCTGAGAAAAACCAAATGTGGACTCAGAGCCAGGCAAAGCAAGGTGACTGGCCAGAGGAAACCTAGAAGATTAGTGATTGAAACTACCACGAGGGCACAACTCTCTGAACCTGTCCATGTGAGTCTGTTTGTGATCTTTTCTCCTCCTAATAAACACTTTACTTGTTTCACCACTTTCCATCTCTTTGTGAAAATTCATTTCTACAAAGCTAATGCACCAATGTGATCACAGTGGTGTAATCACTCACCTAGAGCCAGACATCAAGGAGTGAGAAGTCAAGTGGGCCTTAGGAAGAATCACTTCAAACAAAGCCAGTGGAGGTGATGGAATTCCAGCTGACCTATTTCAAATCCTAAAAGATGATGCTGTGAAAGTGCGACACTCAATATGCCAGCAAATTTGGAAAATTCAGCAGGGGCCACAGGGCTGGAAAAGGTCAGTTTTCATTCCAATCCCAAAGAAAGGTAATGTCAAAGAATGTTCAAAGTACTGCACAATTGCACTCATCTCACATGCTAGCAAAGTAATGCTTAAAATTCTCCAGCCTAGGCTTCAACAGTATGTGAACTGAGGACTTCCAAATGTTCAAGCTGGGTTTAGAACAGTCAGAGGAATCAGAGATCAAATTGCCAACATCTGTTGGATCATAGAAAAAGCTAGAAAATTCCAGAAAAGCATCTACTTCTGCTTCATTGACTATGCTAAAGCCTTTGACTGTGTGGATCGTAACAAACCGGAAAATACTTAAAGAGACGGGAATACCAGACCACCTCACCTGCCTCCTGAGAAACCTGTATGCAGGTCAAGAAGCAACAGTTAGGACCTTACATGGAACAAAGGACTGGTTCCAAACTGGGAAAGGAGTACGCCAAGGCTGTATATTGTCACCCTGCTTATTTAATTTCTGTGCAGAGTACAGCATGTGAAATGTTGGGCTGGATGAAGCACAAGCTGGCATCAAGAGTGCCGGGAGAAATATCAATAATCTCAGATATGCAGATGACACCAGCCCTACAGCAGAAAGTGAAAAGGAACTAGAGAGCCTCTTGGTGAAGGTGAAAGGGGAGAGTGAAAAAACTGATTTAAAACTCAATATTCAAAAAATGAAGATCATGGCACCTGGTCCCATTACTTCATGGCAAATAGATAGGGAAACAATGGAAACAGTGAGAGACTATTTTCTTGGGCTTCAAAATCACTGCAGATGGTGACTGCAGCCATAAAATTAAAAGACACTTACTACTTGGAAGAAAAGCTATGACCAACCTAGATAGCATATTAAAAAGCAGAGACATTACTTGCCAACAGAGGTCTGTCTAGTCAGAGCTATGGTTTTAACATTAGTCATGTATGGATGTGAGAGTTGGACCATAAAGAAGGCTGAGTGCTGAAGAATTGATGCTTTTGAACTGTGGTGTTGGAGAAGACTCTTAGGTGTCCCTTGGACTGCAAGGAGATCAAACCAGTCAATCGTATAGGAAATTAGTCCTGAATATTCATTGGAAGGACTGATCCTGAAGCTGAAGCTCCAACACTTTGGCCACCTGATATGAAGAACTGACTCATTGGAAAAGATTCTGATGCTGGGAAGATGAAGGCAGGAGAAGGGTATGACAGAGGTCGAGATGGTTGGATGGCATCACCGACTCAATGGACTTGAGTTTGAGCAAACTCTAGGAGATGGTGAAGGACAGCAAAGCCTGGCATGCTGCAGTCTATGGGGTTGCAGAGAGTCAGACATGCTTGAGTAACTGGACAACTACAACAACGGGCCAGGGTCTTGTTACTGGCCCTTTAGTCTAGTGGCTAGGATTCATCAGCCTCACTACTGCAGCCTGACTTCGGTCCCTGGCCCGGACAACTGAAATACTGCTTTAAGGCACTGCAGGCCAAGGCCACCCAAAATCAAAACCTGCCTCCACTAGCCATCCCTATGCCCAGGTATAAGATACCCCTAGAACCCAGCACCGGCGCTGACTCCCAGCCCAAACTCCAGCAGCAGTGCTGAATGATCTGATTTGAGACTGTTATGACGAGTCATCCTAGCTTTATCATAAGAAATTGAGGCACATAGGAAGGAAGTGGCCTGTCCATCCTGCCCAGCCAACCCTGCCACAGCCCAGACCAGAACTCAGGTGAGGAAGTCACATCTCTGATGATCCACCGTAGTGAAGGGTCTGGGGGAGAGGCCTGGTACCAGGAACACCAAGAATGGGAATTTGAAGAGACGAGAATTTCAAGGGACTTGTTCTGAGTCCAGGATCTGGCTCCTGGCTAAAACTTGTAACGGTCAAGCCACAGTTTCCATCTGTAAAGTGGGAGGAGGAGGGTTATAGCTGCTTAGCAGGGTTGTTGGGATTAGGTAGGACCACATGTTCAGGGCTTTAGCCCACAGCAGGGACTAAGAAATGTTTGTGCCCCTTGTCCCCTACTCCCAAACCAAGGATGGCCCCCGTGCTCACCGTCCTCCATCTCTGCCCCCTACAGCCTTGCTGCTTTGGCGGCAAGATCATTCTGTATTGAAGGGAGAACATGAATCAAAGAGCCCCAAACAGCTTCTTTGTCCCCAAAATTTTGCAAGAAACAAACATCTTAAGTTCTCAATTGCCTTCTCCCTGGCGCACCCTGAGTGGCTTCCTGAAGAATGAATGACAAAGCTGATTGCTGCTTCACAGAGAGGAGGCAGAAAAGGAAAACAGGACGTACACTCTAAGGCTTTTCATGTGTCAGTGACTTAGCAGAGAGAGCTGCAAACTAAGAGCCTACTGGGATTCTGCTTCCGGAGCTTCTGGGTCTTCATTTTGCTCATTTAAATTCTGCATTTCAGCCCACTCTGCCTCTATTGATTGGCTTCAGTCTGACTTTTCTAATCTGAGTAGTACTAATTGGCCCAGAAGGACTGCTGCAAGTTAGGTACTTTCCAGGGCTGCTACACTTTGGGGACTTCAACCAAAGATGATGCAGAAAGACCACAGTTTTGGAGACAGACAGGCATGGGTCCCTCTCTGCATGACCTTGGGCAATACCATGCTCCTCTGAACTTCGGGTTCCCACCTATAAGATAAGACGTTTGTGACTTTCTAAGATCATAGTAGGGGTAAACAAGGTGAGATGTGATGGCACAAGGAGGCAGAGATTTTTGTATATAAGCCCCTGCATTCTCACAAAAAAATTTTATTATGCCAAAGAAAATATATGAGGGCTGAAATATTAGGTATCGCCAATGGCTCCGTGAGCAACATGACATGGGTGACATCTGTTGTCAAATTCCAGAGATTCACTACTTCCTCTAGGTCATTACAAATCCAGCCCTTGTTCCTGCGGTCTAAATTGAGAAAATAAAATATGAACGCAATGTCTGGAAAATGACTTTGAATTTCAGCACTTAGATTAGAAGGCAGGCTCGATTCTCTGGCTTTAAATGTTGGTGTTTCTCTTGGTTATAACAAATAAATATGCGGAGATGAAACTGATCAACCGTTTCATTGCTTTTAAGAAAACGATGAGATGAACGGCTGCCCTAAATCAGTGTGTCACCGCATTTAATTTGATGATGTTGTTTAGAAACTCTATGTACTGTTTTCTGGGCCAAAACATATCAACCATTCATGAGAAGAAAACCAAAAGACAAACGACCAATTCCCTGAAAAGAGGGAAATTATGGTGGCGGTTGATTGTAAGCACAGACTCCATTCCCAGGGGAGGGACCTGGACTCCAGCAGAACAATACAAAGAAAGGCCGACGGTGCTCAGAAGCTGAGCCTGGATCCAGAGACCTCGGACAGGAGACCTCCTGCTGCCTAGGTTACTTGGTCTGGGGCGGGTCACTCCCCAGCCTGTGGGGTCTCAGTTCAGTTCAGTTCAGTTCAGTCGCTCAGTCATGTCTGACTCTTTGCGACCCCATGAATCACAGCACGCCAGGCCTCCCTGTCCATCACCATCTCCCAGAGTTCACTCAGACTCACATCCATCAAGTCCGTGATGCCATCCAGCCATCTCATCCTGGGTCGTCCCCTTCTCCTCCTGCCCCCAATCCCTCCCAGCACCAGAGTCTTTTCCAATGAGTCAACTCTTTGCATTAGGTGTCCAAAGTACTGGAGCTTCAGCTTCAGCATCATTCCCTCCAAAGTAATCCCAGGGTTGATCTCCTCCAGAATGGACTGGTTGGATCTCCTTGCAGTCCAAGTGACCCTCAAGAGTCTTCTCCAACACCACAGTTCAAACGCATCAATTCTTCGGCGCTCAGCCTTCTTCACAGTCCAACTCTCACATCCATACATGACCACAGGAAAAACCGTAGCCTTGACTAGATGGACCTTAGTCGGCAAAGTAATGTCTCTGCTTTTGAATATACTGTCTAGGTTGGTCATAGCTTTTCTTCCAAGGAGTAAGCGTCTTTTCGTCTCTCCTATTTCATTTGCTCCTGGGTGCCCCGAGGCTCCACTGAGGGATACCTGTCAGAACTAGGACTTACTTCTCAGATGTCATTTAATCTTCACAGACCTCATGAGCTTGTGTCCTGGGCACATGCTCCAGTTCTCAGAGCAAAGAAGAGAGGCTGAGATTAGAACTCTAGTCTGCTGTCTCTGTAAGGAAACATGACAAGCGCTATTATAAATGTTATGGTTGTCAGGAGGTGGTAGCCAACATAGAAAGGCATTAATTAATTAATTAACCGATATTTATTCAGTATGATCTGGGCGCTGTTACAGACATCAGTAAAAAAACAGCCGGGGAGATGGACAATAGCAAGTAAATAAATTAATTTGGATGGTGCTAATTGCTGTGAAGACAGTAGAAGGTGGATTTTCAGTAATGTGAGGTGAGGGTTAGCAAATTTAAGCTGAGGTCAGGGAAGACATCTCTGAGCAAGTGACTTCTGAATAGAGACCACAGGAAGTGGGCTGTGGGGGACTATTGGGACACTATATGGGACACTTGTGAGATTTACAAGTTGGACAGGTGAAAGGATGCCAGGTGAAAGAACTTTTTGGGTTACAGTGGTATAATCAGAGGAAAAGTGGGGAAGGGAGATGTCACGCTTCCATCATCAACTCCTCCTCCAGGTTGGGCAAGAGAGTTTCCTTCTCCTTACATGGTCAAGCTAGGTCCACAAATTATTGTTTTTTATGTGTAAGGAGAGCATGTTCTAGGGATCATTAACTTACTGAGCTCACTAAGCAGGATATGGGAGGTCCAGGTATCAGAATTAGTAACAGCAAAAACCCAGGGAAGGACTGTCTTGTCCTGCTGAGGTTCAAGAAGAGGCAGAGTGACTGGAACTTGGTAAGAAAGTGCTGGAAGATAAGAGCAGAGTTGGAGCAGGTCTCATTATGAGGCTTTGCAGAGAAGGATGAGGATGAGAGGGACAGAGCAAAGCGACCAAGTAGGTGATTAAATGGTTAATCCCATTAGGGAATTGTAAGTTGAAATGGGAGACCCCTGTAAGTTAATGATTACTCAAGAAAAGAGGTTTGCTTAACCACAAAACTAAGCAGACTTGCTAAGCAACAAAACTATGCAACAGAAGCATGGGACATGCCCCAAAATAATAAAACAATGATGGTATGACCCATATCCTGTTTAGTGACTCAGTAAGTTAATGATCCCTAGAACATGCTCTCCTTACACATAAAAAACAATAATTTGTGGACCTAGCTTGACCATGTAAGGAGAAGGAAACTCTCTTGCCCAGCCTGGAGGAGGAGTTGATGATGGAAGCGTGACATCTCCCTTCCCCACTTTTCCTCTGATTATACCACTGTAACCCAAAAAGTTCTTGGGGTGTGGCATCCTTTCACCTGTCCAACTTGTAAATCTCACAAGGGTCCTATTCTAATAAATCACTTCTCACTATCAATTTGCCTCTTGCTGGAGCCTTTCTGTGCTGAGACATAAAGGACTGCAGTGCCAGAGCTCTTTAGAGACCCCCAAAATTATATCCAATGGTTTCAGTGAGACTAGATGAGAGAGTTAATTATTCAACTCATGTGGACATCTTAATTGGTTTATTGCTGAACAAGTAATATGATCATTTGATTCAAAATGCAGAAGTTACCAAAAGATAAGCTATCTCCCCAAGCCCTACACCCCATCTGACCAGATCACCTCCATGGAAGCTATTTAGGAGCTGATTTCTTGTGTTTGTTTAATATCTCTGCAAGTTATCACAGGCATGTACAATCACACACATACATACATACTGTCCCCTCACCCTTACAAATGGTGGCTTAACATCCACAGTGTGCTCTCTTCATTTCCCGTCCTGGCAATCATTTGTATCAGCACTGATAGAGTGTTCTCATTATCATTTTTGGGTATGTCTGCAAGTATTCCATTCTGTGGGTGTACCAGTATTTATTTAACTGGTTCCCTAGTGATAATCATTAGGATATTTCACTTGATTGCTTTAAGGGGAAGGAATATTCAGATTTATATTTTAGACAAAGCCCTGCTGCATGGAGGATGGCTCAAGAAAGAGAGATAGTGGAAGCTGCAATCTGGAAACTGCCCAGTTAGGGAGAGCTATTTAATGAGGGGTAAATAAAATGGGATCAAGGACAACTTTGAGCTCCAGGAATTAGGGGAATGGCGAGACTGCCCCTTCATGAATCACAGCCATGTCTTGGAGAAGGGGCTTGTGTAACCCAATGAAGCTATGAGTCATGCCATGCAGGGCCACCCAAGATGGATGGGTCATAGTGGAGAGTTCTGACAAAACATGGTCCACTGAAGGAGAGAATGGCAAACCACTCCAGCATTTTACTGCAAGAACACCATGAACAGTATGGAAAGGCAAAAACATATGATGCTGGAAGATGAGCCCCTCAGGTAAGAAGGTATCCAATATGCTACCCTTTCCCTGCCTACATTTCCCTCTCTCCCTGGAGGATCTCATTCTGCTCTGTGGCTTTTTAACTTTATAAAAAATATTTATTTATTTTTGGCTGAACTGGGTCTTTGTTGCTGTATGAGGGCTTCCTCTAGTTGCAGTGGGCAAGCTTCTCATTGTGATGTCTTCGCTTGTTTCGGGGCACAGGCTCTACGGTCACAAGCTTAAGTAGTTTTGTGGCATGCGAGCTCAGTAGTTGCAGCTTGAGTGCTCTAGAGTTTGGGTGCAGTGGTTGTGGTACACTGGCTTAGTGAAATCCACGGCATGTGAAATCTTTCCGGATCAGGGACAGAACCTGTGTCTCCTGCATTGGCAGGCAGATTCTTATCCACTGCACCACCAGGGAGGTAGTTCTGGCCTGTAGTTTTTAATGCATCTGTAAGCTGAGTCACAGATGCCTGTCTTCAGCTCTGGCCTCCTCCCCGAGTTGCCCCTGGAGGTTTGGATACCCAACTGCTTACTTGACTTGGTCACCTGGATGTTTAATAGATGCCTCATACTTCACACATTCCATACAGAACCCTTGACACTGCTCACAGCTCTGTCTTCCCAGCTCTGCCACAGAGCAGTAAATGGCCACCCATCCAGCAGTCACCCAGGTGGACAAATCCTAGGAGTCCTATTCAATCTTTCTCTTCTCTTCAGCAAACCTCATCAGTGCTAACTAGAAACATCATCATTTCCCTTCATCCCACCATTCCTACCTCTTGCCTTCATCATCTTTCACTGGATAATGCTACTTATCTACTTTCTCTCCATTCTTGTCTTCCAGGAGCCTTTCTCCAGATAAGTCAGCTCATGCCAGACCCCTGTTGAACATTTCAGTGTGTTTCTATCATAGCTGAAATAATGTTAACATTCTTTCCCAAGGTTCCGGACCACCTCCCAACCCCACTGACACCTCCTTCTCAGGCTCTCTGTGCTTCAGGCATGGCAGCCTCCTTTCTCCCTCCTGAAACCCTGGGACCAGAGTGTTTTCACTCACTGTCCCTCTGCTTGGACCTACCTGCCTGGTGGTTCAGATGGTAAAGAATCTGCCCATAGTCGAGGAGACCCAGCTAAAATCCATGGGCCAGAAAGATCCCCTGTAGAAAGGAATGGCAAGTCATTCCAGTATTCTTACCTGGAGAATTCCATGGACAGAGGAAACTGACAGTCTACAGTCCGTGGGGCTGCAAAGAGTTGGACAAGACTGAGCAACTCACACTTTTACTTCACTTTCCCTCTGCCTGGAACACTCTTCTCTCGGTTCCCACATGGCTGGCTCCTTCTTTACCTTCAGTAATCCTGGCTTGAAAGTTCCCTTCCAATTTGGTCTAAAGCCCCCTCACGTCCACCTCATGCTGTGTGTATCAGTGGGAGTGGGACCACTTAACAACTTTCAAACTCTGAAAGAATCCTGCGTGAATTTCACAAGTAACTGACACCATGCTCCCATTTGTCCCCTTGATGTTTTAGTGATGCTTACGCATCAGTGCTTTGGGCACCTGTGCAAATAATTCACTCTTTGATCTGGCTCAGCCTGTCACACAGCACAATACATGTCATGATAAAAGGCAGCCAGCATTATTGTGCTTCCTCCACCGATCCTAGCACAGAAAATTTCAATAAAGATTGTTCTATTGATTCGTTAACTTTCCCAAGTTCACTGCCATTTTGATTACTTGTACACTTTTTGCTTAAAGTTCTGTGAATTTCATTTTGATAAACAATTTCTCAAAAATCCAAACAATCAATTTGGCAATGTGCAACTTTCATCTCTTCACTTGGTAACAGCAGTTAGCATTTAGCTTAAGCTTCTTTCTCCATCTCCAACAGAAGTAGTTAAAAGCCTGAAAACCAATATTTCAATGTATTATGAGGGAATAGTTATATAATTCTTGTATTAAATTCAAGTTTTATAAAACAGATCTTCAAGAAGGAATCATACTAAATCACACAAAATGACTTTTTGTGAAATAAATGACCTTTATTTCAAAGTCTGCCACATATCACTCAGTTGAATGGCCTTCCTGGACACTATTTCCTTCAAGGAACCATACTAATCAGTGGCTTAGAGAAGGCCAGTGATGTCAGAAAGCCAGTGTGAAGCCTTCTGAGAGTGCATTGAAGTCCATCTTCTTCAAGGAAGAAAATAAATACCCACTAACTGCCTCTTTTCTAAGAACAGCTGTGTTCTCTGAATCATACATAGTGGATGCTATATACACAAAATTGCGTTCTAACTGCATCACCATGGTGTTCTAAAGAATCACCATCTGTATAGTTAGAAAAACATGGAGAGTTTCCCTGTAGTCTCAGCTGGTAAAGAATCTGCCTGCAAAGCAGGAAACCTGGGTTCAATCCCTGGGATGGGAAGATACCCTGGAGAAGGGAATGGCAACCCACCTCAGTATTCTTGCCTGGAGAATTCCATGGACAGAGGAGTCTGGCAGGCTATGGTCCATGGAATTGCACAGAGTTGAACATGACTTAGTGACTAACACTTTCACTTTATCTCTTAAGCAGCATATGTAGGTTACACAAGGTGGTGCACTGGGGCAAGGGGAGAGAATATTAGGATTTATACTTGTGCTTATTTTAAAATGAGATGAACATTAAGCTTTATTTAGTATTTACTATGTGATTGACCCCAGAGGCCACCCTCAGTCACGTATCACGGACAGTAAGCATGGGAGTTCCAGCGTGAGGAGCTGAGACTCTTGGTCATTTACTAGCCATCAGCATATTACCATGGACCACAGTTTCCCTGCTATAGGAAGTCACCAACAGGATTTGCTTGACAGAACTCAGATCTTTAAGTTGCAGAATTTTTACAATACTTTTAAAGTTTGCCTCATATAGTTCCAAATTTTTTCCCTAAGCATTCACTAACAAATGGTTCTATTAAAAAAGCAAAACTAGGTTCACAATCCTGCATACATTTTCCCACAGCTTTTCATGTCAGTATTTATAGCTTTAGCTCATTTTTTTCTACCTTATTCTTTTTAATATTTGCATGGAATAGTCCTCCCTTTCATTATAAGACTAATTGTTCCTAAAAAAAATTCATAGGGTGAAGTTTCATAAATGGAAAAGATAATTACTATTTAAATTGATGGTATACAGTAATTACTGCAAGAGTTCAGAAACAAAACATATGTTTAATTCTCAGAGCCATGAAAAAAAAAAAAACTCCCCAAAAAACAGACAAAGGAGAACAAGGGAAGCAATATGAGTGATGCCTGAGATTGTCACTGCAATAAAGTAGCAAATTTAACTGCAGCCTGTACCAACCAGGCCACTGTGGACCAGTGGCTGCTCCTGAAGCTCTGCATTAGTCCTTGTAAATGCACTGGAATTCCTCCAAGTCAAAGAAAGTATGTTCAGTGAAGCTCCTCATGAGTCAAAATCTTGAACTTGCATGGGCATATCTTTTCCATGATAAGACGCACCATAATTTACTTCCCCACTCCTCTATTAACTGGGCAATTGGGTTTGCATTAGTCTGTAAGAGCTGCCATAACAACATATCACAGACTGGGTGACTGAAACAACAGAAATCTATCCTCTCATGACTCTGGATGGTAGAAGTTCAA
Organism: Ovis aries; assembly: GCF_016772045.2. NCBI lineage: Eukaryota > Metazoa > Chordata > Mammalia > Artiodactyla > Bovidae > Ovis > Ovis aries. Next base: position 52,643,572 of record NC_056066.1, on the reverse strand, counting down.
GACAAGGATATGCGCTGGTTTGGTTTCTCCTACGGCCTCCCTCTTGGGCTTGCAGACAGCAGCTTTCTCACCTGGCTTTGTCTCTGCATCCCTGGTATCTCTTCCTCTTCCAATAAGGATGCCAGTCAAGTTATGTTGGGTTAGGACTCCCCACCATGTAACCTTAATTACTCCCTCAAAGTTCCTATCTCCAAATACAGGCACATTCTAAGGGACTGGAAATTAGGACCTTGACATATGAATTTTAGGGGGACACAACTCAGTTCATAACAGGGTGATTTCCACAGTTTTTACTAAATATTCCCTCACCTGGAGCACTCCTCAATCCACTCCAAATCTCATCCATCCTCAAAGCTCCATAGAATCCTTCCTTCCTCTGAGTATCACCCAGTCCAGTTACCATTATCACTTCCTTAGTCAACTGCAAATCTCTTCTTAATTGGTTTCATGGCATTTCTAATCCTCTCCCTCCAATCCATTCTCCATACAAACGTTGTCAAAATGTATATATAATATAATCATATTGTAACCTCTCAGTACTCTTCCCTGGCTTGTTGCTGATATAAGTTAAAAATGCAAACTCCTTAGTGTAGTGGACAAAGCCTTGTGGGACCAGATACCTGCCCATTGACTTCATCCTCAACAACGTCCCCCAGTCTGCTTTATTCCAGCCACACTTACTACTTCCATGTCCTCAAAATAGCTGAGCATTTTCTCACTTCAGAGCATGACTTGTCTCCTTGGACAGGAGCATCCTTCCAATTCATCCTTCTCATCTCAGATGAACAATCAACCTCTCAAAGAAGACTTCCCCAAACCCCGCTGGTGGATGCTGTTGCCCCTGCCTCCCACAGAACCCAAGTATTGTTTGCAGCAGTTATCACTCACTGTTGTCATTGGTATGATTATTTTAAATGCATCTCTAGTACTGGACTGAGAGCTCTGGAAGAGCTGGGACCCTATGGAACTGTTCATCTCTGCATCCCCAGTGCCCAGCCCAGGTCCTGACACAGAGTATGAATTACTCAATAAATGTTTTTTGAACAAATCCACTGGATCATAGAAAAAGCAAGGGAATTCCAGAAAAACACCTACTTTTGCTTCATTGACTATACTAAAAGCCTTTGACTGGATTACAATGAATGTGGAAAATTCTTAAAGAGATGGGAATACTAGACTACCTTACCTGCCTCCTGAGAAACCTGTATGCAGATCAAGAAACAACGGTTAGAACCAGACATGAAATAATGGACTGGTTCCAAATTGAAAAAGGAGTACGCTAAGGCTGTATATTGTCACCCTGCTTATTTAATTTCTGTGCAGAGTACATCATGCAGAATGCCAGGCTGGATGAATCCCAAGCTGGAATCAAGACTGCTGGGAGAAATACCATCAACCTCAGATATGCAGATGACACCACCCTTATGGCAGAAAATGAAGTGGAACTAAAGAACCTCTTGATAAAAGTAAAAGTGGAGAGTGAAAAAGCTAGTTTAAAACTCAACATTCAAAAAAACGAAGATCATGGCAACCGGTCCCATCACTCCATGGCAAACAATCAGGGAAACAATAGGGAAACAATCAGATTTTATTTTCCTGGGCTCCAAAATCACTGCAGATGGTGATTGCAGCCATGAAATTAAAAGATGCTTGCTCCTGGAAAGAAAAGCTATAACCAACCTAGACAGCATATTAAAAAGCAGAGACATTGCTTTTGCCAACAAAGGTCCATCTGGTCTAAGCTATAGTTTTTCCATTAGTCATGTATGGATGTGAGAGTTGGACCATAAAGAAGGCTGAGCACCAAATTGATGCTTTTGAACTGTGGTGTTGGAGAAGACTCTTGAGAGTCCTTTGGACAGGGAGGAGATCAAACCAGTCAATCCGGAAGAAAATCAGTCCTAAATATTCATTGGAAGGACTGATGCTGAAGCTGAAGTTCCAATACTTTTGTCACCTGATATGACAAGCTGACTCATTAGAAAAGACCCTGATGCTGGGAAAGATTGAAGGCAGGAAGAGACGAGGATGACAGAGGATGAGATGGTAGGATGGCATCACTGACTCAATGGACGTGAGTTTGAGCAAGCTCCGGGAGATGGTGAAGGACAGGGAGGCCTGGCGTGCTGCAGTCCATGGGATCGTAAAGAGTCGGACATGACTGAGTGACTGAACAACATTTGGCTGTTCCCTCCATCTGGAAGGGCTTTTTCATTCTCATCCAACTGGCAAATGGAGCCCAGCCAGGTCTTCTATCTCTCCGATTAGACTCTGAATTTCTTCATGCCAAGGTCTGTGTTTGTGCCACATAAGGGCATGGTAGCATATGATAAACTTGCCAATTAAAGCAAAATATGTTTATTTTGTTGTGTATCCAAGTCCTACATCATTGCCCTACTGATAGTTCTTAAGAAGTAGATACCAATTACCAATCTTCAGTCTGATTCACAATGAAAATTATTGGTAGAAATAAACAATATAGAATAAAACTGATAAAGTTTAAGATGCACCTGCTGCAAAATTATTTTTAAAAAACTCAGAAGACTCGTATCTTGAGGATAACATTGAAAATTGCAAAAGTTGGGAAAAATCAGTCCACATGAAACTTGTTCCTTATTAAACATTTATGGAAGACTGCCATCGACAAATTTTAGACCTGGAAAGTTCTACCAAAGAAAATTGAACTTGCTAGTGGTGATGCCCTCTGGTCAAAGACCGCCAGAAACACACATGTAATTGACCAAGTTGAGTTTATTAATTATTGCAGCCAGGGAGAACACACATCACAGGGAAAATATTGAGTATTTCAGAAAAAAGGTTAGAAAGAAACTTATAGGATTTGAACTTTGGATGGTTGATTTGGGGAGGGTTTATGAAAGTGGGGTTTGCTTTAGATTGGCTGCTTTAAGAAAGCAGGTGCAATTCTGTGACTAGGTATCTCAATAAATCTAATCTCTTGGGAAGGTGAACTACAGGAGGATAAAGCTAATTTTTTAAACAATATTTTATTGAAGTACAGTTGATTTACAATGCTGTTAGTTTCAGGTGTAATACAAAGTGAATCTGTTATACACATACATATATCCACTCTTTTTAGATTCTTTTCCCACATAGGCCTTTACAGAGTATTGTTAGTTATCAAGTTTTTATATAGTAGTGTGTATATGCAATTCCAGTCTTCCAGTTTGTCTCTCCCCTCTGTACCCCATGGAACTGTAAGTTTATTTTCTACATCTGTGACTCTATTTCTGTTTTTGTTGTTGTTCAGTAGGTAAGTCATGTCTGACTCTTTGAGACCACGAACTACAGCATGCCAGGATCCCCTGTCCTTCACTATCTCCCAGGGTTTTCTCAGATTCCAATCTCCCTCTTCCATCTGTAAGCTTATTTTCTACATAATTTTCTACATTCATTCATTGAGTCAGTGATGCTATCTAACAATTGCATCTTCTGCCTCCCCTTTCTCCTTTTGCCTTCAGTCTTTCCCAGCATCAGGGTCTTTTCCAATGAGTTGGCTCTTCAAATCAGGTAGCCAAACTATTGGAGCTTCAGCTAAGTTCATCTGTACCCTATTTTAGATTCCACATATAAACCGTATCATATGATATTTGTCTTTCTCTGTCTGACTTCACTCAGTAGAAACTCCACTTGGTAAAGAAGTCGCAGTCACTCATTTTGGCTAAGAGAGGGGGATGTTTGGTATTTTGTGGTTGAGACAGTGACCATCTTTTAGTCTGTGCTGGGACAAAATAGTGTGGTAGCCTAGCTCTGTCTCATTTTAGCATGCTTCCAGAGGATGCTTGTCTGAGATTAGTATTCTGTAATATTGCTTATGTTCAGTAGGAGAATAACATGGCCAAACTATGTCAAGTCAGCTTCTGAATGTCTAAGACTGGTTTTTTGTTTTTGTTTTCAGTAAAAGGATGTTGACATAAAAAACATCACTGTGAGAAAAACTAAAATAAAATGCTTTACACAATTTATTAAATAAGCAAAATGTTTATTATTGTGAAATCTACATGTAAAAGAAGCAGTAAGAGATAATTTCCATAAAATAAGATGAGATTTTATACTATTTGATTATATTTGAATTAAAAAAACAACTAATCAAAGAATCAAGTTGGCTTAATGGCATTGGTTCTGGAAAAATTCTTTCACAGCAGTTTATCACTATTGATATAATTCCAATTAAAAATATTGGATTCCAGTTTTGTTGGGGCTGTTAATTTGCTACTGTCTTTAGAGGGCAATTTGGCCATAACCATGAAGATTAAAATTGCATTTGGTTTTTGACACAGCAATTTTAATTTTGGAAATTTATTCTACAGAGAAAACTGCAAATGTACACAGAGGTATAGTCGAAGCTATCCAGTTCAGTTCAGTTCAGTGGCTCAGTCATGTCCGACACTTTGCAACCCCATGAATCGCAGCACGCCAGGCCTCCCTGTCCATCACCATCTCCAGGAGTTCACTGAGACTCACGTCCATCGAGAAGGTGATGCCATCCAGCCATCTCATCCTGGGTCGTCCCCTTCTCCTCCTGCCCCCAATCCCTCCCAGCATCAGAGTCTTTTCCAATGAGTCAACTCTTTGCATGAGGTGGCCAAAGTACTGGAGTTTCAGCTTCAGCATCATTCCTTCCAAAGAAATCCCAGGGCTGATCTCCTTCAGAATGGTCTGGTTGGATCTCCTTGCAGTCCAAGGGACTCTCAAGAGTCTTCTCCAACACCACAGTTCAAAAGCATTGATTCTTCAGCGCTCAGCCTTCTTCACAGTCCAACTCTCACATCCATACATGACCACAGGAAAAACCATAGCCTTGACTAGACGGACCTTTGTTGGCAAAATAATGTCTCTGCTTTTCAATAAGCTATCTAGGTTGGTCATAACTTTTCTTCCAAGGAGTAAGCGTCTTTTAATTTCATGGCTGCGGTCAATATCTGCAGTGATTTTGGAGCCCCCAAAATAAAGTTTGACACTGTTTCCCCATCTATTTCCCATGAAGTGATGGGACCAGATGCCATGATCTTCGTTTTCTGAATGTTGAACTTTAAGCCAACTTTTTCACTCTCCACTTCCACTTTCATCAAGAGGCTTTTTAGTTCCTCTTCACTTTCTGCCATAAGGGTGGTGTCATCTGCATATCTGAGGTTATTGATATTTCTTCCGGCAATCTTGATTCCAGCTTGTGCTTCTTCCAGCCCAGCGTTTCTCATGATGTACTCTGCATATAAGTTAAATAAGCAGGGTGACAATATACAGCCTTGACATACTCCTTTTCCTATTTGGAACCAGTCTGTTGTTCCATGTCCAGTTCTAACTGTTGCTTCCTGACCTGCATATAGATTTCTCAAGAGGCAGATTAGGTGGTCTGGTATTCCCATCTCTTTTAGAATTTTCCACAGTTTACTGTGATCCACACAGTCAAAGGCTTTGGCATAGTCAATAAAGCAGAAATAGATGTTTTTCTGGAACTCTCTTGCTTTTTCAATGATCCAGCAGATGTTGGCAATTTGATCTCTGGTCCCTCTGCCTTTTCTAAAACCAGCTTGAACATCTGCAAGTTCATGGTTCACATATTGCTGAAGCTTGGCTTGGAGAATTTTGAGCATTACTTTACTAGCGTACCCCTCGCTCCAAGGTAAGGAGGAGCAGCTACACTTTGCTGGAGCAGCCGTGAAGAGATACCCCATGTCCAAGGTAAGAGAAACCCAAGTAAGACGGTAGGTGTTGCAAGAGGGCATCAGAGGGCAGACACACTGAAACCATAATCACAGAAAACTAGTCATTCTAATCACACTAGAACCACAGCCTTGTTTAACTCAGTGAAACTAAGCCATGCCCATGGGGCCACCCAAGACGGACAGGTCATGGTGGAGAGGTCTGACAGAATGTGGTCCACTGGAGAAGGGAATGGCAAACCACTTCAGTATTCTTGCCTTGAGAACGCCATGAACAGTATGAAAAGGCAAAACGATAGGATACCGAAAGAGGAACTCCCCAGGTCATTAGGTGCCCAATATGCTACTGGAGATCAGTGGAGAAATAACTCCAGAAAGAATGAAGGGATGGAGCCAAAGCAAAAACAATACCCAGCTGTGGATGTGACTGGTGATAGAAGCAAGGTCCAATGCTGTCAAGAGCAATATTGCATAGGAACCTGGAATGTCAGGTCCATGAATCAAGGCAAATTGGAAGTGGTCAAACAGGAGATGGCAAGAGTGAATGTCGACATTCTAGGAATCAGCGAACTAAAATGGACTGGAATGGGTGAATTTAACTCAGATGACCATTATATCTACTACTGTGAGCAGGAATCCCTCAGAAGAAATGGAATAGCCATCATGGTCAACAAAAGAGTCTGAAATGCAGTACTTGGATGCAATCTCAAAAATGACAGAATGATCTCTGTTCATTTCCAAGGCAAACCATTCAATATCACAGTAATCCAAGTCTATGCCCCAACTAGTAATGCTGAAGAAGCTGTAGTTGGACGGTTCTATGAAGACCTACAAGACCTTTTAGAACTAACACCCAAAAAAGATGTCCTTTTCATTATAGGGGACTGGAATGTAAAAGTAGGAAGTCAAGAAACACCTTGAGTAACAGGGAAATTTGGCCTTGGAATACGGAATGAAGCAAGGCAAAGGCTAATAGAGTTTTGCCAAGAAAATGCACTGGTCATAGCAAACACCCTCTTCCAACAACACAAGAGAAGACTCTACATATGGACATCACCAGATGGTCAACACTGAAATCAGATTGATTCTGTTCTTTGCAGCCAAAGATGGAGAAGCTCTATACAGTTAGCAAAAACAAGACCAGGAGCTGACTGCGGCTCAAATCATGAACTCCTTATTGCCAAATTCAGACTTAAATTGAAGAAAGTAGGGAAAACCACTAGACCATTCAGGTATGACCTAAATCAAATCCCTTATGATTATACAGTGGAAGTGAGAAATAGATTTAAGGGCCTAGATTTGATAGATAGAGTGCCTGATGAACTATGGAAGGAGGTTCGTGACATTGTACAGGAGACAGGGATCAAGACCATCCCCATGGAAAAGAAATGCAAAAAAGCAAAATGGCTGTCTGTGGAGGCCTTACAAATAGCTGTGAAAAGAGAAGTGAAAAGCAAAGGAGAAAAGGAAAGATATAAGCATCTGAATGCAGAGTTCCAGAGAAGAGCAAGGAGAGATAAGAAAGCCTTCTTCAGGGATCAATGCAAAGAAATAGAGGAAAAGAACAGAATGGGAAAGACTAGAGATCTCTTCAAGAAAATTAGAGATACCAAGGGAATATTTCATGCAAAGATGGGCTTGATAAAGGACAGAAATGGTATGCACCTAACAAGCAGAAGATATTAAGAAGAGGGGGCAAGAATACACAGAAGAACTGTACAAAAAAGATCTTCACAACCCAGATAATGACAATGGTGTGATCACTCACCTAGAGCCAGACATCCTGGAATGTGAAGTCAAGTGGGCCTTCGAAAGCATCACTATGAACAAAGCTAGTGGAGGTAATGGAATTCCAGTTGAGCTATTTCAAATCCTGAAAGATGATGCTGTGAAAGTGCTGCACTCAATATGCCAGCAAATTTGGAAAAGTCAGCAGTGGCCACAGGACTGGAAAAGGTCAGTTTTCATTCCAATCCCAAAGAAAGGCAATGCCAAAGAATGCTCAGACTACTGCAAAATTGCACTCATCTCACACGCTAGTCGAAGCTATTATTATGGCACTGTTTGCAGTAATAAAAGATGGGATATAAATGTCTTCCAGAAGGGGACTGGTTACACTTTCATGGCACATTCATGCCACCCAAAACTGTTGTTGTTTAGTCGCTAAGCTGTGTCAGACTCTTTGCACCCCCATGGACTGTAGTCCAGCAGGCTCCTCTCTCCATGGGATTTCCCACGCAAGAATCTGGAGTGGGTAGCCATTTCCTTCTCCATGGGATCTTGCCCACCCAGGGATGGAACCTGCATCTCCTGCGGATTCTTTACCACTGAGCCACCAGGGAAGCCCCACCGAAATCTAGGCTGCCTCTAAGAGGTCAGGCGCTCCTGCGACGACAGGCATCAGTCCACTCTCTTGCACCCTCAGCCCGCGATGAGAAGCCAAGAGGCCCCCCAGAAGCGTGTCCATTCCCCAATACCGCTCTCCGATTCTCACAATCTTGAGAATCTTGCTGGGGCTCTGGTCGCCGTCTACCATCCATAGCAGGAGTAAGGGGAAGTGGAGAGGGAACCTTAAGTCACTTGTGGCCTGAAGCGCCTCGGCTGCCCGCATTACCATGGCAACCGCGGGCTAAGCGGGAAAAGGAGGACCATAGCTGAGCGACTTCGGCCCCATCCACCCCTGCAATCCGGAGATCCAAGGAGTGTCTGCGACCCCAGACCCCGCTCTCCTTGCAGAGGGGTGACTGGAGCTGCGTGGTGAGAGCCGCAAGGAACTTCTTATTACCGGGAGACAAGAGTACCTGGGCCGGAGTGGAGGAAGGACCTCAGCCTCCGCGATCTCTGGCTAGCTCAGTCAGCCAAAGGATCCGGCCCCTAGCTACTCTTCTCCAGGGCTCCACATCACCATGGCAACCCAGGGCGGTCTGCCAACTTTCAGGTCCTAGGCGCTCGCCCACGGCTCCAGGACCCCGCCTCTTCCGGCGTTTCTCGGCTGCGCCGCATCACCATGGCAACTCGGGGTGGGATGCTGTGGGCTCGCGCGGATTCCAGGCGAGGCAGCCAGGCATGGCCTGGTGTCCCAGGGAAAGGGACAGAAGGAGTGGCAGACCGGAGGTGTGGGAAGGGAAGTGAGGGCAGAGAGAAGCGTGCGGAAAGTGCAGGGCAGTCGAGGTCTTTTTTCTCTGGGTATGAGGAGCGGCGGGGGCAGAGGATGGCAACCCAGGTGTGGTGGTCGCGTCTGCGAGCGGGCCGGGACCCGGGCCTCAGCCGTCAGCTCCAGACCAATTTCTCCCCGGAGGACCAAGTTGGGCGGGGCCTGCCTGAGCTTCGAGTCGGGCCGGCGGCAGGGGGCACTAGTGGCTAGCGGCGCTCGCAGCATCCCGGTGCGGAAATCTCCGAGTTGCGGCGTGGAGATCTGAGGACGCCGAGGGTCCTCCTCGCACTCAGATCTGACCCCATGCGGCCCAGGTTGAGGATTCCATCGTGGCGTTCCATGTCCTGGAGCCAACAGGTCTCTCGCCCAGCGCCTGGTCCGCTCAAGCCCGGGCTGTGTCGGCTCTCCTGCTCTGCACGCTTCGACTTAGCCACGTGGTTAAAAGCACGAGCTCTGAGCTCAGGACTAGTTACCTTCCCCACTCCCACGATCTTCATCTCCAAGTGGTAGTAATAACAGTAATTACTCAGGCTTACTATGAATTTTAAACGAGATAATAGAACTTGTACAGTTTTTGGACTCAGTTTCTGGCACAAGGCAAGTGTTCAAGAAATACTAGTTACTTATTCGGTGACCTTGGGCAAGTTATTCTCTATAACTATCCTAACCTCACTAAAAAAATGAAGTCAGTAATAGTGCCCAGCTAACACAATGGTGAGGATTGTAAGAGTGAATATTTGTCAAGTTCCTCGAAAAGTGATGGGCACACAGTATGTGCTATATAAACACTCCCCATTATTACCATGAGAATAGTATTGTCATTGCTGGGGTCATGTGTTCCCCTGTTGCTTGTGAATTGGAAAGGATCTATTTGTCCTGCTACTACAAGGATTTTTAGTTTCTGGCTAGATTACAGATACGACTTCCCTGGTGGCTCAGCGGTAAAGAATCGGCCTGCAGTGCCAGAGATGCAGGAGACAGGGTTCAGTCCCTGGGTCAGGAAGCTCCCCTGAAGGAGGAAATGGCAACCAACTCCAGTATTCTTGCCTGGAGAGTCCCATGGACAGAGGATCCTGGTGGGCTGCAGTCCATGGGCTCACAGAGTTGGACACTACTGAGCACAAACAAGCAGATTACAGGCATATTCATCCACATTTCTCTGTCCTTAGTAATATATTCAGTAAAAATTAACTAGCACCTTCTGTGTCAGCCAGTCTCTGGAATAGTAAAACAGAAATTAGTGAGTGCTGTGAGGAAGTTATAGCTGAGATACCATGGGAATTGTGAGAAAGGGGAGTAAATTTCTCAATTTATCCTTTGTATTTCTAATAGGAATGCCAAGCCCTTTGGGGATAAAATAAGAATGGTTTCATCCTGCCACCCAGTAAAATGTCTAGGACATGAGACCTCCCTCCCCCATCTCTGTTGGTAACTATGTAGCTAAATGCATTCCTGCCCCACCATCTAATCTGGCCGCTGCTACAGATTCGCAGCCTTGGACTCCTGGGCTGACCTCCTCTGCCAGCTGGAGCAGGAGCATCTGGTAATAGTAGTTTTCTTCTTTTTCAGAAACCCTCCCTTAACTCCTCTTAAATGTTAATCCACTAGGGCAGATGGTAAACCATGTTCCATGGAGGTAACAGATAATGACTTTGAAAGTCGAAGGGGATTTGAGCCCCTTTATGACCTTGGATTCATCTCTGAGCCTCAATTTCCACATCTTTGAAACAAGAATGGTGATATCCATATGAGATACCACACTGAAAGGACCCAATAGTCCTTGGTGCAGAGCAAATGCTCAAAAAATGCTAGCTGCTCTTTTCATCACCACCATCATTGTTATTATATTGTTAGCTTACAAAAGGTAGGCAATTTTTATAGCCTTTTTCTCTCTCTTATTGTCTAGCACATAGTAGGGGCCCAGAAAATGTTTGTGGAATGAATGAGCAAATCCACACAGGAAACTCTAGTAAACAGTCGATTTCACATTGCTCGCTATTAGCAATTAATATTTGTTGGGCATTTGTTCCAGGAATTGTATTATGTCCCGTTAGTTCATCTAATAGTCAAGTGCAATGACCTTGTGTAGCTTCTAATTTGACTGAAGCATTACTGTCATTGATTCACAGTCCAGAAGCTGACAGTGACATCTGTTGTAGACTTCTGTACTATTTTCATAATGAGGTTGACAGCAGCATCGTTTCTGTGACGTAGGCTCTGCTAAGATAAGAGTCTCGTGTTATACTGACATCAGGCCCTGTGTTCTCATTTACCCAAGAATGAGCTGGCTTTCTTGATGCAATTTCCTCATCTCTTAGTGGATTGCTTGACATTATACTCCTGAGACAGCAGGGCTTGATGACAGTTTATCACTATAGCCCTTCAGCTTGCACAGGCCCTGTTTATCAGGACAGCATCACAAGGAGGAGAAGCTTCTTCCTTCTCCCTTTTTGGTCACTTTCAGAGCAGTGCAGCAGTCCTAGGGAAGGTCTTTTTGCTCCTGATTCCTTCACTGTATTGCACTGTTGTGTTAGAGAATCCTTTAGGAATCACCTAATCCAGTGCTTTTAGTACTGTAGGGGTTTGGGGGTTCAGAGGGCCCCTTCCCCCAAGGATTTTTTTGGGAGAAGAACTTCCCAGACAGGCAAAGCTTGGGGCACCCTACCTCTGGTTCAACCACAGTGAGCTCTGTAATACCTATGAAATATTGAGGAACAAGTCTGTTTCCATCATTCAGTGGAAACTTTAGTAGCAAGTCTGCACAGTCATCAGACAGAGGCTTTGAGCAAGCTACTTACACACTTGGTTGTTCATGAAACTCATTCCCGGACTCTGTACAAGGGTGCTGGAGACCCCAGCAGTGGCTCTCTGCCATCAAGTAGCTTACACTCTAGTAGGAGACAGACAATAAGGTACGTGCCATGGATAACCTCTCCAAGGAGGGGACATGTGAGCAGAGACCTGAAGGAAGTGAAGACTGATAAACAGTGAGAGAACGTTCCAAGCAGAGGGGTGGCTGTGCACAGTCGCTGAGGTGGCAGATCAGAGTTTCTGGAGAGAGGGGAATGATGGAGCCAGTGGAGGGAGCAGGGCAGGCTTGAGTCTGCACTAGGACCCTAGAGACAATGGAAAGGCCCTGAGGTTTTCTTTCTAAAGGGGCAGGGGGTGGGGGGGGTGGGGGAGATAGGACCGAAGGGCAGTGGAACAACCGTATGGCTGACAGTACCGTTCTGGTGACTGGGTAATGAGATTTCGGGAGGAAGAGACAAGTTAGGAGGCTTTTCAAAGATTCCAGGTGTGAGGTGATGATAGCTTGGACAGGGAGAGTAGGGGGGAAAGGTAGGAGGCTCTGGATTTGGATGCATTTGAAAAGGTAGAGCTTAAAAGTTATGTTAATAGTTCCGTGTCCAGTGGGAGAGAAAAAGGAATTCAAGGAAGACTCCAAGGTTTGGGGCTGAGCACCTGGAGGAAAGGTGCCGTTTACTGAGGGAGCGAAGACGGACACAGACATTGGTCACAGTTTGCCAGTTCAGTGGCTCTCATGATGCAGGAAGGACGCTGTGCAGTGATGCTATAAGGTCTGACACCAGAAGCAGGCGTTAGCTGAGGTTTTCCCATAATCGTGGTTTTTACTGAGGGCGCACGAGCTGGATCTAGAAGCTGGGTCAACTGATCCCCAGTGTGGAGGCTGCCTGGTGTCTGTTAGTGCCAACATACTTCCATTTCTGTTGGCTTCACTTCAGGGGCAACAACTGTGACCTGGGGCAGCCGGCTGCCCGCAGTGTCTTCTGGTAAGCCTGATGGCTGTGAAGAGCTCAGGCATGCGGACCAACAAGTGGGTTTGCCTTTTCTCCCAGGAGCACACTTGAAGGAGAATCAGGCAAACCGTGGGACATTCGGAGAGGATGTTCAGAACACCATGCCCTGACCAGGGACAGCCCAGAGATCTGGGGTATTGCCTGGAGACGAGTCACTGGGACTTGAGCATTTCCTCTGAGAGCGTGCTTCCTGCTACTGTGTTTGCTGGTTCTGATTATATATAATTTGTGGTTTTCATTATTGAAAGTATTCATTCATTAAAGCATTATTCATTAATTAAAGTATTACCCTTTCGCTCCTGTTGGGTTTGACTGCTTCCCCGTGGATGGGAGGTGTGTGAGCTGCAGGTGAGGGCTGCATTGTGTCGCCACAGCTATGCCAACATCTAACCCACATGTGTCTCCAGTCTGAGCATTGGCACAGCCTGGGGGCCGTAAGGTTTTGAATTGGGTTCTTTGATGTCTGAAGCTGGAAGGAGATGTGATTTTTCCCTTATGAGCCTGAGATAAGTTGGGGCCTCACCGGAGCCAGAGGAGAGCCGAGGGAGAAGAGAGCAAGATTGGGCTGGTGGCTGAGGTGGGCCATGTAGGCTACACATGGGCTGGCCGAGGGCATAGGATTGTTCTTTGGAAGCTTCGCTGTCAGCTAGGAATATGGGCAAGTAAGAGAAGACCACCTCAGGTGTCTTTAACAGTAAAATTCAGTATCTGGGGACCAGAGATATGGATCAGGTGGTTGTCAGTACTGGCTCCATTGCAGATCTCAGCTCTTGGGCCTGCAGGGCCTTGCTACCTCTTCCTGGCAAGCAGGCTGGCATTTGTTATCAAGGTCCAAATCTTCCACGCTTGTTCTTGGCATTAAACCTTCATTCAAGGCAGCCCAAAATGGAAAAGGAGAGAAAGGGGCAGAGCCAGCTGGGCCTGTCTCTTTTTATCAGGAAAACATAAGCTTTCTCAGAATGCCATCCTTCAGTTCAGTTCAGGAGCTCAGTTGTGTCCGACTCCTTGTGACTCCATGGACTGCTGCACACTAGGCTTCCCTGTCCATCACCAACACCCAAAGCTTGCTCATACTTGTGTCCATCAGGTTGGTGCTATCATCCAACCATCTCATCCTCTGTCGTCCCCTTCTCCTCCTGCCTTCAGTCTTTCCCAGCATTAGGGTCTTTACCAATGAATCAGTTCTTCGCATCAGGTGGGCAAAGTATTGGAGTTTCAGCTTCAGCATCAGTCCTTCCAATGAATATTCAGGACTGATTTCCTTTAGGATTGACTGGTTTGATCTCCTTGCCATCCAAGGAAGCAGTCAAACCCAACAGGAGCAAAAGGGTAACACTCTAATTAATGAATAATGCTTTAATAATGCTTGGTCTTCTCCAACACCACAGTTCAAAAGTATCAATCCTTTGGCATTGAGCTTTCTTTGTAGTCCAACTCTCACATCCCTACAAGACTACTGGAAAAACCATAGCTTTGACTAGATGGACCTTTGTTGGCAAAGTAATGTCTCTGCTTTTTAATATGCTCTCTAGGTTGTTCATAGCTTTTCTTCCAAGGAGCAAGCGTCTTTTAATTTCACGGCTGCAGTCACCATCTGCAGTGATTTTGGAGCCCAAGAAAATAAAATCTGTCACTGTTTCCATTGTTTCCCCATCTATTTGCCAAGAAGTGATGGGACCTGATGCCATGATGTTTGTTTTTTGAATGTTGAGTTTTGAGTTTTGAATGTTGAGAATTTTGAGCATTACTTTGCTAGCGTGTGAAATGAGCGCAATTGTGTGGTAGTTTGAATATTCTTTGGCATTGGAATGAAAACCGACCTTTTCCAGTCCTGTGGCCACTGCTAAGTTTCCCACACTTGCTGGCATATTGAATGCAGCACTTTAACAGCATCATCTTTTAGAATGCCATCCTTATCAGACCCCTCGAGTCTGCCTTGGCCAAGACCATGTCCCATGATGTCCCCCATGTGAAAGTGAGGCTGGAAAGTGTTTCACTTTGCAGACTTTCCTGTAAATACAGACAAGGGGCACATGGGTAGGGCAGCACTACCCAGTGAATCTCAAACTTGAGCCATTATGTAATTTATTTTATTGCTTCTGCTGCTGCTGCTAAGTCGCTTCAGTCATGTCCAACTCTGTGCGACACCACAGACGGCAGCCCACCAGGCTCCCCCGTCCCTGGGATTCTCCAGGCAAGAACACTGGAGTGGGTTGCCATTTCCTTCTCCAGTGCATGAAAGTGGAAAGTGAAAGTGAAGTCGCTCAGTCGTGTCTGACTTAGTGGCTGCACTGGGCCATTGTTGCTGTGCATGGCCTTTCTCTAGTTGGGGCGAGCAGGGGCTACTCTCTAGCTGCGGTGCATGGGCCTCTCGCAGCAGTGGCTCCTCGTTGCAGAGTGTGGGCTCTAGGCGCATGGCTTCAGCAGTTGCAGCATGTGGGCTCAGTAGTTAACGGCTCGCAGGCGTTAGGTGCCGGCTCAGTAGTAGTTGCTCCATGGCACGTGAGATCTTCCTGGACCAGCGGTTGAACCCATATTCCCTGCCTTGGCAGGTGAATTCTTAACCATGAGACCAACTAGGGAAGCCTGGCATTATGTAATTTAAATTATCTAGTAGCACACTTTTTAAAAGGTGTTACAAAAACCCCAGTTGAAATAAATATTTAAAATATGTTATATTTAATGTGGAAAAGTGAAAGTGCTAGTCACTCAGCTGTGTTTGACTCTTTGGAACTGCTGCCCACCAGGGTCCTCTGTCCATGGAATTCTCCAGGCAAGAATATTGGAGATCCCTAAATCACTTTAACATGTAATCAGTATACAAATTATTAATGAGATAATTAGGACTCTTTTGTATGACATCTTCCAAACCTGGTGTCTATTTAGCACATCTGCTTTGGATCAGTGACCCTTGTACAGGTGACCAGGTAGTGCAGGTGTGGACAGCGTGCTGGTGAGCAGAACAACAGTGTCTCATCATAAATCTTTTGTTCCTACTAGCTTTTTCTATAATTGTTTTCCTTTTTTACTGATTTAATTGAATTTGGAAAATGCCACCTTGCCATGGCCTGCTGAAGAGAAAGAAAAAAGAGAATTCTGGTTTGTGTTAGAGAACTAAAATAATGCAAAAGGGCTTCCCAAATGGCACCAGTGGAACAGAACCCACCTGCCAATACAGGAGACATGAGAGATGCAGGTTTGAATCCCTGGGTCAGGAAGATCCACTGAAGGAGGGCATGGCAACCCACTCCAGTATTCTTGCCTGGAGAATCCAATGGACAGAGGAGCCTGTGGGCTACAGTCCATGGTGTTGAAAGAGTCGGAGGCAACTGAAGTGACTCAGCATGCACAGTGCAAAAGGAAGGAGGTGCAAGTCAAACTTTGAGAACCACAGGGATGGGGTGGAAAGGGATAGTAAGAGGTAGGCAGATTTCCATAATGATAAAGGTGAAGCTCTTATCAGAATCAAAACTTAACTTGAATATATTCTGATTATCAGTCAGTTCAGTCACTCCGTTGTGTCCAACTTTTGCGACCCCATGGACTGCAGCATACCAGGCCTCCCTGTCCAACTCCCAGAGTTTACTCAGACTCATGTCCACTGAGTCGGTGATGCCATCCAACCATCTCATCCTCTGTCATCTGTTTCTCCTCCCATCTTCAATCTTCCCCAGAATCAAGGTCTTTTCAGATGAGTCAGTTCTTTGCATCAGGTGGCCAAAGTATTGGAGTTTCAGCTTCAGCATCATTCCTTCCAATGAATATTCAGGACTGATTTCCTTTAGAATGGACTGATTATAGCAGTAAACATTTTATAAACTGTTAAAGAATTTCAAAAGCAGAGACATTACTTTGCCGACTAAGGTCTGTCTAGTCATAGCTGTGGTTTTTCCGGTAGTCATGTATAGATGTGAGAGTTGGACTGTGAAGAAGGCTGAACGCCGAAGAATTGATGCTTTTGAACTGTGGTGTTGGAGAAGACTCTTGAGAGTCCCTTGGACTGCAAGGAGATCCAACCAGTCCATTCTGAAGGAGATCAACCCTGGGATTTCTTTGGAAGGAATGATGCTAAAGCTGAAACTCCAGTACTTTGGCCACCTCATGCAAAGAGTTGACTCATTGGAAAAGACTTTGATGCTGGGAGGGATTGGGGGCAGGAGAAGAAGAGGACGACCCAGGATGAGATGGCTGGATGACATCACTGACTCGATGGACATGAATCTGAGTGAACTCCGGGAGTTGATGATGGACAGGGAGGCCTGGTGTGCTGCGATTCATGGGGTCACAAAGAGTTGGACGCAACTGAGCAACTGAACTGAACTGAAGAATTTCGGTCTGAAATGGGGCCAGAGGATGCAAAATTGACAATCTCACACATCTGCTCTCAGGAAAATAAAACTTAAGGACTGAGAAACTGACTTCTTGTAAATGCCTGGTTACAGAAAGTTGATATTATTGGCATTTTCTTAAATGGTAGGGGACTTGGTCATGGCTGCCTCATATCAGCCTTGGGAAGTTTTGCTTATGGTTTCCAGAGGCATGAATAAGAAATAACCCAGGTCAGGTTGGTCTCGAAAAACAAGCTGAACTGAACTTTGTATGACTGAACTCTTTCTGTGTGCTCGAGGAATTTTCACGCTGGTCTCTGTTTTTATTTTAGCTGACTCTGTGAATTCTCCCTTCTTTGCTTTCCTGCCCATCAATACAGCCTTCCCCCAACCCTCAGCACCTGTTGCTTGCTGCATTTTGTGTCCTGAATTGCATTTCCTCTCCTATTCCTGCAGGAGCTCATCTTTTTGATAATTTTGAGCTTGCCTCAGTTAACCGTTTTATTTAGACCAACAGGCTATGAGGAAAACAAAAGTGCCAAAAATAAAAAGGTGCCATAACACCTTGGGAAGATCCCTTGGAGAAAGGAAAGGCTACCCACTCCAGTATTCTGCCCTGGAGAATTCCATGGACTGTATAGTTCATGGGGTTGCAAAGATTCGGACACAACTGAGTGACCTTCACTTTCACTTTCATACATGTATAAGTAAGTAAGTGTTAGTCACTCAGTCATGTCCATCTCTTTGTGACCCCATGGAATGCAGCCTGCCAGGCTCCTCTGTCCATGGGATTCTCCAGGCAAGAATACTGGAGTGGGGTTGCCATTCCCTTCTCCAGGGAATCTTCCTAACCCAGAGATTGAACCCAGGTCTCCTGCATTGCAGGCAGATTCTGTATGTATATTATTGTCTCAAGATTTTGTGCTAACTGGGACTGCTGATGACATTGAAGGAGAGTGCTTATTTTATGAGGAAGAACTTTCTAACAGGGCTGTTAAAGAAATAATGGGGTGCCATGAGCTCTCTAGCAAGAAGACTGTTGGAACATAAGCTAAAGTTGTGGTCTCAACTCTTTTTTCCAAATACTGAGCATGAATTATAACAGCTTCTGAAAAGAATGAGTCTTTCTCTTGCCCCATAGTTGGATATTACTGAGCTAGATTACTTGGTAGAGGAAATGTTGAAAGAAGTACTACATGAGATGCATATAGAGATGGTATAAATTATCTTAAGATTTCTTTCAAATTTAATGATCTATGTATGATGCTTATCACTTTCTGACCAGTTGTCCATATTAAGTTTCTTTGCTGATTCTGCAGTGTGGTCCATGTACTGCTTGTCTGTGCTCTCAGGAGGCAGGGATATGGTGATTTCCTCAAGGACTTTTCTCAAAGTATGAATAATCCTTTTGAGGTAGAACCAGTTCTCCCAGAGGATGGAAATCATATCTTGAAATCAGCATTGTGTTTGTCAGCTCTTATATACCCTTACTGATGAATAGTCTATTGTATGTACTCATATTTCTGTTTTATCCATTCTTCTATCTTCTTTCCTGATGCTCTGAGATTCCTTTTATTTAAGAAAAAATAATTTTATTTCCACTTGAAGAGCATCCTACAGTAGGTCCGCTGGCATTGAATTCTTTTTCCTTTGTCCGAGGATGACTTCATCTCTCCTTTATTCAGAAGGATAATGTTACTGGACGTAGAGTTTACCATTGACAGTTTCTCTTTTCAGTGCTTGAAACAATGTACAATTTCCAGCTGGCCTTCCCGGGTTCAGATGAGAAATCTGTCGTTCAAATTGGTGTTCTCCTATAGGTAATGTGTTATTCCTCCCCGGCTACATTCACAATTTTGTGTTTGTCTTTAGTTTTCAAAAGTTTAATTATCGTGTGTCTTGGGGTGGATTTCTCTAGATTTATCCCCTTTGCATTCACTCAGCTTCTTGAATCTTGAATCTATAGGTTGTGTCTATAAAACTTGGAAAACTTTTGTTTTTTATTATTATTATTTTTTGAATACTCTTCTAGCTCTTCTTCTTCTGGGATTCCAGTGATGAATGTTGGCTTTTTTGTTATTACCCCACCAGAGTCTGAGGCTCTGTTCATTTTTTTTTTTTCTATTTTTCTCTGTTGTTCAACTGTTTAAATTCTACTGGTCTCCTTCAGTTCACTGATTCTATCCTGTCTTTTCCTCTCTAACCTGAGACGATCTGGCAAGATTTTTATTTTTGTTTTTGCAGTTGTACCATTTTCATTGGTTGTTTTTTGTAATTTCTTTTCTTGCTGAAAATGTCTATTTTTTTCTTTTGTTACAAGAGGATTTATAATTGGCTGTTGATGCATTTTTATGACAACTGCTTTTAAATCCTTATCAGGTAATTCTCAGCATCAAATTCATCTTTATTGGTATCAGTTGACTGTCTTTTCTCATTCAAGTTGTGATTTTCTTTGTTCTTGATGTAATGAATTAAAAAACCATTCATTTTTGGTTGTGTTGACCCTCTGTTGCTGCAGGAGAGCTTTCGCTTGTTGCAGTGTGCGAGGGTGACTCTTTGTCGCCAGGCACGGGCTTCTCATTGTGCTGGCTTCTCTTGTCATGGAGTGCAGGCTCTAGGCACACAGGCTTCAGCAGTGGTAGCACACAAGTTCACTGGTCATGGTGCACGGGCTTCAGCTGCTCCTCAGCTCTTATATACCCTTATAGATATGGACTCTTCTTGGACCAGGGGTTGAACCCCTGTTCCTTTCATTGGCAGGTGGATCCCATCCACTGTACTACCAGGGAAGTCTGATGCAATACATTTTTTAAAAATTATTTCCTGGACATACTGTCTACTGTGTTAGGATACTTGAGGTCCTATTTACATTTTTTTTTTTTTTAAAATTTTAGGAGGTGTTCATTGTGCTCAGCTTTAGCACACAGGTCCTCGCTTACTTTGGTGGGCTGTAGTGTCATTGGCAGTTTAATTTTCAGAGCCTTTGCAATGTTATTTGGCTCTGCTTGGTTTATCTGATGCTGTTCCCATAGGACCCTGCTGGTGCTGCCTATAGGTGAGGAAAGGGCCGTAGTGTCTCTCAGTTAGGGAAGGGACAAGGCCCAAAGGGACAAAAAGGCTTCTTAGGCCATACTCTTGCTGTGGCAGAATCCCTCTTGTCGATATCACCTGCCTACCCCCATCTTTGGATGGGGGAATGGAGTTTGAAGTCCACAGGGACAAGGATACTTCCTGGGCAGTCTGCTTGTGATGTCAGAGTCCCTCCTGCCAGTCCCACCCACCATCCCAATATTCCCTTGATGGACTTGGAAGTGTCCAGGCCAGCAGAGAAGCAGAGCACTTTCCCTGGCTGCACGTTTTGCCCAGGAAGGCTCCAAATCTGTTCTACTTGCTAGTGCTTCCAGGCTCCCCTGGTGTTGGTGGAGGGACTCTTGCTAGATCTGGGGAAGGAATGAGCTCACCTGGCTGCCTTCTGTGGCCGGGTTGGGGATTAGAAATGCTGGGTCTAGGTCACCTTGCATTTGGTAGGGGAACGTAAAACAAGAACTCTTCTGTTACTTCTCATAAGAGCACCATGGCCTCCTCCCCACTTGTCTTCTTCCTTTGGTCCTATGCAGTAATTGCTTGTTGAGTGACGCAGTATTGTGCCTGGCGCTTTACCTGGGTCTGAAGTGCTCTGAAATTGTACCCTTGTATGATGACTTTAGGAGTAAAGCTCAGCTAGTCTTTTCGGAACACATGGCTAATGCTTGTGTCATGTTCAACTACAAGGCTGTGTTTGATGGCTGGGCAGGTCCCTCTTAGCAGGTGCCAAGAATGCCAGGGGGTGGCGGAAGGAATGGAAAGTTCTTCCTTATTGTTTCACAGGTTTGCAAAGGTGCTGAGCTGCCCTCTAAGCAGAATTTCTTTCTCCTCCCTGGGGTGGACATTTCGTGAAGAGCCAAGAGGCTTAACATATTCTGAGTTCTTACGGAAACAATTGTATCAGACAGCAGCTTGCAAATTTCCAAAACTTTTTGGCGTGTTTTTAATCTCCAATAAAAGCCTAGTTGTCCATTATTAACACAGAACTTCCTTCCTTTAAAATATGTATTTGTAATATTGAGCTTTTGATTTTGAATTTGTTAAAGAAAGTGCTGCGACAAAATAGGTGTCCTCCTTCCAGAATGGCCTTCCTTATCTTCGGTGTGAATACCACCTTCCTTGTTGCCCACCTTGCTGATTACTGTGTCTATGAAGCCTTCCTCTCTCTTCTGCCTAGGGCCCTTGCCCTCCTCACTGTGACATCTGAACCATACCGTTATATGCCGTTTTGCTCTCTCTCCTGCAAGGGCTTTTAACTCTTGCTTTGTTTAAACCCATTTAGAGTAAAGTCCCAAATCTTTTCATGTTCTAAAGGGCCTACAGGATCCCACTACCCTATAATCTCCGCCCCTCCTCCTGCCACCTTCCCCGGCCCCTCACCCAAGCGCCTCCCTCCCCCCTCCTCCCTCTGCCTTTGCCAAGCAGACCTTCCTGATCCTTGCGATGTCATGTCAAACACACACTATTGAATGCCAGAGCCTAGAACCGTGCCTGGTACAAGAGGCACTCAATGAGAATCTGACTGCATTAATTACAGGATTTAAATAAAGTTACTCTTCTTGCCATCAAAAATGTAGTCTGTGTTTATTTTAGAACTTTAGGAAATACAAAAAGTAGGAAAACCCTTATATAATTTCACATTTAAAAGGCAAAACATAATTTACACTCTTTTTTAAGAATATTTCTCCCCTGTCCTATTTATGGTATTTTGGTTGGTTTGTTTCATATGGTTATATTTGTAATATATTTTGTGTAGAATTTTATCTTTTTATGTGCGTATGCCTTGCATTTTCCAAGTGTTATGTTTATTTTTACTGCTTCTTATTTCAAAAAGGATTTGAAGCCCTATGAGATATGGAAGAACAGTATTTCTTTCAACTGCCTGCAGCAGGCAAGCCTGTGCCTTACCCCTGCTCAGTGCTCATGGAAGCTTGCTTTTCAGCGAAGAGCAGATGCACGATTGTATCTGACTTCAGAAAGCAGCCAGGACCTCCCAGCTGTGCCCACGGCATAGTCCTTTGAACATGAGTCTGTCTCTGGTCGTCTGTACCCATCTGAATTTGTCTCTCTTATCTGGAGGAGTGGCCTCCCTCCAGGCCAGATTAGACTCATTCCCTCCTGCAGATGTGTATCTCCAAAGGTGCCGTTTGCAGGCGAAGCATGCCAAGCCCCCGCCCAGGAACTGGACGTATCTGCACCTGCTTCCCTGCCAAGCCCTGGAGGCATATATTCCGGACTTGGGCAAAACCGCCATCGCCCTCCACCCTACCCAGCGCCAGTATTCTCGGGTTGGGAGAAAACAGGGTGACATGCGTAGGTTTCTCAGAAGCCAGGGCCTTAAAATAGCATTTATAGTTACTGGTATAAGTGTTTACCTCACACTCCCTCATGTCACAGGATCATTACAAATATTGTTCTCTGCGCACACACACAGACACACACACACCCTTACCTGCCCCAGCCTACTACTGCCCCACCAGATCTCAGCTCTGATGTGACTTCCTCAGGGAAGCCTTCCCAGAACCCTGGGTTCATCGTGTGACCTATTTGCACTCATTACATTAAGCTTTTGTGTCTTTCCCCCCGCCATTAGACTGTAAGCTCAGTGAAGGTAGGGACCGTGTTTACTTTTTTCGCTGTCTCCAGTGCCTAGCCTAGAGTAGTGCTCAAGAAACATTTTTGAATGAATGAATGAGTGAATGTGTCATAGACATTTGGGCTGAGGCAGTGAGGAAGACTGGGGCTTCCCAGGTGGTGCTCGTGGTAAAGAACCTGTCTGCCACTGCAAGAGACATGAGAGACGCCGGTTCGATCCCCGGGTCAGGAAGATCCCCTGGAGGAGGGCATGGCAACCCACTCCAGTATTCTTGCCTGGAGAATCCCATGGACAGAGGAGCCTGGTGGGCTACAGTCCACGGGGTTGCAAAGAGTTGGACATGACTGAAGTGACAGCAGGCATGGAAGCACAGTGAGAAGTACAGCTTAAGAGCATGAACTTTGCAGTCAAATATCTAGAGTCAAAGCAGCTATGTGACACCGCCCCCCCCCCTTTCAGTGCCACCGTTTCCCTGTCTGTAAAATGGAACCGATCATCCCACTTCTCGGGTCAGGGTGTGGCACAGGTCAAATGAGGCCCTCGGTAAAGACTTCCAGCAAAGCCAGACTCATGGTAAGTCCTCAGTATCTGTTAGCTATTACCAGGACTACTATTTCCCACTCTTTGAGCCAATACAAGCTTTGCTGTAATGAATATTCCTTTATGTATGTCTTATACTTTTTATGAGCATTGCAATAGGTGAGGTTCCTAGAAGTTGGATTGTTACATCAGAAGTTTAATTTATTTGGAATTAATCTTTGTCAACAAATTAAGGGAGAGATCAACTTTTCCAAATGGAGACTTGTGAGAGGCCAAGGCTCCTGTTTGTTTCTGGATGCATAAAAATCAGACATTCGGATATAGTCAGTGAGGGCAAGTGCTTACTGAACCCAGGTGAAGGGTACCTTGATGGAAATCTCTCATAGTTCCTCACAGCCCACCTTCTGTCTCTGAGGCTACCTAGGGTGGCAGAGATTAGGATTTGGGGGAGCTTCTGTATCTCCTCTGCTTGAGTTATTATTCCCAGTATTGTGGGCAGGCATATTATTAATACAATAGCTCCCAACCCTGCCTTATGCAGCAATGTAACTACTCTGTCCCTCCCAACATAGATTCCGTGTCTAGATGTCCTGATGTCTGGGTTCCTGTTCTCAGATTAGCTTAACTGTGTCACAGACCTAGGACTTTCCAATCTGACCCAAGGGCTTTCCCTGCTCTGGAGAACCTCTCCAGCCTCGTGCTGTCCCAGGAGCAGGCCAGTCATGGCCTCTCACACTAGGCAGCCATCCCAACACCATCTACAAATTTCTTACAAATATGAGGGTCTATTTCTGGACTCTCTTCTGCTCTTCTAATTCTGTAGGCTAATCTTTTATCCCACTCTCATTGTTCCTATTTTTTAAAAAACTCTTGGCTCTAGTCTCACTCAAGAAATGTTGAGAATCAAGTTGTCCAGACTGTGCCCCTGCTAAAGTGCTTGTTTCACATACTACACGCTTGCCCACTGGTGCACACACATACACATTCTCACACACACTTGCTTCCACTAGAAATTTCACTGGGATTTTCCTGAACCTCCAGAATAACTTCGAGGGGATTGGTTTCTTTTCAGTACTGAAGCCTCCCATACTGGTACAGTGAATATTTATTGTTCCTTTCATTGAGATCTTTTTTATTCTCCAGTAAAATTTTATAATTCCTCTCTATGTTACACGCATTTTGTATGCTCTGTTGCCATTGTCAACAGATCTTTATTATATTTATATCATATTACAAAATAAATATACTTAGTTTTATATTTTATATAACTTTTATTTTTGGTTATTACTAGATATGGGAACAGCATCTTTTACTTTTGCTACTGGTGGTAAGAGGTGAGCTGCGACTCTGAGGCAGACGGCAAAGCTGATTTGGTTTCCATGTAACAGGCAGAGCGCTGTCAGACACTGCAAACAATTCCCAGACAGGGCCTCGAATAACCTGGGAGTTGTCTAAGGGTGTGGAGTACACAATGGCCAATAACATCTTTATTTGGTTTGGTTGCCACGTAGCATTTCATATAGGTTTAGCTTTTGCCTCATAATTACTATCCTGAGCAATCCAGATTGGTTTACAAGGCTTAAGGGAGCCAAAGGAAGCTGACATTGAAATTCTTTTTAGATAATCCACTTTTGTTTTGAAGGTTTGGTTTTCTCAGTGTGCCTTCCTTACAGCCTTTTGCACTGATCTCCCATTTTGCACTGATGATTAGGTTCACTTAGGGTTAAAGACCTTTAGTCTTTAGCCTTTATTATCAAGATAAGATTCTTGCTTGATTATCTATTTATAGTATAACTATTTTATTGAGATGTATTTTACTGAGATGTTGACACACTACACAATCCACTCAGTTAAAGTGTACAGTTCAATTGTTTTGCAGTATTTCACAGAGTTGAGCAACCATCACCACAGTCAATTTTAGAACATATTCATCATGCTATAAGGAATCCTATACTCATGAGCAGTCACTCCCAATTCCCTCTAACCCTCCTCAGCCCTAAGCAACTACTAATCTACTTTCTGTGGACTTGCCTATTCTGCACATTTCATATAAAAGGAATCACACAACATGTAATCTTTGGTGACCAGCTTCTTTCATGTAGCACACTGTTGTCAAAGTTCATCCATATTTTAGCATCTGCCAGTATTTATTCCTTTTTATTGTCAAATAACATCCCACTATTGGACATGGGTGGGTGTGTGTGCGCGTGTCTGACAACCCCGTGAACTTTAGCCTGCCAGGCTCCTCTTTCCATGGGATTTCCCAGGCAAGAATACTGGGGTGGGTTGCCATTTCCTTCTCCAGGGGATCTTCCCAACCCAGAGATGGAACCTGCATCTCCTGCATAGGCAGGCAGATTGTCTACCATTGTGACACACCACATCTTATTTATCCATTCACGAGCTCATGGACATCTGCTTATTTCTGGTTTCTGGCTATTCTGAATAATGCTGCTATGACTATTCATACAATTTTTGTGCACACATATGTTTCATTTCTCTTGGATATATATACCTAGGAGTGAGGTTGCTGGATCATATAAATATATATATATAATACACACACACACACACACACACACACACACATATATATATATATGATAAATCTATGTTTAACATTTTCATTTTAAGAAACTGCCAAACTGTTTTCCAAAGCAATTCCACCATTTTACATTCCCACCAGCACTGTACAAGGCTTCCAAATTCTCTTTCCTTGTCAACACTTGTAATTATCTGTCCTTTTGATTATAGCCATTATATAATGGTAGGTGTGGTGATATCTCATCAAGGGTTTGATTTACATTTCACTGATGTCTAAACCTATTCTGCATCTTGAATCTGATATTTAAATGCCCTCTTTTGCTTCTCCTTGAAGCTACTCTGGCTGGATTTGTGATGGGGTTTCACACCTACTTTTTCCCTGCCAATCCCAGAAATCCACACAACTAGACAATTGTTGTGTGGCCATTGTTATTCTGGCAGAAAGGTTGGGACGTTGCTAGACCCTTAGGAGTAAAGAAAGATCTAGAATGCATGTGACTCATGAGAAAAGAAAACTGGTTATTTAGATATCTCAATCAACCATAAAATCTTTGTTATAGGTAATACAAAACAGAGATAAATCAGGAAACAAACTTTTTTCCAGTAGCTCTTATTAATAATTAACTCCAAGTGTCTTGACTGAAGAAAAATGTAATGTGTCCTATCTGCCATGAAAATGTTGTCTGTAGTCTGGAAAGTTCTCTGTGAACACCTGCTAAGTGACTGAGACTCTAATGCTGGGAAAGACTGAAGGCAGGAGGAGAAGGGGACAACAAGGACAAGATGGTCGGATGGTATCACCCACTCAATGGACATGAGTCTGAGCAAGCTCCGGGAGATGATGAAGGACAGGGAAGCCTCGCGTGCTGTCGTCCATGGGGTTTCCAAGTTGGACATGACTGAGCGACTCAACAGCAACAAGATGGACTAAGATGGGCATGTTGAGAGTGGTGAGGAAGAAGCATCAGTAGTGTACTTATGACAAAGACTGCTAATCAGGGGGAAAATTCTTAAAGAGATGGAAATACCAGACCACCTTACCTATCTCCTGTGAAACCTATATGCAAGTCCAGAAGCAATAGTTAGAACTGGACAAGGAAGAAGGGACTGGTACCAAATTGGGAAAGGAGTACATTAAGGCTGTATATTGTCATCCTGCTTATTTAACTTATATGCAGAGTACATCATATGAAATGCCAGGCTGGATGAAGCACAAGCTGATATTAACATTTGGGGAAGAAATATCAATAATCTCAGATATGTAGATGATACCACCCTTATGGCAGAAAGTGAAGAGGCATTCAAGGGTGTCTTGATGAAGGTCAAAGAGGAGAGTGAAAAAGTTGGTTTTCCACTCAACATTCAAAAAACAAAGATCATGGCATCCAGTCCCATCACTCTAAGGCAAATAGATTGGGAAACAATGGAAACAGTGACAGACTTCATTTTTTTGGACCCTCAAATCACTGCAGATGGTGACTGAAGCCATGCAATTAAAAGACACTTGCCCCTTGGAGGAAAAGCTATGACCAGCCTAGACAGCATATTAAAAAGCAGAGACATTATTTTGCCAACAAAGGTCGGTCTAGTCAAAGCTATGGTTTTTCCAGTAGTCATGTATGGATATGAGAGTTGGACCATAAAGAAGGCTGAGCAGTGAAGAATTGATGCTTTTGAACTATGATGCTGGCGAAGACTCTTGAGAGTCCCTTGGATGGCAAGGAGATCAAACCAGTCAATCCTAAAGGAAATCAGTCCTGAATCTTGATTGGAAGGAACAATGCTGAAGCTCCAATACTTTTGTCACCTGATGGGAAGAGCTGACTCATTGGAAAAGACCCTGATGCTGGGAAAGATTGAGGGCAGGAGGAAAAGGGGACAACAGAGGATGAGATGGTTGGATGGCATCACCGACTGAATGAACATGAGTTTGAGCAAACTCTGGGAGATGGTGAAGGGGAGGGAAGCCTGGTGTGCTGCTGTCCATGGGGTTGCAAAGAATTGGACCCAACGGAGCAACTGAACAACAACAAATCGGGGGGTCAAAGAGCCCACAGGATTCAGATGTCAGAAAGTAATCCATCAGGAGTAAAAGGTGAGAAAATAAATCAGGAGTTAAAAAAAGATGAGAGAGAAATAGGAAAAAAGTCAATACTTTTGTCTGCAGATAGTCCTCTAAAATGTGAGGTTAAGGAGACTTGGAGAAAGTCTTTGCTGTAGTAAATAATATAACAACAGCCGCCTTTTATTCCAGGCTTGCTGTGTGAAGGGCACAAGGCTAAGCATGTGTCATGTGGATTATTATATTTGCTCCTATTTTACAGGTGAGAAAAACGAGGCCCAGAGAGATTATGGAACCTGCCAAAGTCCACAGGTGGCATTTCTAACCAAGCCCTTTTGGATCTTAACTCAGAACTCTGGTTGCTTCTGCAAGGTAATAGATTACAGAAGGAATACTCTAGTTTGGGGAAAATAGAATTTGGGTGCAACTAAGAAGAAAATAGAAATTTCTTAGTGAACTGCCAAAAGGAAAATCTAGATTAGGCAAGGCTAGACTCAGATGACTACATCAAAGAATGAAGGCTAAGGACTCTCTGGAAAAAAAAAAAAAAAAGAGGACTATGTCTTACAAAGACTCAGATGGTCTTCATGGTTGTATAGGAAAATCAGGTACCTACCCTCACATATCAGTATGGAATTGCGTGAGAGGCACTCTGTGCCCTTCGCGATCCTGTAAACTCTTCCATCTGCAGTTAAATAGGTTGCTACTTTCAAGACTGGTGGTGTTCTGTTTTCCTGGAAGGAATGAGGAGTATTTCTGGAAAGAATAAAAAGAGAGCATCTCTATTGCCAATGTTGAAGGTCTAGGAAGAAAGTCAGTCCTTTGGGGGATGGGGAACTGACAGTGAAGAGCTTGCTAAAACTCATTTTTCTTTTTTTTAACCCCAGCTCATATCTTAAAAGGTGTGGCAGCAACAAAAGCTATGACTTGCAGCACAAATAGGCCACCAACCCTCCCCCTCCCAGCTCTCCACCCTCAGCTCCCTACCCCCATTTCTCAGACAAGCATGGCTTATTATTGGGGACCTTAGTGATTTTCAGAGCAGAGCCCGTGCGAGGAGCCAGGGTTTGTCCTGACAGCGCCTCCCTGAAACACACCTTTATGACTGAGACCCCTGGAGCCAGGGCCTGGCTGGGAGTACACACAGATTCCTGAACTTGGGGACAAGAAAGATCAGAGGTCCTGGGTGCATCACCCTTCACTCATCACATGTTAATTGGGGCTACTTTGGATTCTGACTGGGCGTGGAAGTTTCGCCCTGCACCTCCTTTTACAAGCTTTGTGACCATCAGCCTTTGTCTCCTCTGTTGGGATCTGTCTCAGGAGAATCCCGGACCATTCCAGTATGGAGTAATCACGCAATCACAGGCCGCTGGAGTGAACCGGCACCCAGAGAACACGCGGTTGGTCCATGTGTGTTGCTAAGGCTCCCAGAGACGAGCACCAGGCCTGGGTGCTATCTGGCTGGTGCTCTGGATGCAGTCGTGGGACAGGTGGGGCTGGAGGGACACAAGTTGTCACCCGCACCCTACCTTTATCTGAGAAGCTCTAGGCTTATTTTAAAGAAATACGTGATGTTCTGTATCCCCTTAGAACTGTGACAGAGAGCGATGGGAGGATAGCCAGGGACACAGAGAGGCTATGTGGGTTTAGAGTGTACCTCCCAGCCCACCACCACCTGAGGGGAGGCAGGCAGGGGTCCTGCAACCACCTCCAGGTTTGATAATTTACTAGGAGGACTCACAGGACTCAGCACGTTGTTGTACTTGTGCCTGAGATTTATTTCAGAGAAAGGATCCAAACAGTATCAGGGAAGAG
This sequence comes from Ovis aries, assembly GCF_016772045.2. Taxonomy (NCBI): domain Eukaryota; kingdom Metazoa; phylum Chordata; class Mammalia; order Artiodactyla; family Bovidae; genus Ovis; species Ovis aries. The sequence continues at coordinate 52,613,947 of NC_056066.1, read as the reverse complement.
AAAAGCTTCATGGGGTGAAGCCCAAAGGAAACCAGGCCCAACATCCCCAGAGTCTTTTCCCAGTAGAATCATGCCAGCTGTGCTTAATTCCTCAGCAACACACAGTGACCACACATGTCAAATGTTGTCGACCTGGGGAACTCATTAGCGAGCTCATCCCCAAGGTTGTTACCCCCGGCTGGGCACATAGACACCCTCTGCCTAACACATATCAAAATTCCAGACTTCCAGAAAGAAAATGGTTTTCATCATGCGCAGTGTTTATAGAAACAGTCTAGGAACACCTTTATCATTTAGAGAGTCTCTTATCAGTCTCAAACAGTGGGAGTTGTTTGCCATTCAGGTCAGGTTCCCAGATGTCAGCCAAGGGTCAACCTTGCAAAGCAGGCCTTTTTTTTTTTTTTTTTTCTTTTGGCCACGCTGCACAGAATGTGGCATCTTATTTCCCTGACCAGGGATCAAACTGCGAAGCACAGAGCCTTAACCACTGGACAACCAGGAAAGCCCCAGGCAGGACTTTCTAAAGATAACCTATCTTAGGCTTGTTGTGTTAACTCTTTTCTGCATGGAAAGTTCTGTTAGAACCTAGTGCTGCATCAGCAAGGTAAACGTGATTGTTTGCCATCATATGTTCTAGATTCATGCATCTTTTTTTTTTAATTTTAATTTTTACTTTATTTTGCTTTACAATACTGTATTGGTTTTGCCATACATTGACATGAAGCATCTTTTTTTCTTTTTTTGCATTTTCAACTCACCAATATTTGTTTATTTGTCTGGTATCAGTTGCTCTCCAGGCAAAAATCTATTTCCCCTTTTTAAAAACTCTCTGCTGGAAAGTTAGCAAATGTTTGAGAAGAGAATGGAACTGTTTCCATGGGCAGCTCCATTCTCTTATCCCTGAACTTTTTTTTTTTTATTAGAATTTCCCTTGTGCCTTCCATCTCCATTTCATTTAATTTGTTGCCAAGCTCTTCATTTGGTAGACGAAGAAATGGGACCACAAATAATTTAAAAGTTAAGTGACTTGAGTAGTAGACTCAAGCTTCTAACATGTCATCTGTACCTGCATGTCAAAACTGGACTCATTATCTCCCCAAGTTCTGCCCCCTTTTCTTGCTTACCTTCCATTAGTGAACAGCCCCCCATCTCTCCTATCACCAGGCTTATTCTTAACTTCTGCCTCTGTCCTACACTCCATAACTGACCAGCTGCCAAGTCCAGAAGCTTCACTTCTCAAATGTCTTCTTGAACGTCTCCCTCGTCCCTGCTTCCTTTGCAGACCTGCTCTCAGGCAGTGGCTTTTCATTAGATCTTTCAAAATAACCACTCTTTCATCTCCCCATCCACCATCCATAATGTGGTGCTGCCAGAGTTCTTTTCAGTGTGTATTTTTCTTAAAAACGATTTTCTTGCACTTTTTGTTTTGAAGCAGTTTAAGACTGACTGAGCTGCTCCTTTTATCTGAGAAAGTAATGCAGGCGTCATGGTAAAAATTCAAATAGTACCAAAGGGGATGGAATGAAAACTAAGGTCTCTCACTGCGTGTTCTCAGTGTCCTTCCCTGGAGGTTGATGGTTTGCTGCGGACCCTTTCTGCCTGTCCAAGGGACACCCTTACAACACACATGCTTTCTCACTCCACATCAGTAGGAAGACACTGCAAACACGTCCACGCTGTTCTTTTCACTTGGCCTTATCTGTACATGCTGATCTTATGATGTTCTTTAAATACCAGAGTATTCTATCATATCAGTGTAAATTATTCAGCCAGTTCTCTCTTGATGGATATTTAAGTTTTTTTCTCAGATCTTGCAATTCTAACTAGTTATCTGTGAAGACACAGATCTGACTGGTGTCTGCCATGAGCCCCTCCCTGGCTTGGGCATCTTAAACGACTTCCATTGTTGACAGCTATGCCTCTCTCAGGGAATTAGGGAGACAAATAGTCTGCCTGGGATTCCATGTAGAAAAATAATCATTGAACTTGTAAGTGAATAAAATATTTTATAGTAGAACAACACAGTTCTGTTATGGTATAAAATACAGAATTCTCAGGTTTTCAGGTCTTGTCAACAAACTTCAAAAGAAATTCATGGAGGAGACTTCCCTGGTGGTCCAATGGCTAAGACTCCATGCTCCCAATGCAGGGGGCCTGAGTTTGATCCCACATTCCACAATTAACGATCCCAAGTACCACAGTTAAGACCCAGCACAGCCCAGTAAATAAAATTAAAAAAAAAAAAATCCATGGAGGCACTTCAGTCTACACTTTCCAATTCTCCTAAAGGCTTATGTTTTCCTTTCTTGCCTAAAGGGCATTAATGGAACAGTCTGAGGATACCAGTCAACAGGAGGCATTCAGAACTTCTCAGCATAGGTTTGAGAGTTCTGATTTTAAGCTCTGGTCTCAATCTCTCTGTCTGTCTACCTATGGGCTGTTTCTCCCTGCATGTACTCTCTGTTTCATATACACAGAACTACTCTCTGCTCCTGATTCCCTTTACATGGAAGTTTCTGTTCTCCACCTGGCACGTTACTCATTGCTAGAGAAGCCCTACAGCCTGCTGCCTGGCCACCTGGCTATGCCACATCTCCGCCTGTGTGACCTTGGGCAAGTTGTTTAACCTTTCTGAGCTTCACTGACTTTATTTGTAGAATGCAGGTACTAAAGGTACCTGATAAGATTTTTATGAGGTTAAATGGCTTAATGTATGTAAAGTGCATAGAATAGTACTTGGTAGTGTGGTAAGAACTATTTAAACATATTGCTGTTAATGCTATCATTATTTATCTTATTCAAGGTCGAGTTTCCATGATCCTCCCAGGTCTTTCTTCCTGGATGCTGGAACATTATTCTGTACTTATTGTCTCTTCTATTCAGTCAGTGATCTTATGGAGAAAGGGAACCCTACCTTATTTCTCTTTATATCCTCTGCATTTAACAGAGTGGATGATCAGCTGATGCTGTATAGATGTTCACTGAAGGATGAGACAGTAATTTTGATAATAATTCTGAATTCTTATATCTGTCCTCATTTCCTCATCCTGTCCATTTGTTTATGTAGCAGTCAATGAGTTTTCGTCCTAGAGGGGCTTTTTACTGCTCAGTAGGATTTGTATGTAAAAACTTCACTGTATAAACCATTCATATTAAAACAGCGTTCCTCCAACCATGGTAATGCTCATAGGTATTCTCCAAAAACTGTTTCCATGGGCAAATAAGTTTGGGAAATTCTAGGTTACACAATTAACCAGATCTCTTTCCTATAGGCTTTCTTGGAGTCTTTCCTAAGCTAATTAATGCCCAGGGGATGGGTAGAATGCCAGGTAAAATTGGCAAATTTTTAAACTTTTTTTTTGAACAGGGGACCTTTTTCTTAGAACATTGTCAAAATCTAGTGGGACTAGTTCTATGGAATGTAGGTGGTGAAAAACCACATTAAGTTAGCCACAGTCTCTCCTTGAGCCAACAGGCCTGGGGCTTGGTTGTACTTATTATGGTCCCAGGCCTGTAGACTGTTTGTACTTCTCCTAAAACTTTTATTAAAGAATAACTGTGGCAGCTCATTTATCCATTCAGTAAAGATTCACTGAGTTGCTGCTATGTAACTGACTGGGGAGACAACAAGATTCTTGCTAATCAAGGAACTGAGGACTCAGAACAGGGCCCAGAGGTGAATGTGGAGAGAGTGCGGCCCTCTGCTGGTTGCTCTGGGAATTTGGAAGGTGAAGCTTTCGTTTTTCCCTCCAGACCTCTCTGTGTACAGGTGAATATATGAGGAGATTGAAGCCTAGGGAAGGATAATTTTTAAAATTTAAATATTTTCAAAATTAATAAAATATTTAGTCCAAACATACTTTGGAAGCAAACTGGAAGCAGTATTTTCCACCGTCTCATGCTGTCTCTGGGCCCAAGTGTCTGAATCAGAGAAACACATACACACAGAAGGTCCCGTCTGGGAAGAATTTATTCCTTGTTGCTGCCTGGGGGTCTGGAGCCTGCTCAGGACCATCACAGATTGGATATTTTCCCCACTTCCACTTTCCCATCAATGACCCCAGATCAGGTTTATTTCTGTGTACATGTCTCATGACTTCCCTCTTTGAACAGCTTGGTGAGGATGCCTGTGGCCTGACACGGGCCACAGTCAGGGCAGAGTGCAATTTCGGAGCCAGAGGGCTCTGGCTGTGCTTCTCCAGCTGGGCAAGGGCTGGTGGGAGGAAAGTGATGGGAGCAGCGCCTCCGGATGGGAGGGAATTTGCGGTACTGTGGTTCCTAAGATTCCATGTACGCACTCAGCAAACAGGAATGTAGTACAGATGCTGTGGATTAGAAGGCAGTAGGCCACCCACTCTTGCTCCAGGCTCCTCACCAGCCGCCAAGCCTGTTCACCAAGTGCCTGGTGTTCGGTGCCGAGGAACGAACATCAGCTTCCCGAGAGAGTACTGCTCCCCTACCAGCAATCCCTCTCTGCTTTCTGAACGAAGTCTACAAGCTTCTAGGTTCTGTCCCAGGGCCAGTCTGCCTCTCTCAACCTCTCCTCTGTACTTGCCCCTGCTTTCTGAGAACATGCCCCACACATGCCCCCCTTCTGGAGTGCTCGCTTATCTTGCCCTCCACCTCTGCTTGTTTGAAATCCCATCACTTTTCCAAGGTCTGTGAAGCAACCAGTTTTGGGTTCAGCTTCACATTAGAGAAGTTCTGCTGTAGAGGTCAAACCAATAGGGTCAAAATATCTCGTGCAACAGGAAGCCCAGGGGCAGGCCATCTAGGGCTGGCATGGCAACTTTGTCCTGAATTCCTTCCAGAACCAGGCTCTTTACATCTTACCGACTGTACCTGCCTTAGTGATGTCTGCTGTACTCTAAGCATAACCCAAGTTCTTGGAAGAATGAAGCAGAAGTGGTAGAAGCTGGCCTCGAAGGAACCTGCTTAAGTCTCATTGGCCAGAAAGCAGTCTTCTCGCCATCCCAACTGCAAAGGAGTTGGGGAAGGTCTCTGACTTTCTAGTCTCTAAGTGTCAGCTAGAAGGGAGTGGAACCTGTTTGAAATATTGCCTTTTCCCCCAAAGACTTTGCAAAGCATCTTAAACTCCCTTTGCTCTTATCTACCCTGGGTAAAGCTTTTTAGAGCCCTCATGTATTTCCTTGGGATATGTATACTTGCCCTGCCTTTCCTTTTCGTCCACATGCTTCTTAAGGATGATGAGTGCATCCTCCACACCCTTGCCCCCCTCACAGCTTCTTCTGGATCATTTTGTGATTCCTGCTCCTTTCTCATGTGTCTTTCCTCCTTCTCTCCCTTTCCTAGAATTCATGTGTTAGACATTCTGTAAGTGTGTGTTGATTTAAACTGAGTAGAATTGAAAGGGAGAATACTGGCGTGGTTATTGAAAGGATGTTGGATGCGGGTGTTGGATTATTGTTGTTGCTGTTTTTCAGTTGCTAAGTCATGTTCAACTCTTTGTGATCCCACAGCTGGAAGATGCCCAGCTCCTCAATCCTCCACTATCTCCTAGAGATTGCTCCAATTCCTGTCTGTTGAGCTGGTAAATGCTATCTAACCATCTCAACGTCTGCCGCCCACTTCTCGTTTTGCCTTTCATCTTTCCGAGCTTCAGGGTCTTTTCCAGTGAGTTTCTCTTCACATCAAGCGGCCAAAGTATTGGAGCTTGAGCTTGAGCTTCAGCAATAGTCCTTCTAATGAATAGTCAGGGTTGATTTCCTTTGGGGTTGACTGATTTGATCTCCTTGTGGTCCAAGGGAATCTCCAGCACCACATTCGAAAGCATTAATTCTTCAGCTCTCAGCCTTCCTTATGGTCCAACTCTCACATCCATATGTGACAACTGGAAAAATAGTAGCTTTCACTATGTGGACATTTGACGGCAAAATGATGTCTTTGTTTTTTAATATGCTGTCTAAGTTTGTCATAGCTTTTCTTCCAAGGAGCAAGAGTCTTTTAATTTCATGGCTGCAGTCACCATCTGCAGTGATTTTGAAGAGTGAGAAAATAAAATATATCACTGCTTCCATTTTTCCCCTTCTATTTGCCAAGAAGTGATGGAACCGGAAACCATGATCTTAGCTTTTTGAATGTTGAACTTTAAGCCAGCTTTTTCACTGTTAAAGCCTAAACATGAATCCTAGTTTTACTGTGTGATTTTGTCTGTGTTTCCTCATCTGAAAAATCAGAGGATTGAATCAGGTCTTGAAGTTTTCTTCAAGGTGTAAGAACTCAAGGATTCTTCTAACTGGGACTGATTAACTGTCCTAGGGCACTACAAGGAGGTAGAGCCCATCCAGGCTCAGAGAGTTGACAAAACAGGGAGCTGAGACACCCAAGACCTCTCACTCATCATGCACTGTACCACACAGCCTGAGCCCCTAGGGGCAAGAAGGTGAGAGCAGAGGCGAAGACGCTGGGCCGGAGCAGCATGGATTAGAAGCTGGGGCTAAGAGGTTAGTTCTGTTGTGAGCAGGCAGGAGCAATCTGTGGAGGCCGTGTTTCAAATCCCCTTTGATCCCCAAAACTTGAAGTGCTGCTGAGCCTCACTTCTTGATGACAAGAGGAGGGCTCTCATGAAGACCTTCTTTAGGTCTGTGGCAGGAAGAGGCCCACATCTGGCATCGCACGTCACCTGGAATCAGTCACTCGTGTATCTATCAGTTGCATCAATTTATCCCCATGTTGGGTAGGGAAGCAAGACTTGTGAAGACCCAGGTCTGCCCTTGAGTTTTTCTGAACAAGTTAATTGTCTTCTCTAGGCTTTAGATTCCTAGCTATAAGAAACAGGCCTGACATACATCACTAATTTTTAGATCTTTATCACTGTAACAGGAACAGAATAAAAGCTTGGGATTCCGCAAGCAGCAAGCTGTCTTCTTGGCAAGAGATACTTAATGATTGGTAGTACCTGTAGCATCTCTGAAGACCCCTGTGTCTGCAGGGAAAACTTCCAGGTGACCTTGGATCTCCCTCTCTGCTTGTTGACCTTGGCCTTTTCTGATTATGGTTATGCTTTTTTTTTCCCTCTCATATTTTCCATCTACCGCAGTTTGACCCCACATGTTGCATTTTTAAAATATCCAAGGTACCATCATGATGTGATCTTGAGTCGACATGTCTCACCTCTGTACATTGCTTGTTTCTGGTCATTCTTTTGCTTCCTCACTGAAGTCTTTAATTGCCCTTCCCCACCCTAATAGTCTCCTTTGTCCTTACTCCAGACACTTATTCATGAGATGCGATGACAAAGGCAGCCATTCCTACCCCTGTCTCCATGTTGAATGAGTCACAGTGAAGCTGATCCTGAAAAGAAGCCTCACACCTGGATGAGACTGTTGATTCTACTCCATGCCTCATCTCAGGGGTGGACGCTGCTGACTTTAACTTTTTACTTGTGTGGTCTCTTGGGGGAAAGACCTTTTGAGGTTGGTTTCACAAGTGTCCTGCTAGACCGGTTTCACTAAGGTTCTGCAAGCCAAAATGGTGATCTTCTTCCTTCTGTTTCAACTTATAACAGCAATAAAAATACCAAAGAAACTCAACTAGCATTGAAAGAGTGCCTATTAAGTGCCAGGTCTAATCTCATTTAATCCTCTGACAACCCTTCAGCTGACAACAGATCAATGCACTGTTCATTGAGCACCTACTGTGTGCCAGGTTATTCTTGGAAACAGGTGGCACACAAAGATGACTAAAATAGAGATTTCATGTGATTTTTATTTTATTTTAGTATTTTCCCACAATTAATTTATCATGAGATCTTTTCCTCTCCCCATCTTAAAAAAAGAAAAGGAAAAAGAAAATCAAAGTCTAGTAGAAGAGACAGATATGCACAGTGAACCAGCACTTGTGGTAGATCACGGTGAGTTTCATCAAAGAGGTACCAACAGCTGGGACAGTAAATTGTGACTCTAGGGACAGGAGGCCTTTACATGCTCTGTGAATTAGGAACAATAATAATCCCTGTCTAGTCTTCCTCACAGAGTGGTTACAAAAGCTCAACAAAAATGGACAAAAGGTCTCATCCTGTACAACAGTACAGCCGGTAATAGATTATTATCCCATCTGCTCATGTTTCCAGTAGAGTTGAGGGTTAGGGTGTCCCCTCGGGCAGTTGTGCTGCGCCGGGGTCATCTGAGGACTGTCCACTGGACACTTCTGTGAGCCCTTGAGCTCACATTGTGGGTGGCAGCCCCAGGAGCCACAAGTTCAGTCCCGCTGCCGTATTAATTCTTGCCTCGTTTCCTGCCTTTGTCCCTTTCCCCAGCTTGCATTGAGCTCTCTTCATCCTTCTTACAAATCTCTTAATCCTTCTTGTCCTTTTCCGATACTGTGTGGATATTCCTAAGACCACTCCCAGTTTCTGTGACCTGTTACGAGGACTCAACAATGATTTATTTACAGTGAAAGGACATGAGGTGAGATCAACGAAGGGAAGAGGTAGGTGGGGCAGAGTCCAGAGGGCACCAGGTTCAGGCTTCCCGGAGTGTTAATAGACTCTCTCCCAGAAGATGTACTTAATTCTTCCAGCAACAAACTGTGACGATGCATGTGAGATTTTATCTACCAGGGTAGCTCACCAGAGCATAGAGGTTCGAGGTTTTGTTGAGGGGTCAGTCACATGGGTACCCTCTGCCTGGCAGGCCCCCGAACACCAGGTTCCCAGAAGGAAAGCAGATGTTCAGTGTGAACCATGTCATTTGTACAAACAGGTCAAGACAGACAACCATTCATCATTTCAGGTCTGGAGGGAACCCTCCAGAAATTCACATTGCCCAGTGCCAGCTGAGGGCCTTTCTTTCTGAAATGCAGTCTCAGGCCTGCTATACTCACTCTTTTCTGCACTGTCCACTTCCTCCCTTATTGGCCAAGATGTCTTTGCAGCAAAATTATTCTCACTAGGAGCCCATGAAACAGGGTGAGGCCAGCCCAGCCTGCAGCATCAACCTCAGTCATGTACTTAAGAGGTTCAGGACTCTGCCAGTTAAAGCCCAGTAACCAGAAAGGGCTATTTTAGGAAAGCAGGTGGCTTTCTCCTCAAGTTTTACTGGTCCAAGGCATCAGCTGAAGTTTAGCACAGCTGCAGATAGAAAGTTGAAGCTGATGTGAAGGCTTCCAAGGGGTGAAATGATGCTGAGGTGCAACACACAAGAAGAGCACCCCAGGGGGCGTACCTGGAACCCCTGGAAAACAAGAGCTGGTGATCATCAGGGCACCCCAAACAGGACAGCCACTAGGCAGGCAATACAGGTTCACAGGGCCCCCAGTATGCCCCCCCACCCAATCATGGGGCTCCCTCCAAAGGCCTCCACTTCCATCCAGTTAGTTTAGTTCAGTCCTCACATTCAGAGGGGCTACCCAAGGCTGGCAGTTACAAACGGTGGGCTTGTCTGAAACAGCAGCTCACCCAGCCTCGAGTGGACAGCATCTGAAGGCATTCTCCATGGGAACTGTGGGGCTGTTTGCACCATGCTCAGCACTGTCAGATGTGCTCCAGGCTTCGTGAGAATTGAAAGGTTTCAGCCATTTGGAAAGGTGCTCAGAGAATTTTCCTTCAGAAACAGGGAAGCTTCCAGGGAAGTTCTGAAAAACAGAGCATTAGTATTGCCCTGAGCTCCCTAGGTACGGGTTTTTGGATTTTCCTCTCTGTCTCAAACTCAGTGTGTCTCATTTAGGAATCATAACTTAACATGTTGAAATTATCCCTCCAAACCTCTCACCGGAAGGGTTGTATATGGAAGGATCAAAAACATTCTTATAGAAAAACATTCTTATACAACTGAACCAGAAATATAATCCTGTTCAAGAAGTGGTTGGGATGAAACCCAGAATCTTTAACACCTTTCAGAATGGGCTTTCATAACTTCCCATCCTTTCACCCTGATCTTTTATCCAATGAGCAGCAATTTCTGGAGCAGCTGCATTTGACAGGCAAACTACCTCCTAAGGTGTTGGCCCAGGAAGAGAGGGCAGGGGCCATCAGTGCGTATTCTGGGAAGAGCAGGGAGACATCTCTGAAGTGGGCGTGAGACTCCCACCTTTCTGGGGGAGGCTGAGAGGTTGCAGGCATTGAGGTGCAGCTGCCAGCAGGAAACTCAAGTGAGAATGCCATCAGTCTCTGTGTCAGAAGCACTGAGGAGCTTCTGCAGGAGCTCCTTCTCAGATGGTCCCATCTGATCCTAAGCCGTTTCCTGTGTACACTTGTATGCCACCCAGACAGTTCAGCCAGAATTCATGACATTCTCTTCGTTTGGGACTTTTATCTACATGGGTCCCAGAGTACCTAGAGCTTGAGTCCTGCTTTTGGTTCAGCCCAGCTTCAGTTGAGGATATAAAGACCCAGAGCAGACAGCATTAGGTTTCAGGTCAGAGTTAGGCTTAGGCCCTTAGGATCAGTGAGTTTAGGACCCCAAAAAGCCAATGACATTTCTCTGGCAGCAGAAATAGCTGATGCTAGTGGACCAAAGGGCCAGGTTCCAAGCCCAGTGACAAGCAAGTCTTTCCTAAGCACTTTCTGAGAGTCCAGATTCTTAGAGTCTGGATTCTTAGAGTTCAAATTGACCCACTCAAATATATGCACAGCAGGCAAAAATATAAGCCTGTTAGGATCAGCATTTGCAAGATCTGATATTATCAGATGGGTATTAGCTACTAAAAACTACTTTTTAAAACTCCAAAGTGTGTTTTCAGCTGGATTTTCATGTCAATGGCCTTTTCCCCATGAAACCAAGGGCAACTATTAATTAGATCCCTTAAACTACAGCTTGTTTGTGCATGTGCTAAGTTGACTCTGACTCTTTGTGGCCCTATGGGCTATAGCCCACCAGGCTGCTCTGTCCATGGAATTTACCAGGCAAGATTACTGAAGTGGGTTTCCATCTCCTATTCCAGGGGATCTCCCCAACCCAGGAATCGAACCCATATCTCTTGTGGCTCCTACATTGGCAGGTGGATTCTTTACCACTAGTACCACCTAGGAAGCCCATAACTTGCTTAGTAAATAATATCCTGTAACCTGCCTTCATTGAATAACTTGCTTTAATTATTCTCACAAATACATGTCCTCCAAGCTTCAGGTAACTTAGATAATATATCACAAGACTCCTTTAACTGCCCCTTATAAATAACACCTCTGATGTGTGAGTCCCTCTAGAATTGGTTGCTTAAATTGTTTTCCAGGAACATGGAGCTAGTCTTGTTCAATTCAAATCAGTAGAGACCACGGACCATTCAACTGGGCCTGTGCGAGTGTCCAGTGGATGACCTTTTGTCATCAGAGGCCCAAAACTCCATTCTCAGATCATGTTAATGATGCTGTTTTCAGAACAATGTCCCACAAAGAAGCATGTAAGACGGATATGCTTGCACAGAACATCAGTTACTTCACTTGTCTCTTACCTCCAGTCATCTGTCCCCACACCTCAGACTACCCTACTTCTTTGTCCCATAAGTACCCCCAGCCCCTCGCCTTCCAGGAGACAGATTTGAGACTTGTTCTCCCATTTCTTTGCTTGGCCACCTTGTGAATAAATGCTTCCTCCGCTGCAAACAGCATATCAGAGTTTGGCTGGCTGAGCACCGGGCAAACAGACCTGGTTTGGTCACGCCAGAGGCTCCAATAGGCAAAACTCAAAGTGAAAATCGTCAGTAAGGATGTATTTCATGAGTACTTTTTGTTGTTGTTAATTTTTCAGTTTCCCTCTTTAGGATGATCTCCCTAGCATTTATGAAATTACATGGCCAGCACTTTTCTTCAGTTTTTACCAAACATCCAGATGCTCTATAGAGCCACAAAATACAAAGCCATTACAAAAATCCCTTTCTTTTTTTCTCATTGCATATTTACACAAGTCCCATGCATTCAGCATTTACACGGCTAACATTACAGCTGCCAGGAGATTGTGGTTGGAATGCCAAGGGGAGGTGGGCCTGAAGAATTGGCTGCATTGCCTCCTCTGGTTTTCCCTAGTTTATCCGAAATTTTACTCCTGGCAACCACTTTGCCCTCCCCCTTAGAGGAGAGGACGTTGGAATGTCAACCTCCTTAGCCCCCTCGAGCTCCCCTTTTGGAAGAGCTGGGCTCTGGAAGAGAGGATGAAACCAAAGGCATCTCTCAGTCTGGATTCCCTTCTCACTCTGGCCAGCAAGTAGCCAGGGGAGCTGCAAGCCAGTTCTCCTGGAGCAGAACTCACGCTTTTGAATGCTATAGGTAACTTTTCCCTCTCACAAGAGGCAGGAACTAGCAGTTATTTTGTTCCAGCCCTATCTCCAAAGCCATCCTGACAGCAGGTATTCAGCATCTCTTGCCCCTTTGTCCTTCCTTCTTTCCCAACAGTCCCTTCCCTGTATTTCAGAGTCAGGTTCCTTCTGGGGAAATCCGCTTCTGACTCTGTGCCAGGATCTGCTCTCAGGCTCAGTCATCCACTGAAGTGAACGTGTTAGTCACTCAGTCACGTCCAGCTCTTTGTGACGCCACAGACTGCAGTCTGCCAGGCTCCTCTGCCCATAAGATTCTCCAGGCAAGAATACTGGAATGGATAGCCATTCCCTTCTCCAGGGGATCTTCCCCACCTAGGGACTGAACCCGGGTCTCCTGCGTTGCAGGTGGATGCTTTACCATCCGAGACACCAGGGAAGCCCTCAGTCATTCACTAGCAGGTCCTAAGACTCAGCATATAGTTGTACTCACAGCTAAGGTTTCTTACAGTGGAAGGATACGAAGCAAAATCAGTGAAGGGAAAAAGTGCATGCAGTGAAGCCCAGAGGCAAACCAGACCCCACTTCCAAGAGTCCTCTCCCAGTGGAGTCTAGCAGGAAGTACTTAATTCTTTCAACAATGAATTGCAACAGCAGGTATATAATCTTGCCTACCAGGGAAGCTTCCCTGAGCTCAGAGGCCTAGATCTTTAAGTAGAGGGAGGTCACATAGGGCACCTTCTGCCAAGCATGTACTAAATTCCAGATTCCCAGAAGGAAAGCATAAACCCCATGGTTCCTACCAATAGTGAGCCACTCTTTTCATTAGGAATGACAGAAATCTTCCCCAAATCTAAGTTCTAGACTTATTGTCATAAAATAATGTGAATAAAATAATTACCACAAGGTGAACACATCTGGGTAACCACCATCTAAATAGAGGGAAAAAAAAAATTACCAGAATCCTCAAAGCCGCACTTGTAGCCCCTTCCAATCATTACTCCATCTCTCCAAGGGTAAACACTGTCATGACTTCTAAGGCCATAATTTTTCTATTTGTTCTTGAACTTCATATGAATGGAATTACATAGCAGGTGCGCTTTTGTGTCCAGCTTTTTTTTGCTTATTATGATATATATGAAATTAAACCATGAGGTCGTGCATAGGTTGTTCATTTTGAGTATTCTGTAATATTCTTCTTGTGTAAGTAAATAGCAGTTTGTTTATCCATTCTGATGTTGATAGAAATCTGGGTTGTTTCCAGTCCTTGCTATGGACATTCTAACACATATCTTTGGTGAACATATGAATGCAGCTCTGTTGGGCACACATCTGGGAGTGGAATTGCTGAGTCATGGAGTATGAATACATCCATTTTACTTGATGCCCCCAAACATTATTCCAAACTAATTGTTCTGCTTTACACACCCCACAGCAATGTATGAGAGTTTTAGTTGTTACACGGCCTTGTTAACATTTGTTATTATCTATCCTTTTCATTTTAGCCATTCTGGTGGGTGGCGGCAGTATTACATTGAGGTTTTAATTTGTATTTTCTGATGACTAATGAAACTGAGCACTTTTCTGCCACTTGGATATCATCTTTTATGAAGAATTTTTTCAAGTCTTTTTCTACTTTCTTTGTTGTGTTGTCTCCCTTCCAAGTTTTTACCCTTTTAGAAGCAGATTAAAAAGGGAAACAGGGATGAGAAAAAACTGATTAAAAGTCACTTCTGCATGTCAGACACTGTGCAGACTTATTTCACTTACTCTGTGTGACATTCTTATCATATCATATCATTTTACAGATCCATTCACATTTTTTCAAAAGAAATGAAGTGTCTGACATATTTCCTGGCACAATACTTGGCTCTGGAGATAGAAACTCATGATCAAGATGGTCCCCCCTGTGGGACTTGCTGTGGGGGATAGTCAGGTAAAGTGTGTCCTGTGGTCATAATAGAAGTGGCTCAGAGTGTTAACTTAGATGGGTTAACTCAGACCCTGGGAAGGCAAGATTTCCTAAAGGAACTAAAAGGGCCTGGAGTGACCAGGTGTGGGATAGAAGGATGGAGGTGGAGTTGGGAAGATGAGGAATGGGGCCAGAGAGGTAGGCAGACAGCAGACCCTAGAGGGCCTAGCATGGAGTTTGAATTTACCCTGAGATGGGTGGGAAGGTTTTCAGTGGTTGGATGGCAGCTGAGACATCCTGGTTCTGGAGCTGCAAGTGAGGTCAGCTATGTACATAATTCAGAGCAGCAGAAACAGGAGCCTGAACTAGAAAAGGATCAGGGGAAAGAGAGAAATGGAAGAGACAAAGAAATCAGTGTAGGACTCAGCAGGACTTGGTGAATGCTGTGCTGTTAGAGAGTTCCAGCATGGCCCACAGGGTTTGTGTTGGGTGGCACTGATGTGACATGCCACTGATGACTCAGTTGCCCACGACAGAGAACTGAGGTTCACAGAAGCAACTAGTCCAAAGTCAGTCATCTTATCAGTAGTAGAGCTGGGGCTCAATCTCATCTCTGTTTGATGACTTTCTAACTGTAGTGATTGCAGAATTTTCCTGTTCAGGACTGTCTAGACAATAGTCATGAACAGCTTTAGTCAAAGCACACATGAGCTTCTGCAGTTCATTTGAAAGAAATGTTAAGAACCTTCCTACTCAATTCCCTGGTGCAGAGAGCTATTTGCTATCCCCAAAGGCAGCCAAAGTGTCATGAAAGAATCATTAATCTGGGTCAGGAAACCTGTGTTCAAGTTCTGGTCCTGCCACATCACATACTTTCTCTGGGCCTTGGTTTCCCAATCTAAGAATTAATGGGCCAGGCTGGCTGATCTCCAACAGCCTTCTCAGCATTGACTTTCAAGATTCTACATGTCTGCGGAGCAGGGAATGTGCTTAAACATGTAAGGTTGTAAGCTTGAGGCATTCTGGAGACCATTTAGTTAAACTTTCTAAATAATATGTTCTCCTCTACTGGGGTCCCAGCTGTGACCCATATAAGTTGGGACATGCACAGACCTATGGCACAATGATCAAGCCAGAGTTTGTGAGTGGGGCTGTAGAGAGGAATCTTTGAACACGCTTTAGTAATCAGTGTGTAATGAGGATTCAGAGCCTCTCTGTCTTTGTGGACGCTGGGAAATCAGCAAGATGTGTGTCACCCACAGGAAGCCAGTGGGAAGGTCAGGGACATCCACAGAAAAGAGATCAGCCCTGTGAAGAGTCAGGCATTCCAGAGAAGGGAGGGAAGTGAATGCATGGCTGAGAGTTAATCCTGACTCAGTCCCTAAAATGTGTTCCTGGTTCCACAGGAAAAGGGTACACAGGAAAGATGAAGCAAGAGTTCAAGCCCTTAAATACTTAAATATAAGACCAGACACCATAAAACTTCTAGGCGAGAACATAAGCAAAACATTCCCTTACATAATTCATATCAATGTCTTCTTAGGTCATTCTCCCAAGGTTAGGTCAGTCTCCCAAGACAATAGATATAAAAGCAAAAACAAACAAAAGGAACCTAATAAATCTTACAAGCTTTGGTATAGCAAAAGAAACCACCAACAAAAAGACAGCCTATGGACTGGGAGAAAATATTTGCAGATTATACAACCAGCAAGAGCTTAATTTCCAAAATACACAAATAGTTCATAAAACTCAACCACAAAAAACCAAACAACCTAATTAAAAAACAAGTAGAAGACCTAAAGAGACATTTCCCTGAGGAAGACACACAGATGGCCAACAGGCAGAAGAAAAGATGGTCAATGTCTATAATTACTAGAGAAATGCAAGTCAAAACTATAATAATGTACCACTTCATACCAATCAGAATGGCCACTACTTAAAAATCTACAGATAACGAATGTTGGAGAGATTGTGGAGAATAGGGAACCCTCCTACACTGTCAGTGGGAATGTAAATTGGTATAACTACTTCCCTAATGAAAAAATGAGTAGAAGGCCTAAACAGACATTTGCAGCTTCCCTGATAGCTCAGAAGGTAAAGAATCTGTCTGCCAGTGCAGAGGACCCTGGTTCAATGCCTGGGTTGGGAAAATCCCCTGGAGAAGGGAATGGCAATCCACTCCAGTATTCTTGCCTACAGAATTCCATGGACAGAGCATGGGGTCAAAAAGAGTCAGACATGACTGAATGACTTTCACATAGCCACTGTGGGGAACAGTATGGAGGTTCCTGAAAAACTAAAAGTAGAGTTGCCATATGGTCCAGCAATCTCACTCCTGGGCCTATATCCAGAGAAAAGAAAGAAAGTGAAGTCGATCAGTCGTGTCCAACTCTTTGTGACCCCACGAACTGTAGCCTACCAGGCTCCTCCATTCATGGGATTTTCCAGGCAAGAGTACTGGAGTGTGTTGCCATTTCCTTCTCCAGGTGATCTTCCCTACCCAGGGATTGAACCCGTGTCTCCCACATTGCAGGCAGACGCTTTATCATCTGAGCCACCACGGAAGCCCATATCCAGAGAAAACTATAATTCAAAAAGATACACGCACCCCTAGGTTCTTAATAGAACTATTCACAATAGCCAAGACATGGAAGCAACCTAAATGCCCATCAACTGATGAATGGATAAAGAAGATGGGATACACATATGCAATGGAATACAATGCCATTTGAAGCAACATGGAATGGACCTAGAGATTTCTCATACTAAATGGAGGAAGCCAGAAAGACAAATACCATATAATATCACTTATATGTGGACTCCATAATAAAACATGACACAAAGAACCTATCTGAAAAACAGCAACAGATTCACAGACTAGAGAATTTGTGGTTGCCAAGGGACGGAGTGTGGGAGGGGAGGACTGGGAGTGTGGGATTAGCAAACTATTATGTGTGTGTGCAGGCCAAGTCACTTCAGTCATGTCTGACTCTTTGTGACCCTGTGGATTGTAGCCCACCAAGTGCCTCTCTCCATTGGATTCTCCAGGCAAGGCTAGAGGAGTGAGTTGCTATGCCCTCCTCCGGGAGATCTTCCCAACTGAGGGATTGAACCTGTGTCTCCTGAGTCTCAACCTCTTACACTGTTGGTGGGAATGCAAACTAGAACAGCCGCTATGGAGAACAGTGTGGAGATTCCTTAAAAACTGGAAATAGAACTGCCTTATGACCAAGCAATCCCACTGCTGCGCATACACATTGAGGAAACCAGAACTGAAAGAGACACGTGTACCCCAGTGTTCATCGCAGCACTGTTTATAATAGCCAGGACATGGAAGCAACCTAGATGTCCATCAGCAGATGAATGGATAAGAAAGCTGTGGTACATATACACAATGGAGTATTACTCAGCCATTGAAAAGAATACATTTGAATCAGTTCTAATGAGGTGGATGAAACTGGAGCCAATTATACAGAGTGAAGTAAGCCGGAAAGAAAAACACCAATACAGTATGCTAACACACATATATGGAATTTAGAAAGATGGTAATGATTACCCTGTATGCGAGACAGGAAAAGAGACACAGATGTATAGAACAGTCTTTTGGACTCTGTGGGAGAGGGAGAGGGTGGGATGATTTGGGAGAGTGGCATTGAAACATGTGTGATATATAAGAAACGAATTTCCAGTCTAGGTTCGATGCAGGATACAGGATGCTTGGGGCTGGTGCACTGGGATGACCCAGAGAGATGGTATGGGGAGGGAGTAGGGAGGGGGGATTCAGGACTGGGAACACGTGTACACCCTGGCAGCTTCATGTTGATGTATGGCAAAACCAATACCGTATTGTAAAGTAAAATAAAAAAAAACAAATTGAAAAAAAAAGTTTTGAGCCTTTTCCCCACTGCTCCTCTCCCTCAATCCCTTCAGAGCACCTTCCCAGCTCTCTGCTCCCGCAGCATTAGCATGAGTATTGTGGCCGTCACCGGGCTCAGAGGGTGACGTGACTTGCTACCATCTCATGAGAGAAGAAGACAGAAAATACTCTGAGCTCAGAGTAAAGAAAAATTAAATCTGGTCGAGAGATGGGAAGACTTTGTAAAAGCAACCCCTTAAGTTTCATCAGTAAGAATTTGTTGACAACCATGTTTGCATGCCCACTCTGCTGGGCGTCATACCTCCCCTGAGATGAAAACAGGAGGGTTGCGGACTTGGATCATTAGCCTCCAGATCAGAGGAGGTGACAGACTAGCAAATCTTACAATCACAGTGTAGCATGAGAGGCCCTGGGAACCCAGAGGAGGGCCACTAAAGCTCCAGCCAGGCATTCCAGGAAGGCTTCCTGGAGGAGCTGGTGCTTGAGCTGATTTTTGAAGGACAGGCTTGAATTATTCATGTAGGAAAGAGTGTGTGGGTGTGTAAGGGAGGTATTGATGTCATTACAGCGTTTTGTAAGGTCCAAAGCCCTTATCCATCCATTATTTCATTTGGTGTTGATATGATGCTTATTGAGAAATTCACAGATGAGAGTTTCTTTTGGATCTCCTGACCTTTAGGGGACTAGGATGGGAGGCTACCCTCATCATTACAGTAGGAGAATCAGAGATCATCACTTGACAAATACAGTGGTTGTGGAAGGAATCTTCTTTTTTTACTTTATAATATTGTATTGGTTTTGCCATACATCAACGTGAATCCTCCATGGGTGTACGCGTGTTCCCCATCCTGAACCCCCTCCCACCTCCCTCCCCATCCCATCCCTCTGGGTCGTCTTCTCTGGTGCTTGGACTCTGCCCACAGTTCCTCTCAGTCTCTCTGGTAACAAGTGAAATGGGTGGAATTTTCTCTGTGGAGGAAGAAAGCAAGGCATAGAGAGAGTGACTTTTCCAACCATACTTGGGTGCTTAATGACTAAGCAAGGGCTCAACGTCTTTAAAGACTTTCTGGATTAAGGTGAAGACTCCACTAATGAGTAGTCCCCCTAGAGCAGGGCTTTCTTACTGCGTCCTCCTGCTGTGCACAGGAGGGATTATTATGATACTGTTAATGGACCTCACCCACTCCCTGTTTAATCCTGTTGTTTGGCTGTCATAACTCAGCAATACTGAAGACAATGAGAGTATTTTAGTTTGGGTATGGATGATTATAACCGTGCCATCTTAGCAAGCTTCTCCTATGACTACTTAACTCGTGTCACCAGAGCTGATGCTGTCCAGGCATTAAGCACACTGTGAACCTGATCTTTCTGGTTGTATTTCAAGCAACGACCCAGAGAGGAGTGTTCAGAACCCTGCCAGAGTCCCCTAAGCTTTCCAAGATGTGCTAATTGATTCCAACACATATAGTAGATCCCAGGTATAGGGGTCTGTGTTAAAGATCATTTTTTACCAGTGAATCACAGTATGCAGATTGTGAAGACTGCAAAGGACATATTCTAGTTCAGAATATTGTTTCGATAATCAGTTTTTTAAAAATTAGATAGTTTTAGAAATTTCGTTGTAACTAAAATAGATGTTGCTGTACTATGAAGAGAAAAAACAAAGCTATAAATTTTAGATGAAAGGGGAAACTAGTGTTTAATTCTGGAGAGCCGAAGGCAACTTTTATTTTTGAAGAAATTAAGATGTAATTTACATACAGTGCAACACACCATTCTTATTAAACATTTCTCCAACTGTTGACAAATGTGTGTGTGTGTGTGTGTGCACGCTCAGTCATGTCCGACTCTTTGCAGCCCCATGGACTGAAGCCTGTCAATGGAATTTTCCAGGCAAGACTACTGAAGTGGGTTGCCACTTCCTACTTCAGGGGATCTTTCCAACCCAGGAACTGAACCTAGGTCTTTTGCATCTCCTGCACTGGCAGGTGGATTCTTTACCACTGCGCCCCCTGGGAAGCCCTGACAAATGTATACAGCATGCAGTCACCACCACAGTGCAGGCACAGAACAGTTCCATTACCTCTCAGCTTTTCTACTGTCTCTCTAGAGCCAAGCTCCCACCATCTTTAGCCCCTGACCTGCTTTCTCTCCCTATAGTTTTGCCTTTTCTGTTACGCATCATAATGGAATCACACATATGTAGCTTTTGAGAGACTTTTCTTTTTTTAATTAATTAATTAATTTTTAATTGGAGGATAATTGCTTTACAATGTTGTGTTGTTTCTGCCGTACAACACAAATCAGTCATAACTATAACTCTCTCTCTCTATGTGTATATATATAGAGGACTCTTGAGAGTCCCTCTCACTCACTCCCATCCCACTCTTCTAGGTTGTCACAGAGCACTAAGCTGAGTTCCCTGTTCTTTGCAGCAAGTTCCCACTAGCTATCTATTTTACATGGTAGTGTATATACGTCCTAGACAGCATATTGAAAAGCAGAGACATTACTTTGCCAACAAATGTCCGTCTAGTCAAGGCTATGGCTTTTCCTGTGGTCATATATGGATGTGAGAGTTGGACTGTGAAGAAGGCTGAGCGCTGAAGAATTGAAGCTTTTGAACTGTGGTGTTGGAGAAGACTCTTGAGAGTCCCTTGGACGGCAAGGAGATCCAACCAGTCCATTCTGAAGGAGATCAGCCCTGGGATTTCTTTTGGAAGGAATGATGCTAAAGCTGAAACTGCAGTACTTGGCCACCTCATGCCAAGAGTTGACTCATTGGAAAAGACTGATGCTGGGAGGGATTGGGGGCAGGAGGGGAAGGGGACGACAGAGGATGAAATGGCTGGATGACATCACTGACTCAATGGACATGAGTCTGAGTGAACTCTGGGAGTTGGTGATGGACAGGGAGGCCTGGCGTGCTGCGATTCATGGGGTCGCAAAGATTTGGACACGACTGAGCGACTGAACTGAATTGGACTGATATATATGTCAATGCTACTTTCTTAATTCTTCCTACCCTATCCTTCCCCTATAGTGTCCATGAATCTCTTCTCTACATCTGCATCTCTATTCATGCCCTGCAAACAAGTTCATCAGTACAATTTTTATAGATTCTATACATATGTGTGTTAATCTGCAAAATGTGTTTTTCTCTTTCTGGCTTACTTCACTCTGTATAACAGGCTCTAGGTTCATCCACCTCAGTTCAACTGATTCACATTGCTCCTTTTTATGGCTGAGTATAAATTCTATTGTATATATGTACCACACTTCTTTATCTGTTCATCTGTCCATGGTCATCTATGTTGCTTCCATGTCCTGGCTATTGTAAATAGTGCTGCAATGAACACTGGCGTACATGTGTCTTCTTGAACTATGATTTTCTCAGGATGTATGTCCAGTAATGGAATTGCTAGGTTATATGATAGTTTTATTACTAGCTTTTTTAAAGGAATCTCCGTACTGCTCTTTTCACTGCATGGGTTTCATATCTCTTTAATTTTGTACCATGTGTTCAAAAAAGTGATATTATTTTTGGAAAATAAAAATCATACTTCCATGTTAAATCCACATTAAAGAGGAAAGCCAGTGAAAATTTAAAAATACTTAGAACTGAATAATAAAAAAGGAGTAATGAAGTAGCATTAAGGAAATGAGTTTTGATATGATCACATGCAGCGGAAGTAATGGAAACACATGGATGCAGCAAAAGTGATACTTGGAGGAAAATTCATAGCCTTAAGTGCATTTACCAGCAAACAATAGCAAAAAAAAATTTTAAGACCCTAAACCTATTTTAAGAGCCAGAGAAAGTAAACAAGGTAAATCCAAAGAAACTACAAATAGAAACTAGTATAAAAATAAAGATAATTATTGAATAATTAATGAATAAGGACAAAAAACTAGATGGCAGTAATAAAGATGCATATGATTTGCATAATGATGTACGAACCAACTTAGGGTGGTGGAGTGAACATTGAACTTAATACCTTTGAGCTTCAGTTTCCTCATCTCTCACTTGGACACAGTAATGCTGGCCTCTGCCCAGCAGTAGGTAAGATTTCCCCTAGTAAGGATTTGGCCTTAATAACACTTCTTCTTCCGTGTGCATCAGCATGAAAGGTGATTAGAGTGAGGATTATGGTGTGCTCTTAAAGAAGTTTTGCATCAAGATATTACGTTTGTGTTCCCTTACCTGGGCTTTTCTTCTCGTCTGAAATCTTTCCTTTCCTCCTGTGCTGTTGCCCATTCTAGAGAAGCACTTCAGGAAAAGGACACTGGGGCCGCTGAACCCTCAGTCAGGCCGGTGGGAGCTCACACCCTGGATTCTGGATGCCCTGAGATACAAACTAAAGACCTGTATTTGGAGGCCAGGGTTTCCAACCACATTTACCACCCTCTAGCTGTGTGGGAATAAGCAAATCTCTTAATCATTTTGAGTTTTATGTCTGTATCAGATGGGATCATAATAACACCTGTATTATAGGGTCATTACAAGAATCCAACGGGATGATACATGAAAATATGTGATAAATTTGCAAAGTGCTATAAAAATGTCAGTTATTACAGCAATTATTGCTATGAAAACTTATTCACCAAGAATATACTCCAAAAATACTTCCTTGGTTCGAATATGACTTCTGTGCCTGTGGCAGTTGGAATTGGGATGGTTGTTCTTCTGGTTAGATGCCTGGCTTCCTGGGTTGGCTGGTCAGCCACCCAACAAGCTACCAATACTTCAGTGGATTTCCCAGCTTTCTAGGTATGCAGTTAAAGAGACTGCAAAGGAAACTTTAGGGAAAGGATTAAGGTAGAAAAAAGAAGGAGGAATCTTTTTGTTGTTGCCAAGAAAGTTAATTACCCTTACCTTTATTTCCTAGTTTCTCAGCTAGACTGAAAAAGTAATTTTTAGTGAAAGGTTAACAATTCATATATAATTCTTTTTGGTTAATTTTTAAGGCTTTTTTTTCTTTTTTGTACAACAAAGTGATATGATACTTTATGCATTATAAACTAATCACCATGATAAGTCTAGCAGTTATCCTCTCTCACTATACAAAGTTATTACAATATTATTGGCTATATTCCCAATGCTGTACATTACATCCCTGTGGCTTATTTTATAATTGGAAGGTTGTATCTCTTAATCTCTCACCTATTTTACTCATCTCCTGTAACCCTGCAATAATTCTTTTTCTAAAGCTTCTGTAATCTAGATTGCAATAGTGCCCAATAGATTTATAATGTAAGCTACAAAGGGAAGCCATACATGGAATTTAAAATTTTCTTGCCATATTAAAAAAGAAACAAATATGATTGATTTTAACAGTATTTTATTTAACCCAGTATATCCAAACTGTTATTGGTTGAACATTATTGATTAAATAATAGTTTTTAAAAAATTAGTATGAAGATATTTTACAGGGTTTTTTTTTCATACAAGACCTTCAAAATTTGAGGTTCATCTATAGCCCATCTATTTGGACCTGCCACATTTTAGCTTTTTGTAGAGCACAGTCAGTGTAGAGAAACATGTACCAGATTTGGGTTCCTTCAGTCATTCATTTATCAACTATTTATTTATCAAGCACCTACCAGTGCTATGCTCTTGGCTCTGCAGCCAGTTTACTCAGCAAATGTGGGTGAGTTATTTCTCTTCTTAGGGCTCCAGATTTCCTGTTCCACCTTTGAGAAAATTAAGATATCCATGTAGGAAAGAGAGAAATCCAGCTGGAGGAAAATGCATCTGAAAATCATTAGCTTACTTGGTGGAGTTTTGAAAGACCATCGGCACCAGTCACTTTCATTGATAGTTGGATAGCGCTCTCACAATCCCTTTATTGTCAATGTCAAAACTTGATTGACCCCACAGGAATTTACTGGAGGAATTAATCACTCGAGTCTTATCCATGGAAATGGTGATTTGTCTTGTTGATGATGTTACCCAGGACCCAGATTTCTTCACCAATGTCTTATGAACCATACTTTTAGGAACTTCTAAGGAAGAACTAATAAAAACAAGTCATAAATTCCTTTGTACTTTAGAAATGTTAAGTAATCCTTCCTACCTATCAGCAGGTCTAATTGTGGGAAGTTGTCTGGGAGGTATTGCAAGGAGTGGTGCATTATCTCAGTACTGTCATCAGGTTTGGAAATAAAGTCATATTCATTAACTTGTCGGTGGCCATGACTTAGAATGACTGCAGCTTAAACAAAAAGAAAGGAAATAGAGCTATACTTCCTGGTAACAGGGTGGCATTAGCCAGACAGCTAGGCTATCAGGTGAAATTAGTTTTTAACTTCGGTATTGGGAGAATGATTCTCACAGGTATTTAGAAAGAGAGAGAATGACTCTTAGAAAATAGAAGTGTTGGAAATTTATTTAGTAGATACTGATCAGAATATCAAATATCACTTGTGGTTGCAGCCCAAGCCAGTATTGGCAATTGAGAGGCATGGAGATAGGCAGGCATCACAAGGGCTAACTCAAGTTCAGGTGATAAGCATAGAAAAATAGTACCTGAAAAATAGTACCTGTTGTTTAACTTTGCAAAGATCCTTCACAACATTGTCTCACTGGAGCATCACAACAGCTCTTCATGGTAAGATAAGGAGACAAAGGACCACAGTGAATGACAAAGATGTCTCTAAGAGTGATGTAGTTTGTTGTGTTTTTATCGTCACTACTTCTTGCTGCCTTCCTCAGCTTTCCCAGAACAGAAAAGGGGCCTTGATGCCTTATACAACTTGGGGCATGTGAAGAGCTTCTTAGAAGACTATATGTCTAGAGAGATCCCAGCTATTAGACTTTCAGCTAATTGCTGAAGGAGAACTCAAGAATAGAAGTAGATCGGCCTCTGTTCTCTCATATATGTGTTGACTTTTCACTTTGGACAGGATGGAAGAAAGGGCGATTTTTCCAGTGATGTCAGCCACAGAAGATGTAGGATCATTGCTAAGAAACAGTCCCCTGGAACTGGACATAATGGATTTTGTTAGAAAGGAGAAAAAATCCTACATCCCATCTTATGTATAATAACTCATTCCTTCCTAAAGCACTTTATAATTTATAAAACTTTTTCAGACATATCTCAACCAGTTCATATGTGTAGCAACTTCACAAGTAGAGAAAGTTATTACTTCTTTCATACAATGCTCTGTTGAGTTGAGTTAATGAATAAATGAATCTCCATGTTATGGATGAGAAAATTGAGGTCTGAAGTGGGGAGACACAAGACTGAATCCCTTATTTTCTGAGTTCAAGTCTGATCCTGTTCCTATATGAGTTCTCCCTTAAGATATGGTTTCTGAACCTGCACCATGGAATATTCCTGGGGGAAGCAGTCAGACTTTCCATGATGTGAGGATCTGGGGTTATCTCAAGTCTCTCTTGTCATTCCCAATCATTTCTATAAATTAAATCATTATTTACTTTCTCTGGAAGAGCAGTAAAAAGATCAGATTGGCATTCTGCTTCCTAAATAGCCCAAGGCAGAGTGAAGACGGCAGTGAACAGTAGCCAAATTTCTAATCATCTCATCAAGAATCCAAAGCAGAGGAATTAATCCAAGAGCCATCAATCACAGGTGTAAAATAACGCCAACTTGGCAAAGAAAGTGGGGGAAGTACGCACACATGAACACGCACACACACACGTAAAATGCCCCAGCAGCACCTGGTACTGAAATCCCAGTTTATAGGACAGATACCTTAACAAGGAAGATACTGCTTATTTATTCTCCAGGGATTTCAAGGGTGAATCGATCAATGTTAAAAGAAGTTTACAACCCCCGGTGTTTATAAAGAGGCCTCAAAGGAGGAATGATGGCCAATGATGAGAGAAAAGATGCAATTTTTTAAAAAAAATCCAAAGATGTTTGGATAGTGATTTCTTTCAGGAAGGTTTCAGGCACTACTGGGCACCCAAAAGGGTAAGCACCTCCTATTAGGGATTTTCTAGAAATCAAGTCTCCAAACTGAAAGGGCCCTTCCTGAAACTGACCATCTAGGGTAACCTGCTTGACCCTCGTTTGTCTGCCAACTGTTTTCAAAACATTTCTGTCATGGTCCTCGAGCCTCCACTTGTTCTACAGCTGTGGACAAATCCACCATCCTTTGAACTGTTGTTTGTCTTGATCTGAGTTCTGGAAAGTGTTGCCCTTATTTTGAGCCCAGCCTGTCACCCTGATACTTCTACGTTGGAGCTCATTCCAAACAAAGACAATCCCTCTTCAACATGACAGCCTGTCAGCTGCTGAAGACCTTAATTGTGATGCTTCTGTCTCATGCAGCCACGCAGCTCTACACAAGTGTCTCAGTCAGAGGGGACTCTCTGAAAACATTCCAAGAAGAATTGGGTTTCCAGACCCATTGTCATCATGGCTGTCCTCCTGTCCAAATTTTAGAACTGAAGCTGGACTCCAAAGATAGTCTGAACTGCAGAGGGCACTATCTCTAGATTGGTTCCTCGTTGCCTACCTCTGACCTCAGAAAAATGCCCACTGAGAGGGTAGCGCGTGCAGGATGGAAGGGTGGTCTCTGAGCTCAGGAAACTAGAGCTTTAGAAATGGCAGGGTCCATGACCTGGGACTGTTCTGGGTTGTCACAGCAACAGGCAGCACCGCATCAATGCCTCAATGCTCTAGCCATCAGCTCCTGGTGCTGGCCCCTTCCTGTGGCTGTGAGCCCAACAGAGGGTGAGGAGCCGTGTTCTCTAAAGGGTCCTTCAGAGCAGGCTGGCTCTCCTTCCTGCAGCTTGGGCAGCAGCCCCATCAGGCCTAGTCTCGCTCCGGCAGGTTAGTTGAAATTTAATTTATTCTCTGTCAAAAGAATGGCCTGTCCAGACTGGGCCTTGAGTCTCCTGAACACAGATTCTATAATCTCAAGACAGAAAACATGCCCAGTAAATGGCCAGGGATTAAATGGATAAGGCTGTAGAACAGGGCAGTGAAAGGCAGAAGGGTATCAGCTATGCTTTGTCTTTGATATGAAACTCCTTTCCATGGATTATTCATGGATAAACATCAGAAACCCAATCTCTTCTTTCTTAGATATGAGGAAATAGGCCCAGAGAGAGGGGAAGTGACCCCCGCACCCCAACAAGGGCACACAGTGCTGTGCAGGCAGAGTCTGAGAAGGGCTCAGTACCCACCCCTGGAGTCCAGAGCAGTTAGTCTTGTTTTCCTAGGACCTACTGCGAAGGGCCACCATGGGTAATGGTGGGCAGTTCTGACAAAAGTGGCCCACTGGAGAAGGGAATGCAAACCACTTCAGTGTTCTTGCCTTGAGAACCCCATGAAAGTATGAAAAGGCAAAAAGATATGACACTAAAAGATGAACTCCCCAGGTTGGCAGGTACCCAATATGCTACAGGAGAAGAGCGGAGAAATAGTTCCAGAAAGAATGAAGAGACTGAGCCAAAGCAAAAACAACACCCAGCTATGGATGTGACTGGTGATGGAGGCAAAGTCTGATGCTATAAAGAACAATATTGCATAGGAACCTCGAATGTTAGGTCCATGAATCAACGTAAATTGAAAGTGGTCAAACAGGAGATGCCAAGAGTGAACATCGACACTTTATGAATCAGGGAACTAAAATGGACTGGAATGGGTGAATTTAACTCAGATGACCATTATATCTACCACTATGGGCAAGAATCCCTTAGAAGAAATGGAGTAGCCCACATAGTCAACAAAAGAGTCTGAAATGCAGTACTTGGATGCAATCTCAAAATGACAGAATGATCTCTGTTTGTTTCCGAGGCAAACAATTCAGTATCACAGTAATACAAGTCTATGCCCCAACCACTAATACCAAAGAAGCTGAAGTTAAACAGTTCTATGATTACCAGAAGACCTTCTAGAACTAACACACACACACACACACACACACACACACACACACACACACACACACACACACAAGATGTCCTTTTCATCATAGGGGACTGGAATGCAAAAGTAGGAAGTCAAGCGATACCTGGAGTAATAGGTTAGTTTGGCCTTGGAGTACAAAACGAAGCAGGGTACAGGCTAACAGTTTTGCCAAGAGAATGCACTGATCATAGCAGACACCCTCCTGAAACAACACATGACATGACTCTACACATGGACATCACCAGATGGCCAATACCAAAACCAGATTGATTACATTCTTTGCAGCCAAAGATGCAGAAGCTCTATACAGTCAGCAAAAGCAAGACCGGGAGCTGACTGGCTCAGATCATGAACTCCTTATTGCCAAACTCAGACTTAAATTGAAGAAAGTAGGGAAAACCACTAGACCATTCAGGTATGGCCTAAATCAAATCCCTTACGATCATATAGTGGAAATGACAAATAGATTCAAGGGATTAGATCTGATAGACAGAGTACCTGAAGAACTATAGATGGAGGTTCTAATCTAGAGATGGCTTCAAGAAAATTAGAGATACCAAGGGAACATTTCATGCAAAGATGGGCACAATAAAGGACAGAAATGGTATGGACCTAATATGCAGAAGATAACCGAAGATATTAAGAAAAGCTGGCAAGAATACACAGAACTAGACAAAAAAAGATCTTAATGACCCAGATAACCACGATGGTGTGATCACTCATCTAGAGCCAGACATCCTGGAATGTGAAGTCAAATGGGCCTTAGAAAGCATCACTACAAACAAGCTAGTGGAGGTGATGGAATTCAGCTGAGCTATTTCAAATCCTAAAAGATAATGCACTTAAGTGCATTATATTAAGCTGCACTTAATATACCAGCAAATTTGGAAAATTCAGCAGTGGCCACAGGACTAGAAAAGGTTAGTTTTCATTCCAATCCCAAAGAAAGGCAATGCCAAAGAATCTTCAAACTACCACGCAGTTGGATTCATTTCACATGCTGGCAAAGTAATGCTCAAAATTCTCCAAGCTAGGCTTCAGCAGTACTTGAACTGAGAACTTCCAGATGTTCAAACTGGATTTAGAAAAGACAGAGGAACCAGAGATCAAATTGCCAACTTCTGTTGGATCATAGAAAAAGCTAGAGAATTCCAGAAAAGCATCTACTTCTGCTTCTTTGGCTATGCTACAGCCTTTGACTATGTGGATCACAACAAACTGTGGAAAATACTTAAAGAGATAGGAATACTAGACCACCTTACCTACCTCCTGAGAAACCTGTATGCAGGTCAAGAAGCAATGGTTAGAACCAGATGAGGAACAACAGACTGGTTCCAAATAGGAAAAGGAGTATGTCAAGGCTATATATTGTCACCCTGCTTATTTAACTTATATGCAGAATACATCATGTGAAATACCAGGCTGGATGAAACACAAACTGAAATGAAGATTGCCAGGAGAAATATCAGTAACCTCAGATAACCACCCTTATGTCAGAAAGTTTAGAGGAACTAAAAAGCCTCTTGATGAAAGTGAAAGAGGAGAGTGAAAAGCTGGTTTAAAGCTCAACATTCAAAAAATGAAGATCATGGCATCCGGTCCCATCA
Source organism: Ovis aries (assembly GCF_016772045.2). NCBI lineage: Eukaryota > Metazoa > Chordata > Mammalia > Artiodactyla > Bovidae > Ovis > Ovis aries. Next base: position 52,584,457 of record NC_056066.1, on the reverse strand, counting down.
CTTCATGGCAAATAGATGGGAAAACAGTGGAAACAGTGACAGATTTTATTTTCCTGGGCTCCAAAATCACTGCAGACGGTGACTGCAGCCATGAAATTAAAAGACGCTTGCTCCTTGAAAGAAAAGCTATCAACCCCCTAGACAGCACATTAAAAAGCAGAGACATTGCCAACAAAGGTCTGTCTAGTCAAAGCTATGGTTTTTCCAGTAGTCATGTATGGATGTGAGAGTTGGACCATAAAGAAAGCTGAGCACCGAAGAATTTATGCCTTTGAACTGTGGTGTTAGAGAAGACTCTTGAGAGTCTCTTGGACTGCAAGGAGATCAAACCAGTCAATCCTAAAGGAAATCAACCCTGAATATTCATTGGAAGGACCGAAGCTGAAGCTGAAACTCCAGTACTTTGGCCACCTGATGGGAAGAGCCAACTCATTGGAACAGACCCTGATGCTGGGAGAGATTGAAGGCAGGAGGAGAAGGGGACGATAGAGGTTGAGGTGGTTGGATGGCATCACCAACTCAATGGACATGAGTTTGAGCAAATTCTGGGAGTTGGTGAGGGACAGGGAAGCCTGGCATGCTGCAGTCCATAGGGTTCCAAAGAGTTGGACAAGACTGAGTGACTGAACTGAATTGGGAAGGCTCAATGGCAGGAGGCACTTGATTCAGTTCCCCCTTTCTTCACCCAATCCCCCCAGGTCGGAGGCAGCCTTATAACCACTGCATTTGGATTTTCCACCTCGATAGCCTGTCTCACACTGCATATGAACTGTGGGCGGCGCCCACACTGGATCACAGTGACAGGCGACCTCAGCCTCCAGGCCTCATGCCCCCGTGTAGCCTGGACCAGATTAGTCACTGAGCTCCCTTTTCCAGCTCAGACTTTCCATGATCATCCTGCGGTCAGGCCAGGAATGTTTACTTACATTGCACGGGGATTTCAACCACTGTCAGTGAATTCCTAAGAAATCTCTGCCTCTGCCAATTGCTTCCTTTACTGTCATGAGAGAAGGAAGGGCTTGGTGGATGTAAGGAGGTCCTAAGGCAGCTCTGCTGTTCCTGTTGTGTGGGCCAGGGGCAGAGGCTCCAGCTCCCCATGGGCTGAGCTGGCACCTCACAGGAGCCAGTCCCTGATCTGTTCAGTCTCCCAGGAAGCCTTCTCCAGGCCTTTGAGCCAGGTTCAAGGGAGGTCCACTTGCTACCACAGCATCGCCAGTGCCATCTCTGCACTGCCATGTGGCTGCCTCTCCATGGTGCCATGTTAACCCCAGCACCTGGCATGTGCTGGGTATTTGCCTTATTCCTAACAACCAATGAAATGGGCAGAGCCTCTCCATGGAGACAGAAAGGCAGGACAGGAGTGAGGTCGTGGGGGTGCTTGGAATTACCCTGCTTCTGCTTATTGTATTACTTGGGCAAGTCTCCTCCCTCTGGTTTAATACTTAAAGAAGTCTGATTAGATGAATATTTTCCAAAAAGGTCTAAGAACACAGGTCTCTTTGTATTTTTCCGCTTCCAAAATGCTCTAAAAACATGGGTTTCTTGGTATTTTTCAGGCAAAAAAAGCAGTAATTTAGATGATGTGGCATACTACAGCCCCCTCTCAGAGACTCATGTACACAGTAGGATAGTAAAAGCTCTGAGAAGTCCCAGAGAAAAGATGTCAATTTAATTTTATTTAAACCAACTTTCTCCAAAATCTCCTGGCCTCCTCAACCCTGAAGAACTGGTGTTTTGATGCACACAGCCTGGGGGATCCCAAACTAGACGATTTCTAAGTCCCCTTGTAATATACCCTACCCAGAGACGTGGTAGCCTGATGTAGGGAAAAGACCAGGGACTTAGGAGGCAGACAGAGCTGGGCTTGAATCCTAGCCCTGCTTTATGGTAGCTGTGCGGCCCTTAAACAAGTCACTTAACTTTATAGCCTTGGATGTCCCCATCTGTAAGATGAGTATGATAACACTTACTTGTTAAGGATGTAGGTTGTTGAGAGAATTCAATGAAATAACAGGTATGGAACACCTAGTACCGTGTGTGACACATGGGAGGCCCATAATAAATATCGGTTCCTTTGCCCCATTACTCCTGACCCTCTTCTCTCACCCCGCATCCCCCAAACCTAGAGCCAGCCATTGGCAGGGCAGAGAATGTAGCAGGAGGTACGCTGAGTCTAAGTCCGCACATGACCCTGACTGTGTTCTCTCAGTTTCATGGAAGGACCACACCTCAGCAGGGTCAAGGTGAAGGGGCCAAGGGAGAGGTGGCAGAAGCTCCTGCCCTTCTTTGCCCAGCAAGTGTGTTCTGTCTGTACTAGACAACCAGAAGCTGTTGGTAGAAAGAAAAGATGAAGAATGCTGTCAAACTGTTCCAGAAGAAATGCCTACTGTCATAAATCCACTGCCTAAAATACCAAACCCTGCTCAAGTCCCAGCTGGAGGGCAAAGCCGTGGCCTGTTTGCCCAGACAAGAAGCTGAAACAAAAGCAGTGGTCTGAGTGATGGCAGCAAAAAAGGGCAGCAAAAAAAGGCTTCTAGGAGCCTTGGCACCAGAACAGCTGTTTCAGGATCTGCCCTTGGAGCAGAGCCACCACTTGATGGACAAATCAAGCACCAGGTCTGTGCCAGGTCCAGGGCTTGATCATGATGAAGGGAATCAGTTCTCCAGGGAGGCAAGAGTGGGCTGTGGGGCTTGACACTTCATAGGAACCGAGCAAGCTGGGTGGATGAATGCATTGAACTCTGCAGAAAGATCTCATTTTTGAATATCTCCTTTCTTCCTTTCTTCCCACTGTAGGGCAGTGTTAAGAGAAAGAGCACGGGCCTTAGGAATGCAACTGGCTTCAATTCTTACTCTGCCTCTGCTAGTTTCGTGACCTTGAGCAAGTTACAACCCCTCTGAACCTTGGCTTCCTCATGTGTAGGAGGAAAACCATCATCCCTACATCACAGAGTGGAAGCCAAGACTGAACAAGCTAATCTAGGTGTATCCTGAAGTATGGCATGAGTAACTATGACATGGGGACAAATGTTTTTTAATTCTAGTAGCTATATGTTGATTTAAACATGCACTAGAAAAATAACTAACCTACCAAGCCCTTCTATAGATGACATTGATTGGTAGAAGGCTAAAGTAGCTATACAAGTTAAAGGAAAAAAAGAAAAAAGAGCTGATTCAAAGAAAAATACTAAGTAGATGATGGCATAGCTGGTGTGTAGATATGGCAAAACCCTTGAATATGTTACGTGAGTGACCCAGGGTGGGAAACTGTCCAGAACCCAACAGAGTGGCTGGCACATGGCAGGCCTTGAAGGGCTTTTCTCCTTCTTTCTCTTCTACTCCCAAGAGATGAAGAAGATCAAGGAAGGGAGGAAGCAAACCTACTTACTTATGTACCTACTTGATTTGTAAGTCTACTTTAGCCCTACCCTTGTTGTTCCATAATTTCCCTCTATGTAGGAATTGCCTGCTTACCTCTGTTTCTTCTTGGACACATCTCGTAGCTTTCTTACTAGAAAATGATTCTTGCCTAAGTCTTCTGATGTAACCAGGTATTGGAAATTCTAACAATACCTATATCATAAATTCTACCTATTCTAAATCCTCATCTGCAGCACCGTTCAACACTCCTTCGGAGCTTTGCAGGAGATGAATTTTTTTATTTTTAATGAACTATCACATTTAAGTACAAAAACTTTTCTAGTCCTGTCACATAGAGATCATTTTGTCCGCTGCTCTGTTTGGCTGCCAGTCTCTTGTTGCTCTCCTCAGCAATGGTAAAGTTAATACCCTTTCCACTGAAAGAGAGATCCATGGTTTATTGCCTTTGCCAATAGCGGAAATGTTCGAGAGCCAAGTGGCAAGGCTGTTGCCGTTGGTATCTTTCACATGAACTACATCAAAAGAACCTGGATGTCTCTCCAGGTTGATGATCACACCAATTCTTCCCAGGTTAGCACCTCCAGTCACTATGCACAGGTTACCAGTGTCAAATTTGGTGAAATCAGTAATCTTGCCAGTCTCCAAGTTAATTTATAAGGTGTCAATGCACACTGACGAGGGGATTGGGGTAGATGTGCGAGCATCATGGGTCACCAGGTGAGGGATTCCTTTTGTCCCCACAAAGATCTTTTGCATTTTGCACAACTTGTACTTGCCCTTCCCAAGTGTAATTCAATGAACAACAAAGCGACCCTTGGTGTCATAGATCAAAGAAAAATTCTCTCGAGTCTTATTAATGCTGATGACATCCATAAAACCAGCAGGGTAGATTATATCAGTGCAGACTTTGCCATCAATCTTAATGAAATGTTGCATGCAAATCTTCTTTACTTCATTTTCTTAAGTCTGTTCCTTTTAGAACTTAAGTCTGTTCCTTAGGAAAATAATTAGAGGGAGACATTCCCTCAGCTTGTAGGGACTGGTAGATGGATGAGGGGCAAACACACCAGTCAATTTATCCAGCATCCAGTGCTTTGGAGCTGCTACACAATTCAGGTGCTTCTTGGGACCCTGAGGCTGTGCTAGGCACAAAAAGAGGGAGCTAAACATTTTAATGGATGTGAGAGAGAAAGAGACAGAGAGAGCATGTTTTACTTATGGGAGGAGAGGAAGCAGAATTCAGGAGGGGGGGATTGTGGGGCTTCAGACTCAGATCATGGCTCTTGAGTCTTTGGGATGGCCTGAGTTGGCTTCCTGTTTCTTAATTGTTTTGGGTTTTTGTTTGTTTTCTCTCCTGTTGCTACTGCTGCTAAGTCGCTTCAGTCGTGTCCGACTCTGTGGGACCCCATAGACGGCAGCCCACCAGGCTCCCCCGTCCCTGGGATTCTCCAGGCAAGAACACTGGAGTGGGTTGCCATTTCCTTCTCCAATGCGCAAAAGTGAGAAGTGAAAGTGAAGTCGCCTAGTCCTGTCCGGCTCTTAGCGACCCCATGGACTGTAGCCTACCAGGCTCCTCGAGCATCCATGGGATTTTCCAGGCAAGAGTACTGGAGTGGGGTGCCATGCAGTGGAAATTCAGAGAAAGGAAGTGATTTGCTCAAAAAACCAGCAACTTAAACCTGAATATCTCATTTCTTGGTCCTATTTCTTGCATTCTGTCATACTGGGGTACCTGGGCTTTCTCGTACTAGGAGAATCAAAGCAGTTCTTAAGAACAGCCTCAGATGACAGGATCAGATGGCAGAAGAGTAAGATGTGGAGCTCATTTTCTCTGCACAAAGATACCAAAACTACATCCACATGTGGAACAACTCCCAGACATTATATAAAATATGTACTGAATATATATTTAAATGTATATATTTGAAGACAATACATGACCACTACATGTATATCAGAATGACCCAAATCTAGGACACTGACAGCACCAATGCTCGAGAGGCTGTAGAGCAACGGAGACTCTCATTTATTGCTGATAAGAATGCAAGATAGCACAGCACTTTGGAAGACAGTGTTGCAATTTCTTACAAAACTAAACACACTCTTACTGTAAGGAACTGAAAATGTATGTCCACATGAAAACCTGTACACAGAAGTTTATAGCAGCTTTCTTCATAATTACCTCTTGGAATCAACCAAAATGTCCTTCTGTAGGTACATGGATAAATAAACTGTTTTATGTGAGGAAAATGAAATATCATTCAGCACTAAAGAGAAATGAGCTATTGAGTCATGAAAAGACATGGAGGAGATTTAAATGCATATTACTAATATAACCTAATTACTAATACAATCTGAAAAGGCTAAGCACTGCATGATTCCAACTATATGGTACTCTGGAAAGGAGAAAGCTATGGAGACAATAAAAAGGTCAGTGGTTGCAGGGATTGAGGAAGAGAGGGAAGAATAGGCAGAGCACAGAGGAATTTAGGGCAGTGAAGCTATTTTGTGTGATATTATAATGATGGGTACATGTCATTATTCATTTATACAAATCCACAGAATATATAAAACCAAGAGTGAACCCTCATGTAGACTATGGACTTTCAGTAATTATGATATGCCAGTGTAGGTTCATCAGTTGTAGCAAATGCACCCTTTGGTGGGGGATGTTAATAGTCGGGAAGGCTATACATGTGTTGGGGCAGAGGTGTATGGGAAGTCTCTGCACCTGTCCCTAAATTTGGCTGTGAACTCAAAACTGCTGTAAAAGATAGTCTTAACTTCAAAAAGACAGCACATACACTGATAATCACAAAGCTCGTATCCATTCTTACTAACATAATCCCAATATTGCATGATGTGGCAATGTGTCCCAGCCTCCCTTCAGTCCAAAATGACAGAGCCACACAGGTTCTGAGCAATGAGATGTAAGCAGAAGTAAGCTGAGGAGAGTTTCCAGTAAAGCTTTTTTAAGGGATCACAGTCAGCAGGCAATACTCTTTGCCCTTTCACCTTCCTGCCAGAAACACAGGGGTCATACTTGGAGCAGCTGTCTATGAGCTTGAGGCCTGATGCAGGCCAGAAACTCGGAAGGAGGAACAGAGAGCTGGGAGGATCCTGGGTCCTCAGCATCAACTCTGGGCAGCCTGGCCCAGAATTCTTATTTAGTAAGAATACAAAAGATGTTTGCTTAAGTCATCATTTCTCAGGTCTCTTTTACATGCAACCAATTGGTTCCTAACTTAATATGTATTCAGTAAATAAATTCAATGAGTACACAGTGAAAAGTCAGTATCTTTGTTTCTTTAACCACCAGACTCTCCGTCTCTTCCCTAGAGGAAAATCACTGTTACTTAAACCTTTTCAGTTATTGTTTAAGCACATACAAGTATGTGCAGGCATCACTGTGTGTGTCTGTTTTTTCAGTGCTCTTTTGATGATCGTTTAAATCTAGAATCCTAAACCTTAAGACTTACAGGTGTGAAACATATGAAGATCATTTTGTTGAGATTCTCAGGGGAGCTCAGAGAAAGGCCCATACTTGTTGACAATCACTGTGTCCAAATAAGCATTTGGATGAGAGTATGTAGAGCAGGTGATGGTGTGGGGGCTGAAGAGAAGCTTTGGTCTACTGACGGACACCAAGCCCCTCATTTCCAAGGTCTCCAACTGAGTTAATGATGGAGCCAAGATTAGCACCCAAGTCTCCAGTCAATTTATTGCTCAAATGTCACCTAAACGTCATCATTAAGAACAGAGACTGTGAGCCAGAGGAAGTGCTCCCAGCTGCTTTGCTGGGAGCAAAGCTGAAGAGAGGCCAAGTGTTTGGGGCCTGCTTGAAGCAAGTAGTGCCTAGGAAAAGCTTTATGCCAGAGGGATGCCAGGACAAGCCTGAGCCCTCCATAATTTATAGCTTTCTTTATAGATGCATGAAACTATGATCTGAATCTGATGCATTAGGAAATCCCCACTTCTCCATGAGAATTAAAGAATCTTTAGTATCAGATGCAACTGGTGAAGATGAAAACTGCCAATTAAACCCGCTTGCCAAGAACCAATAATTCAAACTAAAATAATTCACTCATAAATCACATAGTGTTGAATCCGTGTTCATTTCCCTCATCCAGTATACAATAAGATCAAACTAGAATGGAAAGTTCACCCTTTGCACTCATTCAGAACTGCCTTGTTTGAAAAGGTGTGGATGAACTTGATGACTAAGCATGGTGATTGGGTGGGAAAGAGAGACTGGGAGCTGGTCATGTGTGATCAAGCCTATTCCAGGCCTTTTCCCTGCTGAGAGTGCCCTTTCCTCCAATTTTTGTTTGTTCATACCTACCTTTTAAGGTGTGGCGCAAATGTGTCTTTTCCATGAATCTTTCCTTGAGCCTCTTTCCACTGTGATTGTTCCCATCTCACAGCAGATGAGTCTGCAGAATGTTGCTGTACCATGTCATCCCATTTCTCTTCTCATCTCTTCTGTTAGATCATTAACACTTTAGAGGCAGGGGCTCTAAAGAATCTACCTGCATTGTGGGAAACCTGGATTTAATCCCTGGGTCAAGAAGATTCCCTGGAGAAGGAAATGGCTACTCAGTCCAATATTCTTGCCTGGAGAATTCCATGGACAGAGGAGCCTGGCAGGTTACAGTCCATGGGGTTGCAAAGAGTCGGACACAACTGAGCGACTAACACTTTCACGTTTCTTCTAGTTTATTAATACTTTTTTTTAGAAAAATGAAAACCTTCTTGTCACATAATTTTGCTCACCTCTTAATGATTTATGCCCATTCATTCTAGAAAGCAGACAATACAGCAAAGCAAAATCAGGGAATGCAAATCATTTGCGTTTTGTTGTACAACATTCGAGGCTTTCAAACTTCCTATATTTAATAACAAAAAAGAAGCAGACTCACAGAGGTAGAGAATAAACTAGTGGATACCAGTGGGGAGAGGGAAAATGGGGGGCAATATAGAGATAGGCGATTAAGAGTTGCAAACTATTAGGTATAAAATCAGCTACAAGAATATATCATACAATACAGGGGATATAGCCAATATTTTATAATAAGTATAAATGGAGTACAACCTGTAAAAATTGTGAGTTACTTTATTACTATATCGCTATATTGTATACCTGTAACATATATTATACATTGGCTATACGTCAATTTTTTTAAATTTCTACATTTAAAATTTCTACCTTTATAGGTGTATCGAAATTGGATCCTTCTTTACATAAAGTTTAAAATTTTTCTTTCATGTTATTGTATATCAGTGACCTCAGTGATAATATGGTAATTTTTAATTAATTGAAATATGTTGTTTTTCTGATTATAAAAATGTGATATGATTTATAAAAATTGAGAGAATAGAAAATTGCATACAGTGTCAAGATTACCTTTTAATCACACCACACAGATAGACCACTGTTAACATTCTTGTATATAGCCCTCCATCTGCTAGAAGACTAGATTTTCTTCTGAGAGCAAGTGTTTGTATATGTATCACACTCATGTCTGCTTATTTGAATATGTTCATTCATGTAAGTGTTTTAACTTAATATGAACATCTTTCAGTGTCAAATTCTTGCATATCTACATCATCCCTTTTTCTTAAACTGGTGAATTAATTTTTTTTTGCTGCTCTGGATCTTCGCGACTGTGCTTGGGGCTTTCTCTGGTTGCAGCGAGCAGGGGCTGCTCTTAAGCAGTACATGAGCTTCTCATTGCAGTGGCTTCTCTGGTTTCAGAACACAGGCTCTAGAGCAAGGGGACTTCAGTAGTTGTGGCCCTCGAGCTCAGTCACTGTGGCTCACGGGCCCTAGAGCACAGCTCAATAGTCGTGGTGAACAGTCTTAGCTGGCCCTTGGCATGCGGAATCTTCCTGGACCGGGGATGGAACCTGCATCCCCTGCTCTGGCAGACAGACTCCCAACCGCTGTACCAGCAGGGAAGTCCTGCATCCTCATAACGTGTGGATCTGCCACAATCTAATCTACTTCCTATTATTGAACATTGACTTTTTTCCCCCAAATATTTCCTTTTATTAACAAATTGTATGGATCATTATGTTAAACACATTTGTATATGTGTACTTTTAAATGTTTTGGAACAAATTGCCCTCCATGAGACACTTTCATCTTTGAATTTCCCAAAGTGTCTAAAGAGAGCCTTGCACATGGTGGACATAATAAATTGGGGTGAATAAATGCATGGAATATAGAAAAATCTTTGCCTCTCTCTCTAATTTTTCTTCTTCTCTTTTGAGACCTCAGTGGAAGATCTGTTGATTCTTTGGGCACCATGGGAAGGGCCCAGGTTAGAGGCAGGGCCTGTGTAAAGTAACTGCCTCAATTCTCTTAGCACTTTGGAGGCTGGGGAAATGGGTCCTGAGAGGGAGCATCTGGTTCTGAGCGAGCCTGTGGCTGAGCAGCAGAGCAAGTGTCAGAGAGGGCCCTGAGGCTATTGACTCCTAGCTCAGCCCTCCTTCCCCCTTCATACTCCCTTGGGTAGCCCTTTACCTCTTCCCAAACCTGTAGATTCTTCATAAATCATATTTATATCAAGTAACTTATGTCAGGTGGCAAAAATAAAGTGAAAAGCTGTACATACAAGTTACTCATTATAAATCATCGAGCACATGAGTGACCCTGAACACCTTTTTCCCATTTATTATTAGCACTTGACCTCAAGTGAAGAAAAAGGAGGACAAAATTTGGAGTCCAGAACTTTAAGTTTGAGTCTGGCCTCCATTCTCTCCCCTGTAACATAGCAATTGTACTAAAATCTGCTTCCTAGGATCCAGGTAAGGATCAGGGAGATGGTGGATATAAAAGCAAACGTTGTGATAATTGTACAGTATTTAACAATGTTAGGGCTTCCCTGATAGCTCAGTTGGTAAAGAATCTGCCTGCAATGCAAGAGACCCTGGTTTGATTCCTGGGTCAGGAAGATTCGCTGGAGAAGGGATTGGCTACCCCCTTCAGTGTTGTTGGGTTTCCCTTCTGGCTCACCTGGTAAAGAATCTGCCTCCAATTTGGGAGACCTGGGTTTGATCCATGTGTTGGGAAGATCCCCTGGAGAAGGGAAAGACTACCCACTCCAGAATTCTGGCCTGGAGAATTCCATGAACTGTATAGTCCATGGGGTCCCAAAGAGTTGGACACTACTGAGTGGCTTTCACTTTACTTTACTTCTTAACAATGTTAATATTTTCTGCTATTGATAAGATTGAAAAATATTTCCCTAATCTTGCAAACTCAACCCAGAGGCCTTTCTAAGGTGGGTTTCTTAACTGAAAGTTGGCAGCAGAAAGAGTGTGGTGAGCTGGGAAGCAAGCATTCTAGTTCCAGGTGTCATGGCCTCAGTGCTCTCTTCGGAGGGAGGAAGTTCAGTTCAGTCCCTCAGTCATGTCCTACTCTGAAACCCCATGGACTGCAGTGTATCAGGCTTCCCTGTCCATCACCAACTCCTAGAGTTTACCCAAACTCAAGTTCATTGAGTCAGCGATGCCATCCAACAATCTCATCCTCTGTCATCCCCTTCTCCCGCCTTCAATCTTTCCCAGCATCAGGGTCTTTTCCAATGAGTCAGTTCTTTGCATTAGGTGGCCACAGTATTGGAGTTTCAGCTTTAGCATCAGTCCTTCCAATGGATATTCAGGGTTGATTTCCTTTAGGATTGACTGGTTGGATCTCCTTGCAGTCCAAGGGACTCTCAAGAGTCTTCTCTAATACCACAGTTCAAAAGCATCAATTCTTAGGTGCTCAGGTTTCTTTGGAGTCCAACTCTCACATCCATACATGACCACTGGAAAAACCATATCTTTGACTAGACAGACCTTTGTTGGCAAAGTAATGTCTCTGCTTTCTAATGTGCTGTCTAAGTTGGTGATAGCTTTTCTTCCAAGGAGAAAGCATCTTTTAATTTCATGGCAGCAGTCACCATCTGCAGTGATTTTGGAGACCAGGAAAATAAAGTCTGTCACTGTTTTCACTGTTTCCCTATCTACTTGCCATGAAGCGATGAGACCGGATGCCATGATCTTAGTTTTCTGAATGTTGAGTTTTAAGCCAGCTTTTTCGCTTTCCTCTTTCACTTTCCTCAAGAGGTTTAGTTCTTCTTTGCTTTCTGACATAGGGGTGGTGTCATCTGCATATCTGAGGTTATTGATATTTCTCCCAGCAATCTTGATTCCACCTTGTGCTTCATCCAGCCGGGCATTTCACATGATGTACTCTGCATATAAAGAAGTTGGCAAATGGTCTTTAACACTCTCCGAGCTCTGAGCCCAGGCCAGCTATTCCGCGACCTTAGGCAAATCATTTCTCTAAAGGCCTCAGTTCTCCCATCTGTGAAAGAAAGGGTTGGGCTGGATGACCTCTCTGGGTCGCTTCCTTTCTGAGGATTGACTCAACCCCAGAGACCTGCCCTCTGTGTGTTTTGCTTCCTGGCACCCTCTGGTGCCCATGCTCTTGGGCAAACTGCCAGCCTTCCGGGTGGTGGCCTCAGAGCCTACAAGTGGTGGGCTGTGGCCTCCTCTCTTTCCTGGTTGGTTTTTCCAGCCCCATGCTCAGAGGTGACTGAGTGACAGCTGGACAGATTGAACCACCCCTCCTGTTAAGAGATGACACACGTGTGCCGAGCGGGGCTGCCCACTGCGGTGCCTTCCTCATGCCCAGGATCCATGTCTTCACCCTGTTCTGGGGCGTGGCTGACCTCCCCCACCCTCCCCTACTGTTCCCACACTGGGTGCTCCCCACAGCCTCATGTGCAGTCTTTTCCCAGAACGACCTGCTTGCTGTCCTCTCTCTGGTCTTTTCCTGCCTTCTCCTCAATAAGTAAGTCTTTTTCTTAATCTCTGTAATTGGAGCCCATCACCCGTTCTGCACCTCTTTTCAGCTTTTATCAGTCTCTGTGTTTAAGAAAAATTCAGCTTCTCCCTAAACTGCTTCCTGTCTTCCTCCCTGAGGGAAGCTCCCTGAAGGCTCGGTGTCTGCAGTGCTGACTACCTTTGACCCCCCTCAACAGGCACTATAAGAAATCAGTGCTGACAGGAGCTATAAAGGACTTTTACACTTCTACTCTTCCTCCAGCATTTTGCTTCATTCATTTGTTTGGGTGAGAGTGGGAAATGAAGGCATAAACACATTAAAGTCGAGGCTTTCATATCAGTTCTGCAGGGATGCCTCCTTCTCTTCAGCCCTGAGTCACTAATACTATCATCACCAGAATCAGGAACACTCTCCAGAATGCAAGGTCCAGAGTCACTCAGATGTCACTGAATTGGAGGATTCATCAGGGACAGGGGAGCATGGACAGGCCTCTGCTGTCCGGGAGATCTGGGTTCACATCCTGCTTTGGTTAGCTGCATACCCATGTCAAGTTCCTTAGCTGCTCTAAGTCTCTGGCTTCTTATTTATTAAATGGGATTGCATTGAAAATATCTCCCTTGGAGGATTGTTGTGACACTTAAAAGTCAACTGATGTGAAACTCTTAGCACAGAGCCTGGTGTCAGGAAAAGGTGGCCAGCCATGCAGACGCACACGCTCCCCTCCTGAGTCAGATCATGTATCATTAGGTTCCTGATGAGTGACACAGGGCAAGTTCCAGAAGCTCGGGTGGAGAGACATCACTGCACCTTGTCACTTACACGTGTCATCACAGGATGCCTCAGGATGCTCTGGAGGGTGAGTGGTGTTGGCATCACTGGACCCATTTTTCAGAGGAGAAAACTTAGGCTCAGAGAGGTTAAGTGATTTGCCTAAGGCCTGTGTGATTACAAAAATATGGGCTTGTGATAAGTTAGAATGTGTCTGAGGCTTAAACCTCAGTTTGCTTCTTTTAGCACCAGCCCCCTTTCCTGGAACAGCACACTGGAATGAGCACGAGGAGGGGAGACCTTTGGCTTGGTAGTGAGAGACCTTGATGCAGAAGAAATAGAGAAGGTGTTCCAGGCAGGGGCATTTTACAAATGGGTGTAGAGGCAGGGAAAAACATATGGGGTTCCAGGAAAAATGATTAGGTGTGTTTTGCTGAATAGGAGAGTTAATGTAAGAGTAGTAGAAAAGAAAAAACAGAATTAAGTTGGACATACACTGGAGGGCCTTGAATGCCAGACTAAAGAACTGGAGCTGTAAGAGGCTCTGGGGAGCCACTGAAGGTTTCAGAAGAGGGGATGACCTGATCTCATCAAGGAGATGAGAGGTCTCCAAATCGTGACTCACCAGGCATGATTGGAGAAACTGATGCTTAATCTGAAGAAGAAGAGACTTGTTGGGAGGGAAGGGTTTTTTTTTGTTTGTTTGTTTGCCAGATTTGGGGGAGCATGTGGTCTTTGTTGGGTGAAGAGGGGATGGGTGGGTTCATTTGGGATCAGTAATGGATGGAGGAGAAGCAGTGAAGATCAACAGACAGAAGCTCAAGGGAGATAGACTCTTTAGGAGGAATTTGCAGAGAGACAGACTTAGAGAAAGAACTTATGGATGAGGGGAAGGGATAGTTTGGGAGTTTGGGATGGACATGTACACATTGCTGTATTTCAAATAGATAACCAACAAGGACCCACTGTATAGCACCGGGAACTCTGCTCAATGTTATGTGGCAGCCTGGATGGGAGGGGAGAATGGATACATGCATATGTATATCTGAGTCCCTTTGCTGTTCACCTGAAACCATCACAACATCGTCAATCAGCTATACCACAATACAAAATAAAAAGTTTAAAAAAAAGGAGGAACTTTCTAGTTCTCTCATTGCACTTTAAACTCCAGTTACTGAGAGCCCACCACATGTGCTGGGCACAGTGAGGCACTGAGGATGGAGCAGTGAAGCATACAGTGAAGCCCCGGCCCTCACAGACTTCCTGTGAAACAGGAAGGGGGAGGATGTGCCTTAAGCAGAATCATCCCCGACATGGATGTTACAGGCAGAGCTGCCTGTAACTGCTTTGAGACTGTGCATTCCCTGTCACCGGAGTTTGCAAGAGAAATGTATCAGGAAACAGGATTCTTACTATGGGAGACTGGCTGGGGGTTAGATGACTTCTTATAAGGTTCCGTACCTTTACATGTGTTGTGAAATTTTCAGCAACTCTAAATCTCTTAATTAGAGGAAGAAAAAAGGCAAATGATCAATTAGTGTCTCTCTCTCTCTTTTTTTTAAGTCCATATTTGCATGTTCCATTCTAACTGGAGTCTGAGGTGCAAAGGGGGTGGCCAAGCAGGAATTTCATCCTGCGTGTAGCTGGGTGACTCCACCTGTGAATTGAAAATCATTTAGCTGAAATTGTGACAGCATGCAAATTACGGCCCGCCTGCAGGCTGGGGCTGCGGCTGCAGCCATGGTGCAATCCTCCAGCTGCTAACAGGGAGTCGACTCAGTTTGAGGACACAAGGCCCTGCTGCTGGGCAGTTAGAAGCTGCAGGGAGCCCAGCAAGCAAGTGGCAGGCAGGGAGGAGGCAACCCAGCACCACCCTATCTATAGGGGAGTGTCATATCTGTGACTTCAGGGTTTGAAGCCTCACGACAGTGCTGAGAGGTGTCTGGGTAGGCTGGCGAGAAAACTGAGGCTCAGAGAAGGAAAATGACTCTGCCAAACCACACAAAAAGCCCCAGAGCCCGGCTTTCAGTCGGGGTTTCTGAATCCAGCGTGGGCATCTTTCTGCCACATCACCTTGCGGTCAAGAGTGATCAGCTACAGATCCTTCCAAGAGGAGGCCAAGGGGTCGGTGGGCAGGCACCACTGTCCACACTGTGGGTCCCATCACAAAATCTATGACACTTGGGAGTGCTTTAAGGGCAGTGAGAATACCAATAACATCAGCACTAAGGGGCTACACTGAGTGGTGCCAGAGGCGGTGCTGAGCACTTAGGTTCATGCTCTCCTTTGACCCTCCCTGAGCTTCTAGCTAAGCTTTACCGATGTGGAAACCAGGACTCTGACAGGAGGTCTATGTCAGAGCCAGAGTTTGGACCCAGATCTGTGTGATCTCAGAGTACAAGGGCAGAGCTGCCTGCCTGTCATGTGACAGGTTTCCCTGCCAGGTCACTGAAAGGGATGCCAAGGGTCCAGTTATTGGCTCTCAGGCCAACAACAGCAGCAGTAATAAGCAACTCCTCCCTCCATTTCTTTATCCCTCTCTTGAGGGCATGCACAGCCCTTTACATCCACTCATTCCCTTGGATTCACACAGCTCTTGGGTTTCTGGCAGGACTGATTCAGTGTAGTGAGACCCTTGCCCAGAGTCTCAGCCAATCCCATGGCAGGCGCCAGGACCCACGCCACACACCCAGCTGCTGATCAGGGTCCAGCTCACTTTGCTGTCACCTCTCTACGCTCTGCTCTCTTGTGGGTCATCTGCCAGAGCCAGCAGTGGCCACATTCCATGGGGTCACGGATGCAGAGCGGCCAGAGGCCTGGGAGAGGCTGACGTACCACCTCGCTTAGTTAGCCAACCTCCAGGTTAAGCAGAAAGACTCTGGAGTCGCTCACACAGGGGTGGGAATTTCTCCCTCCTGTAGGACAGC
Organism: Ovis aries; assembly: GCF_016772045.2. NCBI lineage: Eukaryota > Metazoa > Chordata > Mammalia > Artiodactyla > Bovidae > Ovis > Ovis aries. The sequence continues at coordinate 52,568,542 of NC_056066.1, read as the reverse complement.
AGAAGTAATGGTACCTGTGCCATAGGACTGATCTGAAGACAAGAGAAGGTGATACATGTAAAGTGTTTAGCCAATGTCTACCCAGGTTGGGTTCTACACTGATGGGAATTATTTCCATCTTTACATCGATTGATTGATCCACTCATTCAAAAATAGGTGTGCTCCTGCCATGTGACAAGCCCATGTTCAGTTCTGAGAAGACGTGAGTAATACATAGCCTGGACCTTTTGAGAGTGAGTGATGGGGATAGACGTAATCAGATTGCCCCAGTGCAGGCAGACGCATATGGTAAGAGAGGTCCTAAAGTGTACCAAGTGCTGTGGGAGCCCAGATGACAGGGAGATGACGTGGATTTCCTTTTTCCCATCCGCCTTATTCAGTCTCATCCTTCTCAGGGTCCAGCGTTCCCATCTTCTCCCTAAAGACCTAATTGTGTCATGGTGCTTCCTTCCCACTCCAAGTCTGGCGGAAGCCTTGAGAAGTGTCCTCTCGGTCACAAACCCTTGGAGCATTATCATTGTTTTTTAAAACTCCCTTGTCTACCACAGGAAAGCTTGGAACTTGCACACAGCCACCATAGGATCTTTAGATATATATATTTCTATACCCTTAAAACAACAAACAAGCAAACAAAAAATGTAGAATGAGAGTCTCCCCCCTCTTATTTTTTTAAAACTGGTGTAGACGCTGGGCTCAGAGAAGGTCCGTGACTTGCCCTCCAGTTTTACAGACAACACGTGGCAGAACAGAATGAAGTCTTGTCACAGTATAGCTTCACTGGCCGTCCTCGCTGCCTCACTGAAAAGAATAATCCTCCCTCCCCCCACTCCCGGGAGACCCAGGTTCGATCCCAGGGTTGGGAAGATCCCCTGGAGAAGGGAATGGCAGCCCACTCCAGTACTCTTGCCTGGAGAATTCCATGGACAGAAGGGCCTAGCTGGCTGCAGTTCAAGGAATAGCAAAGAGTCGGACACAACTGAATGACTAACACTGACCCCTACCCCACATCTGTAGTTAAACTGACATCTCATTCCAGATGACAACTGGATTTAATCCATACAGTACACATCCAGGCACTTTCCACTCACATCACTTCATTTGATTACTCCCCCACATCTTGAGTTGCGAAGAGTGGGTGGGGCCTTCCCTCAACTCACAGACCAGGCTTCCAAGACTTCAAGGTCCAGTGATGGCCCAGGACCTAGCCAGCACTGGAACCGAATGTTTCTAACCACCAATCACACGCCATTTCTGGCACACAGCAACCTGTACAGTGAACTGTGATGAGTATCTCACGCCCCTCGTGCAAACGGAGACCACCGGCATGTGAGGACGGTGAGAAAGCATTAGGCAATTTTCTGCTTTAGGTTCTGCAGAGACTTTTCTTTGACCCCCAAGGGACTTCTCAGCATCTGCTCTGGACAAGCTACTTCAAGAAAAGCATTACATCATTTCCTGAATCCTGTGATCCAGGAAGTAGTTCATCTTGAAACAAATAATAAAATCAAACTCTGCGTTTTTTGTGTTTTTTTTTTTTTTCCTTATCTCCCCTCTTCTTCCCAAACTGGTCTTGCACAAGCAGGTATGACCTTCCATTGGGTGACAAGTATGTCGTAAGTGAAACGTTTACAGGCACTACAGGAATGACCTGGTGCCTCGCCTACCTCATTAGAATTCTAATTGGGGTGTGTAGGAGAGGCTTCTATAAATGGTAAGGCGATCCCAGCAAGGCAGTCAGTCTCCCCACACCATCCGTGCCCTTCCCAGCCGAGCCAGAGAGGAGGCAGAGGAAAGCGAAACATGTCTGGTGAGTGCATGACATCTTCTCTGCCAGTCCCCGCTGGACTCCCATGCTTCTCTCGGGCCGACTGAGAGGCCAGAGTGCCCAGCTCGTGACAGCTGCCTTCGGGGCTCTGACAGCTAGAGCCTGGTTTTTTTGGAAGGTTCTCTTCAGAGGCAACTCTTTCTCCATGCCTGCCTAGTCCCTCTAGTGTGGTCTCAGGGTTAGAGCATGTTTGGGACGAAGTCCTGGGTAAAGGGCAGGTTCTTCAGTGCAGCCAGAGGCATATCCCCTTAGCTAGACAGACAAGCTTTGCCCTTTCAAGCCAGTTGGCACCTGCTTCCCGTGTTTCTCAGTGTCATTTTACCAGCTGTTAGTAATATAGGCCAAGAAAAGCACGTCTCAGAGCTACAAGGGAGGGAGGGAGTGACAGCGTGTAAGTCGGTTTAACAGAAACCATCAGCAGTGCTGGAATGCTCCTAAGTAAACTACACATCCGCAAGCACTGGCAGGCTCTTTGAAAGTGACTTGATGAGTGAAACCACCAGGAGCAGAAGGAGCAGGTATGCCGAGGACAGTTCCCAAGAGCGGCACCAGGGAAGGGAGTGAAAAAGCGCTGCTGGGGAGCACGGGTTCTCTGACTCTGTGGCCACTGTGAGGACTGGGCTCTGCTTAGACAGCGCCCCTGCTCAGCAGCAGGCTAATTATTGCCTGTCGTGGGTGCTCAGCCTAGTGGGTTGGCAGCGACGCCAAATCCAAACAAGGCATGAGTCAAACCAGTAAAATATTGTGAATGGAGGTTAAGGCTGCAGGAAGGTTTGCCCAAGAAATTGCTGAGCATGATGCAAAAGGGGACTGCTGGTTACTTCAGAGATCACAAAGACCAGGACAGGGTGGCTGCAAAAATGGACTCTTCCCTTATCCTGGACTTCTTCCCATGAACGTGCAACAGTGCTGGGCTGCTAAGAAGGGAACCTTGGATTCTGCAGACTTTAGCAAGAGAGGATAGGCCATCTCCCTCCCTACTTCCCTCCTGCCAGAGGATGAGTTGGCCCTTACCTGGGACCCACAGAAATTTGGTAGCTGGGCCCAGACTCGGTTTTAGTAGCACCTCTTCTGCCACCAGTTCCAAGCTCATCCATGACCGCGGGTGAAATCTGTGACATGGAAAGCAATACTGAACCTGGTTTCTCATTTGAACTCTGTTACCAACTGCTGCTGCTGAGCCTCCAGCTCCCGATTCAAGATGAAGAGCTTGAAATGGGGGGACTTCCAGGTTCCTTCCAGTACTGACTGCTCTCTTTCATGAAAGGAAACAGGGGGCGGAGGGCGATGGGCTTCAGCAGGGGCTCAGCCCTGGGGCGTGTGCACCCACAGCAGCCTGCCCACTGAGAGCCCTGCAGGCATCCCCAGGGGCCCAGTGTGTCCATGTCTGTGACTCCTAGGGACACTGTGCTCTTAAGACTCAACTTCTGGCTCCACCAGATGCCCCAAGGTCGCAGAGAAATGTGGACAATGGTCAATTCAGAGAAAATCAATTTTTTAAAAAGAGAGACAAGGAAACATCTTCATTCCCTTGAAGCTGTCACACCTGTGGTTCCTGGCCTGTCCCAGTCATGCAGCCAGGCAGGGCTCAGTAATGAATTCCTGAGTTCCTGAATGAATGAGTTTGCTTACTGGACACTCAGGGAAGGAGCCACAAGGCGCAGCGGGAGCATAGAGATCGAGAGGGCAGTCTTTCTCCATGGTGGGTTCGCAGTGGACTGTCATTAGGTTGTGTTACATGTCCAAGCACTTACCAGGGGCCAAGAGGAGGAAGGGATTAACCCTGGGGGCGGTTTAAGGTAGGGGAGACCCTAGGCCCCAGGTAGCACCAGGTAGCACTGGTATGGATGATGAGTTGGACTTGGTCAGAAGTAGTTTTGTGGGGTGAGGAGTATTCTGGGAGGAGGGAACAGGAAAAGAAACATGGGTGGTCGGGTGCGTGTGACCCAGGGAACTAGCAGGGTTGCAGCGTGCTGGTGCAAGAGGGCTGTTTCTGGCTCCCAGGTTAAGGTTCTTGTTGGAATCTGTAGGGTGTGATTATTCCGCCTCCCAGTGGAGACGGCAGCCTGGGCTGGGGTGGATGACATGGTGGAGGAAGGCCTGGCAGCCTTCTACCCAAAGTGGTTGGCACCCTCTGCCTTCCACACACCAAGGCCAGAGCCCCACAATGGACAGACATGCAAGCTGTGGACACAGATGCTGGGCCCAGTGTGAAGGGGTTCCCCATCCTCGAGGCCATGTAGAGGCCCTGTGGCAGAGTCCTCAAGGGTCAAACATGGATGCAGACCTCTGCCTTGGGAGCCCGGCACTTCTGTGTCGGGGACAGGCGCCCTGTCCCACTAGGGCGGTGAGTGTCCCCATCAGCAGCTTATCTGGGCAGAGTGCTGGCTTCAGGACCCACCCTCTCTGGCTTCAGGCCCCAGCCTACAGAGGACCCGTGTCATTCTGGGCTGTGGGTCTGCACGTTTCCTGGGAGCTGAGAGGCTGGCCGCTCCTTCTCCATTTCCAGGCCCCCACGCTTGTGTCCCTGCTGCTCTGCTCACCTCAGATCACTTCCCAGCTCAGCCTCCACCCCGCTGGGCTGTGCTCCATAGATGGGGCAATCATTCTCGTCCCCAGGGCCCGCATGCCGGCCTGGGTGTGAGATGAAGAGAGGAAACGCTTTCCCCGTTGTATGGAAGTCGAGGGAATAAGGCCCCTCATCTTGGTAGGGGCCGAAAGGTGCTCAGAAAGATCTGCAGTCCTCCGTCTCAGCCTGTTTTCCTCCTTTGTAAATAGGAGATAGTGATTGCCCCCCTGCCTCCCACTCAGAGTGGCCATGTGGCCTGGGGGAGAGAATTCGTGGAAAGTAGCTTTGATTGCATAGTGTAAACAGACACTGTCTAGGCTTAAGGTAGTGGTTCTCAACTCCAGCTCTGGTTCCATATTAGAATCACCAGTAAAGTCTAAGAAACCAGCGCCGTCCCAGTGGTGGGGATGAGGTTAATATGAACTCTCCAGGTGGTCCTCGTGCATGTCAAGGGTTTAAGAAATTTGAAACTCTCTCTGGAAGTGAAGGGGGGCCAGGAGTCCTTCCTTCCTCTCTCATGCGAACCGTGTAATGTCGAGGCAAGGGGGAGGCTGTGGGTGTTCCCCTCTCCCTGGCAGCTTCCTGGACTTGTGCCCATTGCTACCACCACCACCTCGGCTAGATGCAGGGTGCAGCCTGGAGTGGCACATGGTCAGGCTGCACCGGCATCAGTGTGAGCTTGGGCCAGTCTCTGCCTGAGTGTGTGATGTTTGGCAAGTGATGACACTTGACTGGACTTTCAAATCCCTCATCTGTGAAATGGGAATGACCACATCAGACAGGTTTGTAACTGTGAGAGGCATATGCAAGAAAAACACTCAGCACTTTGTCTGCCCATCTGAGGTCCTCCATGGCAGCCCAGGAAAAGCTCAAACCCTTCTCTCGCCTGTGTCGCTGGTGCTATTATGCGTGGGATCCTAAGACATCTGTACCACGGACAGGAACCCAGGTGCCAGTGATGGGTGCATCTGGGGTCCCAACCAATGTCCTACAAGGGAGGATATTCAGTTTCACTGTTCCCTTCTACAGAGAGGCTGAGACCTTGCTCAAGGCTGCTCGAACCACCAGTTCAGGGCTCACTCAATTTTGCCCTGGCACCCTTGCCAGCCCCTTGCTCAGTGCCCCCCAGGGAACCCCTATTTCCCCACCACCTGAGCACCAAGAGATTGTACCACCCATGCTGCACAGGGGTTGAAAATGTCTGAATGCAGAGGAAAGACGAAGGGAAGCAGCACAGGCTGGAGAGAGAAAGAAGAGACTGGTGAGGGCTGGAGTGAGGCAGGACCTGCCAGGAGCTGGAGACGTCCTGATGCCCAGAGGAGGGGGGCATGTTGCAAATAACAGCCTCCCAGTGACCAGGATCTAAGACCTGGTTTCTGGGCCAAGCTCTGACTTTCGACTACCGGTGACCTCAGTAGACCTTCCAGGACCTCAGTTGTTTTACCTGTCACATGGGAATATTGCATCATATCACTGCTTTTCAAGCTGCCAGTTTTCACCAATAGCAAGCTGTAAAATCAATTTAGTGGACTGTGACCAGCAAATCATTTTTAAAATGAAGTAGAAAATATTACTGTGCATTGTGGATAGTAAGGGTTCATACTGTTTTGGGAAAACATTACATCAATTATAAACCCATGTGTGTAAGCGATGTACAAAATGCCCTCTTAAAGCAGTCTCTAACAAAAAACTTGACATTTGGCTAGATGATTTTTAATATATCTGTCCTGTGGGTCACCTTTCACAGTCTAGAATCTGTTCTGTGCTTCTCTTTTTATCCCTGCCAAAAGTGGACCACAGAATAAGAGGGGAGGACATTACACTATCAGTTACATACAGCTAGGTTTGGCTGTAAATGACAGTGAATCCCAAATAACAATGGCTTAGAGAAACGAACAAGACAGAAGTTTACTGGAGGTAGGCAGTTCTGGTGGGTGGGGCAGCTGCACAATCCTGAGGGCCTGGGCTCTTGCAGGCCCCCACTGTCACCCCAAAGGCATGTGTGGTCTAAACTGAGTCCACATCACACCCAGACCTGGGACAGCAGGGGGAAGAAGATGGAAATAAGCAGGCTAAGGGCTTTTGCCAACTATTTTGAAAAAAGAGGTTTCCTCAGGATTGAAAACAGGCATTCAAACAAATGCTTGCAAAGGAACATTCAGAGCAGCACTATTTATGAATCAAAAGGTAGAAACAACCCAAAGATCCATCCACTGATAAATGGATGAATATACAGTATATCAACATAGTGGAATATTATTCAGCCATAAAGAAGGGATGGACTACTGATACACGCTACCACGTGGATGAACCTTAAAAACATAATGCTAAGTGAAAAACCAGACTCAGAGACTGTATGACTCCACTGATACGAAATGACCAGAGCAGACAAATCTATGGGAACAGAAATCAGATGAGTGGTTCCCAGGGGCTAGAGCTGGGGAGGTGGGAAGTGATTGCTAGTGGGTGGGGGATTTATCTTGAGGTTGAAGAAAAAGTTCTGAAACTAGATAGTGTTGATGGTTGCACAACATTGTGAATGTACTAAATGGCACCAAATTGTGTGCTTTAAGTGGTTAAAATGGTGAATTTCACCTCACTTTTTACAAAAGAGGTTTCCTGGGAATTAGGAATTAATACGTTTAACTTGCACCTATAAGTCATTGGCCAGAACCCATTCACATGACCCCCAGCTGCAAGAGAGCCTGGCCATTAACATGAAGGATTTTATTACCAAGAAAGAAGGAGCGAGTATATACTGGGATAGACATTTAGCAGTCACGATCACATCAGTGGTGCTGGTGGCACTGATTTTCTCAGGATAAAGAAAGCAGGGAAACTGCCCCTGGCCTGCTGGTGGAGTTAAGCAGTGAGTCAAAGAGGCAGCATGGGATTGGGAGACGGGCCCTGGATGAGAGTCCAGAGACATCCCACTGTGGGCAAATGACTTTCTGGGCCTCCATGTCCTCACAGCCAGAATAAGAGTCGGGGGAGATGCTCAGTCTCTAAAACGTTACTCTCTTTGATGTTTCTGAGAGTCTGTGTTGATGAGTCAATTATAGGGGTGAAGCCACTCTCCTTTCATCCCTGCCCTTCATCCAAGCAGGCACAAAGAACAGCTCTGAAGCTCATAAACACCCATGAAGTTGTAAACTCGGGAAAAAACTTGGGTGTTTGTGCACCTCCCCTATTCCCTGCCCTGTTGTTCACCCACCAAGGCATGTCCGACTCTTTGTGACCCCAGGGACTGCAGCAAGTCAAGCCTCCCTGTCCCTCCCTATCTCCTGGAGTTTGCCCAAGTTCATAGCCATTGAACTGGTGATGCCATCCAACCAACTCATCTTCTGTCGACCTCAGCCTCTGCCTTCAATCTTTCTCAGCATCAGGGTCTTTTCAATGAGTTGGCTCTTTGCATCAGGTGGCCAAAGTATTGGAGCTTCAACTTCCACATCAGTCCTCCCAATGAGTATTCAGGGTTATTTCTCTGAAACCAGGATTGACGGGTTTCACCTCCTTGATGTCCAAGGGACTCTTGAGAGTCTTCTCCAGCACCACAGTTCGAAAGCATGATTTCTCCGGCACTCAGCCTTCTTCATAGTCCAACTCTCGCGTCTGTACATGACTACTGGAAAGATCATAGCCTTGACTACACAGACCTTTGTCAGCAAAGTGATGTCTTTGCTTTTTCATGCACTATCTGTATTTGTCATAGTTTTCCTGCCGAGAAGCAATCATCTTTTAATTTCATGGCTGCAGTCACTATCCACAGTGATTTTAGAGCCCAAGAAAAGGAAATCTGTCACTACTTCCACCTTTTCCCCTTCTATTTGCCATGAAGTGATGGGACCAGATGCCATGATCTTATTAGCTTTTTTTATTAGTGAGTTTTAAGCCAGCTTTTTCACTCTCCTCTTTTACCCCCATTAGTGGCTCTTTAGTTCCTTTTCACTTTCTGCCATTAAGGTGATATCATCTGCATATCTGAGGTTATCCCCCTGCCCTTGCCTTTCTAGAACAAACTCAGGCTGAGATTAGTGCTACGTGAAGGGGTGGCAGGTGGGAGAACAAAGTCCCCTGGATAATCCACTAACAGGATCATCAGATCCCTGATTTGGACTGGCAAAAGTGGGGTGATGATTGAAGGCAGCCAGCTGAAGGAGAAGGGTTTCAGGAACCACCTGGGAGCTTTGCGAACATGCTCTCAACCTGCCCATCCCACTTGGGGGTCCAGGGATGCCCCCCTTCTGTCATGTCTCATGTAGAATGCCTTTGGGATACACTGGCCTTCCAGTGACTCATTCTCTCCTACGTATCAGGATGCAAACGCCAGAAAGGAGGACAATGTGTAGTGAAGTTCCTCACCATCTGTTCTCCCCTCCCAGGTGGAGAACAGAAGACCAGGGCAACAGGGAGGCTAAGACCTGTCTAGGTACATGACCTTAAGTAAGATATTTATCTCCTGTGGATAAGGAGTTTGAGATCAACACGTGCACTCTGCTAATGAACTGGATAACCAGCAAGGTTTTACTGTCTAGCACAGGAAGCTCTGCTCAGTGTTATGTGGCAGCCTGGATGCGAGGGGAGTTTGGGGGAGAACAGATACATGTAAATGTATGGCTGAGTCCCTTTGCTGTCCACCTGAAACTATCACAACACTGTTAATTGACTATCAGTTCAGTTCAGTTCAGTCGCTCAGTCGTGTCCAACTCTTTGCGACCCCATGAATTGCAGCATACCAGGCCTCCTTGTCCATCACCAACTCCCGGAGTTCACTGAAACTCAGATCCATCGAGTCGGTGATGACATCCAGCCATCTCATCCTCTGTCATCCCCTTCTCCTCCTGCCCTTAATCCCTCCCAGCATCACAGTCTTTTCCAATGAGTCAACTCTTTGCATGAGGTGGCCAGAGTACTGGAGTTTCAGCTTTAGCATCATTCCTTCCAAAGAACACCCAGGACTGATCTCCTTTAGAATGGACTGGTTGGATCTCCTTGCAGTCCAGGGGACTCTCAAGAGTCTTCTCCAACACCACAGTTCAAAAGTATCAATTCTTCGGCACTCAGCTTTCTTCACAGCCCAACTCTCACATCCATACATGACCACAGGAAAAACCATAGCCTTGACTAGACGGACCTTTGATGGCACAGACGGACCTTTGACGTCTCTGCTTTTTAATATGCTATCTAGGTTCGTCATAACTTTCCTTCCAAGGAGTAAGCGTCTTTTAATTGGCTATACTCCAATATAAAATTTAAAGAAAATGTTTAAGATAGTTATCTCTCTGAGCGTTAGTTTCCAGTTTCTTTTTTTCTTCAATTGAAGTATAGTTGATTTAAAAGGTTGTGTTAGTTTCAGATGTACAACAAAATGACTCAGTTATACATAAATGTATATTCTTTTTCATATTCTTTTCATTATAGGTTATTCCAGGATATTGATATAGTTCCCTGTGCTCTACCCAGGGACCTTGTTGTTTATCTCTTTTGTGTGTAGCAGTGTGTATTTGCTAATCCCAAGCTCCTAGTTTATCCCCCCCGCCCCAGTTATTCTGTAAAGATTTCATCCGTGGTGTGTGTAAGTTGCTCTGTGTACTGTTAACAGCAGTTGACACACAGGACACCAATGACAAATATAAGTCCTGGTGTTACTCACCCTGCAGCTCAGAGAAGCCTTGCACACCCCACAAGCACTCCAGGGAGAAGCAAGACTCTTTCATCCAGCGCTCACGACGGGAGAGGCAGAGATGATCTTCTCTCAGCCAAGGACCCCCCCTAGTGTGTACAAAGTTCCCTTTATCTCCTTTCAGTGTCTCTGCAGTCAAGGAACCCTGGAGCCCAGTCTTTTCTTCATCATTTTCCCGACAGACTGGTTTCTGGGATGAAAGAGACACACCTCTACTTTCTTTTTTTTTTTTTTAATAATTAGAATTGTTTTATTTTTCAGGACTTAGGCAAACCTATGTGAACTGGCCGTGTGTACTTTTGTGTGCTGATTCCCCCTTTTTCTTGCAAATCTCTTTTTAAAAATTGACGTGTAGCTGAGTTACAATATTATATTAATTTCATATCTATAACATGGGATTTCAATTTTTATAGATTACATTCCATTCAAAGTTGCTATAAAATATTGGCTATATTTCCTGTGCTGTACAATCTATCCTTATATTCATTTTATACTTAACAGTTTGTAACTCTTATCCCCTGCTTCTGTCTTGCCCTCTCTTCCCACTGGTAACCACTACTTTGTTCTCTGTATCTATAAGTCTGTTCTGTTTTGTCGTATTCATTCATTTGTTTCATTTTTCTAGACTTCACATAGAAGTGATAACATATAGTATTTGGCTTCCCGGGTAGTGCAGTGATAAAAAGTCTGCCTGCCAATGCAGGAGCTGCAAGAGAAGTGGGTTTGATCCCTGGATTGGGAAGATTCTCTGGAGTAGGAAATGGCAACATGCTCCAGTATTCTTGCCTGGAAAATTTCATGGACAGAGGAGCCTGGCGGGCAAAGTCCATAGGGGTCACAAAGAGTCAGACACCACTGAGTTACAGCACACACACACACACACACACGCACACAGCACTTGTCTTCCACTGTCTGACTTATTTCATAAGACCCTCCAGGTCCATCCATGTTATTGCAAATGGCAAAATTCCATTCTTTTTTATGGTTGAGTAGTATTGTATCGTGCATATATACCACATCTTCTTTATTTATCTGTTAATGGACACTTAGATTGCTTCCATAGCTTGCTGTTGTAAATAATGCTACTATGAACATTGCATCTTTTTGAATTGGCATTTTTGCATTCTTTTGATAGATACCCAGGAGTGGAATTTCTGGGTCATATGATAGTCCTATTTTTAGTTTTTTTCAGTTCAGTTCAGTTCAGTTAGTCTTGCCCAACTCTTTGTGACCCCATGAATCGCAGCACGCCAGGCCTCCCAGTCCATCACCAACTCCCAGAGTTCACTCAAACTCATGTCCATTGAGTCCATGATGCCATCCAGCCATCTCATCCTCGGTCGTCCCCTTTTCCTCCTGCCCCCAATCCCTCCCAGCATCAGAGTCTTTTCCAATGAGTCAACTCTTCACATGAGGTGGCCAAAGTACTGGAGTTTCAGCTTTAGCATCATTCCTTTCAAAGAAATTCCAGGGCTGATCTCCTTCAGAATGGACTGGTTGGATCTCCTTGCAGTCCAAGGGACTCTCAAGAGTCTTCTCCAACACCACAGTTCAAAAGCATTAATTCTTCAGCTCTCAGCCTTCTTCACAGTCCAACTCTCACATTCATGCATGACCACAGGAAAAACCATAGCCTTGACTAGACGGACCTTAGTCGGCAAAGTAATGTCTCTGCTTTTGAATATGCTATCTAGGTTGGTCATAACTTTCCTTCTTCCAGGGAGTAAGCGTCTTTTAATTTCATGGCTGCAGTCACCATCTGCAGTGATTTTGGAGCCCCCCAAAATAAAGTCTGACACTGTTTCCACTGTTTCCCCATCTATTTCCCATAAAGTGATGGGATCGGATGCCATGATCTTCATTTTCTGAATGTTGAGCTTTAAGCCAACTTTTTCACTCTCCTCTTTCACTTTCATCAAGAGGCTTTTTAGTTCCTCTTCACTTTCTGCCATAAGGGTGGTGTCATCTGCATATCTGAGGTTATTGATATTTCTCCCAGCAATCTTGATTCCAGCTTGTGCTTCTTCCAGCCCAAGGACCTTCAATACAGTTTTCCATAGTGGCTGTACCAATTTACATTCCCTCCAACAGTGTACAAGGATCCCCTTTTCTCCACACCCTCATCAACATTTGTTATTTGTGGAGACGCCTCTGCTCTTGACACAGCTCTAGCAAACAGTACTTAAGCCTTGGCAGAAACCAGCTACAGATGGGAATCCCTGCTGCCCCCCATTCGTTAACCTGTGCTATCAGAGGGCTGTCCAGGGACCATACTTTCTGTTCTCAACCCATGGTCAAGAATAGTGAGCTTCTTCTGGGGAGAAGACATACATCCTTTTGGATTTGGGAGTGGGGAGGAATCTCTGGGGAGACTTGTGTGACCTCAGACCACTGTATCTAAGAGCTCTTCTTTTTTCTAAAGCGAGACAGTGAGTAAATCTCTACCAAATCCCATGCACAGAAGATAGTAAGTGCAGTTGGTAAGAGGCAGGGGTTTAGAAGGTGGGGACTTTGCCCTAGAGGGTCCTAACTTTCAGCAAGCCAGGTCTCTGCAGGTCATATAGAGCATGATGCTTACCAGTGACCACCCAAGATCTGAGGTCTCAACGTTCAGCATTTATGTGCAGGAATGTTCATCTCCCTCCGTCCCACATTTTCCTCTGCGCCTTTCTCTTCAATCAGTAGATACTTGTTGGCTGCATGAATGTTTTCGTTTCCCTGAGTTTAAGAAAAAAAAGCTTTTAATTTATTCTTTCAATAGTTATTTGCTCAATGCATAAATAAATAAGTGGACATGTGAATGAATGACTCTTTAGTACACTGAGCAGGTGGCACGATCACCTTCTCAGCCTGCTTCAGCAGCAATCTTGGTTCATCACCCCAGATTCTGCATCCCACTCAAGTCGATGATGAGCCTGTGCCCATCCCTGGAGCTGCTTGGGGAGATCCGCAGCCTCAGGCCTGCCCTGGAGCCATGCCCTCCGTCTCCCCTTTCTCTTCCAGACAAGACCTCTGCTCTAGCCAAAAATACCTGCTCTTCTGGGCCTTCAGTCTCTCTGCCTGTTGTCTGAAAGGCGCTTGACAAAATTCTCTCTTCCTTCAAGGCCTGGCATTTTCAGTGATTTTTTTTTTTTTTTTCTGATTCCTACAACTGAAAGTGATTCTTGCCTACATCTCCTAGACACCTTTTTGGGTGGGGGGAGGAGATTGGATTTCCCTCATCATTCATTCTGACATGTTGTCTTATGCACTGCTGAAGCTCTTTGGGGGTTAAAACTAATTTTCATACATTTTCATACCTCAACATGTGCCTTATATACTGTCCTACAAATAACAGGTAATCTCTCTGTTTATTAAGGAATACCCCACATACACCTTTCTTTATAGACTAAATTTGGAGCCCTAGTCATGAAGGTCATTGCATGACATTAGTTTTATGTTTGTTTGTGTGTTTGTTCATTTAGCCCTTCATTTGTTTATCTGATTGTCCTAATCTAGTCAAGCAATGTGCCAGGCGTTAGAATATAAAGATAAAGAAGGCACATTCTAATGGACAGAGGCAGACACATATAAAGAAGAGCTGTGTCATCACACTCCCATCATAGCTGTGACCACATCGTAAAGATAGAGACCAGTTTCATTTGCAGAAGATTGGGTGTTGTAATGTCTCAAACATAACTCAAAGGGATTAAATACTTCAAAAGTTTTAAAAAGGTTGAACTCCTCATATCCCATGGAATCTCTTATAACCCTTCTCAGCTTAGCTCCCTTACCTACACGATCATCTGAGAAGCTGAGGGTGGATTTTGAGGTGTTTGTCCTCAGGGTCTTATCCAGGGATCTCATGGCCTGAGACCACTCTTGCCAATGAGCCTTTGAAAGGCTCTCCAGGCCAGTGGTTTCCCAGTCTCTGAGCCTCGAAATGCTTCCCAGAATCACATGGTCCTTCTCAGCATCAGGGGCACAGGCCAACACCAAAGTGTTGTACATATACAGTATAGATGACATGGGTAATCATTTGCTGGGTGTTGGAGTCATAGAAGGCACTTGGCATCTGGGAAGACACAAAGGGAAAAGCAAAGAAGCCAAAGCAGGGTGGTAGATCCAAGAGAAGTAGCCTCCTCCCAGTCCGTGCACCACTGTCCACAATGGAAGGAGGATAACGTGGACAGAATGGCTTACTCGGTTTCCTCGCTGGTTGGGGGAAGCTACTTCCTTGAGGGCTGAGTGACAATCAGCCAGGTGGAAGGGGAGGTGAGGTAGTGTGTGCCAAGCATCAGCCACCTGAAAAGGCAGGTGGGAATAGGTTGTGAAGTGCTTGCCATCTTGCATTTTAATGTGATTTTTCCAAGAAGCTTCTTCCCCAGCAAGCCCTGTCCAAAAGTTGTCTCTTCGGTAACTTACACCTTTTCCCATAGGCCACCATCCCTTTTCTCCCAGTATCTCATGTCCTCTTTTCTGTCTCATGGCTTTAGGACTCCAGGGTGTCAACTGGCAGACAGCCTCCAACCGGCAGGCACATCACACAGACAGGTTCTACAGCCAGGATCTCATCGTACGGAGAGGCCAGCCCTTCCATATGTCAGTGACCTTATCCCGAGGTCTCAGCTCTGGAGGAAGTGTGACATTCACAGTTTCCACAGGTACCTGCTCACTGCTCCCTGCCCCCCTCCCACATACACACCTTGAGGAGACCTTGGGGCTGTGCATCCAAGGGGCGGTGGGTGGTGGCAGCCTCAGGCTCTAACCCAGATCTACCATTGACTTAGTAGAGTCAAGTTTCACCTACCTCTGAGGGTCACAGTCTTAACCTCAAGAGGGGTTTGGACCATGTGATCTCCAGTTGCTTCCAGTGTCATAACGTGCTGCTTCATTGTATAACGTCTCCCAAAGAATCCCTGCAGTTATATTGGAATCTGGTTTCTCCGCAGTCAGCCAACGCTACTTGGTTTCCATTGTCCTATGTCTTTTTTCCAGGGCCTTACCCCTCAGAGTCGGCCAAGACAAAGGCTGTGTTTCCACTCTCCAATGGGACAAGTAGCAGCGGCTGGGGTGCACAACTTGTGTCCAACAGGAACAATGTTCTGAACATCTCCATCCTTAGCCCTGCAAATGCACCCATTGGGAGGTACACGCTAAACATGCAGATCTCCTCCCAGGGCAGTGACTCCATGCTGAAACTTGGAACATTCATACTGCTCTTTAATCCCTGGCTGCAAGGTAGGCATCCAACCACCCACACTCCCAGCCATCAGCTAAGGGATGTCCATGGAAAAGAGATGGAGGGAATGGTTTTCATGGGCTCAGGTTTGATTAGGGGAAGGTTGTGGAATAAGGAAAGAGCACAGAAGTTAGAAGTCAGAAGCCAGGGATTTTGGTCCAGCTCTGCCTCTGAACCCGCTATGTGAGTCTGGCAGTCTCTCTACCCTTCTGAGCCTCAAATTCCTCACCATTAGATGGACAGCTTGCTATTTCTGGGGCTGTTGCAAGGATCTCATGAGTTTTTGAAAACTGTATAGTATGGTGTAATGATGACTACAGCACCATTCTGCGGCCTGGAGACAGCTTGTGCCTGAAGAAGAAAGTTTTTCATTCCCAGAGGTCTTATTTTCAGATTCTTAGGTCATCTCAGCTTCTCTTTCAAGTTGATAGTTCTCATGATATGATGTGGAAGCATTTTAGCCCAAGGCTTCACTCCTCAGTGGAGCTGGGGGAAGGGTTGAAGGTGTGGCTTGCTCCGGCCACCATGTGGGTACTCAGGACTGAGACAAGGTTGAGTCTCTATAGTTCTCTGTAAGATTCTATCCCCTACTATCTGTTTTTTTCGTGTCAAACAGCTGATGGTGTCTTTATGAGTAACCATGCTGAGAGAGAGGAATATGTTCAGGAAGATGCTGGCATCATCTTTGTGGGAAGCACAAATCGAATTGGCATGATTGGCTGGAACTACGGACAGGTAAAAGGGTCATAGAGGCTGGCAGTA
The DNA here is from genome assembly GCF_016772045.2 of Ovis aries. Lineage (NCBI taxonomy): Eukaryota > Metazoa > Chordata > Mammalia > Artiodactyla > Bovidae > Ovis > Ovis aries. The sequence goes on along the minus strand of NC_056066.1, from coordinate 52,552,482 downwards.
ATGTCCCTATTCTACCCAAAGAAGCTCCGCAGCAGACCCCACAGATAGGTGGCAGTTCCCAAATCTGTCCATTTGCCTGCCTCTTATTTGTTCATTCATTCAGAAGATATTCATTGATGACCTACTATGTGCCAGGGGCCAAGGTGCCTCTGTGGATACAGGAGATGGATAAGACATATTTCATGTCTTTGAAGAGGTCACACTTTCACGGGCAAAACAGACACATAACTAAATTGATGCAACAACGTGTTATTGGTACCATGATACATGAATGAAGATAAGGCCCAGTAGAGACTTGCACAACAATATAGTTTCTGTTATTCGTTCTGTGTCATAATGTGATGAAATTTCCTTGGTGTGAGCATTTGACCTTCCAAGGGTCCTATAGTACTATGATGTCTGAGTCCACAGAATTCCCGAGTTTGCTCAGCTAGCCACATCCAGGGATTCCCTCCATATTTCCTTCTTTCCAGCAGACAGATGAAGCATTACAATGAAGTACCTTGGGTGGGGTGCCTTGGATGTCCAGCAGAGGGTGGACAGGTGCACATTCTGCCATGGCCAGACCCCTTTCTGTAGTCAACCAGGGCATATCTGCCATGTATTTTATCTTCAGTATAATGCCATATATTATATATGTTGAGTTTTATATGTTGTGTTCTGTGTTAAATTTCATAGAAAAGAAGAAAAAGAGGTGGGGTGGGTAAGGGCATAGGTGCACTGAGGGGTGGAAGGGAGGATAGTTTTGATGGGGTGATCTGGGAGAGCCTTGCTTAGAAAGGAACTTAGGATCAGAAACGTAATGGAGACAAGGGAGCTGGATAGATATCTTGGGGAAAAGCACTGGAGGAAAAAGGAACAGCATATATGAAGACTCAAAGGCAAGAAAGAGCTTGGCCTTCTCCATTTTGTGAAAATGGCTTCAAATTCCAATTTTAGTGAGACACTTTGTAATCAGTTCCCAAAAGTCTAAGTGATATGCTAGAGATCAATGTCAGAACCAGATGGAAACTTTGAGATGTGCTCAGCCTGATCCCTTGTTATACAGCTGGTGAAATTGAAGCCCAGACAGGTCAAGTAACTGCTCTCAAGTTCGTAACAGTGAGGGAGTCTCATTAAACTTGAGGGGCCTCAGCACAGGGCCTTGTGTACAGCAAGAGGTCTGGATGAGTTTTCAGGGTTAAAGGTCAGGTGGGTGATTGTTCCTCAGTCTCTCAGTTCTGGGGGCCATGGAGTGGGGGGGAGATATGGGCAGTGCCCATGGCTCTTACCAGCATAGCCTCCTTGCCCTCAATTAGCTGATACTACTTGTAATTTCTTTCATCGTAACATATGGCCCCATTTTGAACAGTTTGAAGAAGGCATTCTGAACATTTGCCTCTCAGTCCTGGATAACAGCCTAAATTTTCGCCGTGACCCTGCTACGGATGTGGCCCACAGAAACGACCCCAAATATATTGGCCGGGTTCTGAGTGCAATGGTGAGTGATGAGAAAACCATAATAACTAGTTGTTCCCCTATATCAAACTCAGCTATGGGTTAGGCATAACCACTCATCTTGTTGGTTGATGTCTCACAAAATAAAGTTGGTGGTTATTACATCCCCATTTTGTACACACAGAGTATGACACGCCTCTAAATTAAAGGACTTGCCTGAGACACATGGGAGTGAGTGGCAGAGGCAGAACCAGACCCAGGCTGCTGGCTCCCAAGCCCTTCCCACTGTATTGTGAGGCCTTCCTCAGATGACAAGGACTTGATCTGTGGGGGTCCACCAGGGCTGGGAGGACACAAAGCTGAGACATTGCTCCATCCCTAGGGCTCCTGGGGAAGGGGCTACGCTCCTTTGCTCTGACCCATCCCCTCCTCAGCACAGAGAGCTTGAGTGCCAGCGGGGAGGGCAGAGGTTGACATGGTCATCTTCTAGATGGGAAACCTGATGCCAGGGGGCTGGCGGGAATCACACACAACTTAGCCTTTGAGTGAGTCCAGCCAGAATAAGGCCTCCAACTGCCCGCCTGGGGCCACCTTCACTCACCCACTCCCTCCACGTGAGAAACCTACCCCACGTATCCAAACACACACATTAGCTGGATACATACACAAGCTGAATGCTGGGGGAATGCTCTATACTCAGTGGGTAGAAAACCTCTCCATCAGAAAAATGTCCAAACAAGGGATAACCTGCTCAAAAGTTATAAACTAAAAAGCTAAAAGTCAGAGCGTTCTTGAACTTTAACCCTCTGAAACTAAACAGTTACTCAGAAGTGTCAGCTTTTGTGTGTGTGTGATTAATGGACTAGGCATTTCCAGTCTTTTTTGAGCTGGAGAATATCCAAGCTAATGAGCTAGTTACATGGTTAACTGAACGACCTCCTGACTACATGATGGATATTGGGGGTCATCAGACAGGGCTTCTTAACTTGCACCTGGCAGGACGGGTGTGGGGAGGCCCAGAGAACGTGGAGGCACTGAGGAGACGGTGGGAACCAGGGTGGCATGAAGAGTCCAGAGAGGGAGGGGGCCCAGGCTGAACCGTGAAAACCAAGTGGTCCTAGAAGGCTGGGATTAAAGCCCAGGCCAAGGTCTAGGAAAGCTGGTGTTTAGGCAACTTAGAAAGTTGAGTCTCCTCAGCTCAGGAGAGGGTGGGGGAGGCAGCTGGCTCCAGCAGCTGCTGACTCACTCCAGCCCTCGGGACAAAACACTTGATCTCAGAGCCAGGCTCCTCAGCTGCACCTCCCTGCTCTCTCTCCAGCCCTCCTGGTTGGGCTGGACCACGAGCTAATTATGGCCTGTGTGGGGCTTTGAAACACTCGGCTTTCAGTCAGAGATGAGCCTGTGATTACCACACTGGAGGCTGGAGCACCTGTGACTCAAGAGATGGAGATGGGCCATGCAATCTTCCATCTTGAAGGAGCCCCGTGGCCCTGATCCTGCAATTCCAGCCCGGCCGTCCTGGAGGGGGTGCAGAGCTCACCCAGCACACAGAGGGGCTGCGAAGGCTGGGTCAGCTGGTCGTGGGCAAGGATCCTTCCATTTCCAGACTGCTGGTTCTCACAAGCCTTGCCTTGTGAGCCCCACAGAGAGAGGGAGCAGTTCTCACTGTGAGGTTGGGGTAAACGCTACTCAGTTTCATAAACTGAAGACCTGGCTGCTGGGAGACAGCTGAGGGCATACTTGCTCCTTCTGTTCCCTGTGTTGGAAGGAGAGCTTGAACGAATCAGCTTGTCAACAATCAACCAGCTGACAAGCAGCCAGGGTAGGCTCGTGACTCAAGTTTCTCCTTCTTCTTTCCCTTTTAACTTTTTTTTAAAATTTGGCTGCCTTGGGTCTTAGTCATGGCACACAGTTGTGCATCTTTTGTTGCAGTGCACGGGTTCTCTAGTCGTGGTGCCTGGACCCAGTGCAGCTCCCAGGCTTAGCTGGTCTGTGGCACATGAGATCTTAGTTCCCTGACCAAGGATCAAACCCACATCTCCCACATTGCAAGGCAGATTATAACTACCGGGCAACCAGGGGTGTCCCTCTTTTGACTTTTTATTATAGAAAAGTTCAGACGTTCACAAAAGTAGAGGAAAAAGTAAAATGAACTTCTATGTGCCTGTCACCGGCTTCATCAATTACCTACCCAAGGCCAGTCTTGTTTCATCTGTGTCCCCTTCTTCATGCATTATGTGATAAATTCCGGATATCACATCATTCTGTCCCTAAATATTTCAATATGAGTCTCTAAAAGACTCAGACGAAGAGATTCAGGTCTCTGGATTCCTAGTCTAGTGCTCTTTTCATGTGACTTATTCAAGAATCAAGGGTTTCCCAGGTGACACAGTGGTAAAGAGTCTGCTTGCCAATGCAGGAGAAGCAGGAGACACGGGTTTGATCCTGGGTCAAGAAGATCCCCTGGAGATGGGAATGACAACCCAATCCAGTCTTCTTGCCTGGAAAATCCCACAGACAGAGGAGCCTGGCATGGAATTGCAGAGTCAGATGTGACTGAGTACGCACAAAAACACCCAAATACAAGAATCATGCGTTAAGCTGAGTGAATGAATGAATGGATGGATGAAAAGCGAAAGTCCATCTTTATTCTTTTCAAGAATAAGTTAGTTGCTAAAGTTTTACAGTGATCTTTTCAGAGGACCAGGACACCAAAAGAGAGCTTCAAACTATGGATCCCCAAGTCAGGTGGCAGCAGTCTGCGAGTTCTGGCCAGGACTTGACTGTAGGCTGATTTTCTACCCCTGCTTCATCACTGGCAAGCCATGGAGCCTTGATTTTCTCTGTGAGCTGGGAATAACATATGAATTAGGGGCAAGCATGGCCTGTTAAGGAAAGCACTTTCAAATTCATAAACTTCTTGATACCCATTATCACAATTATCATCCAAATCGCCCAGAAAGACACAGAGACTTGAGGGAGTCTCCCTGGCTTCCTTCTTTGACTCCTTACCTTGCCGCCTGAACTCTGCCTGTCACTCTCTGTGCTGATTCCTTTGGGGTTTATTCCTGCCCAGATCAATGCCAATGATGACAATGGCGTGATTTCTGGGAACTGGAGCGGTAGCTACACTGGTGGCCGGGATCCTAGGAACTGGAATGGCAGCGTGGAAATCCTCAAGGAGTGGCAAAGATCTGGCTTCAGGCCCGTCCGGTACGGCCAGTGCTGGGTCTTTGCTGGAACCCTCAACACAGGTATTCTGGATGAGGTGTGCCTTTGCTGGATGGATGGGCAGCAGTGGGGTGCCCCCAGGTACTGTCTCCACTGCACCTCGAGTCCTCAGACTGCCCTTGACTTGCAGTGTTGCGATGTTTGGGGATTCCCTCCCGAGTGATCACCAACTTCAACTCAGCTCATGACACAGACAGAAACCTCAGCGTGGATGTCTACTACGACCCCTTGGGACGGCCCGTGGAAAAAGGCAGTGATAGCGTGTGGTGAGTATCTGATCCTTTCTGAGCACCAAATCTGAGCAACTTCTCCCTAGCTCTCCCCAGCTCCTGGGACCAGCTCCAAACAGGAATCAGGAGGCAAGTACCATGTCAACACATGGTTTAGAATGGAAATGCTATCATATCTTGGCCTTTTGGCTAAGATCAAGTGTAGAATGGAAATGCCGAAGCTAGCAAGACCCAAAACAACCCTTCTCAGAGTTCTGCAAACGCTGATGGTCCATTTTATCTTGCCACCAGATGAAGGCTCTGATACCAGTGAAAAATATGATTCCTGGGCTCTGTGAAACTGCCCTGAATTTATAGGGGCCCCTAGACCCTATGATATTTTAGAAGAGAAACATTGAAATCATTGATTTTCTAGTAAGAAGAATAATGTATGTCATTTCGGGCAACCCATATGACTTAATGGGCTTTCTTAAAGAAAAGTGACATATTTTCTCATATATATATATACACTTGCTTTGTATCTTGATTGCTAGAATAAAATGTTAGCTTATTCTGGATTTCAACTGAAAATAGGAAACTTTATAAGTAACTGGAAATATATATTTCTAAACCATAAATATGACATGCACATATGTGTGTGTGATATATAATATATGCCAACTGAAAGGAGGTTATCTAAAACTTACAGACATATATCTATAACTTTGTATAGCTGCTTATATACATAAAATAGATATTGTTACAGCTATTTAAGGTTATACCATATGACGAGTTATTACCAGATGGCAACTGAAAATAGTTATGTCTATATGTGTATATACACATAGATGTCTACGTATATAAAGTACTACATGCATATGTCAATAATCCATTGTTTGAATCCATTTCAAAGGATATACATATAATAATCATTCACATGCATATACATGTGAGTATATGTATTCTAGATAACTTAATAACAGATGTTATCTTTTTTCCAGATGTTCAACTTTGAGAAAGTCTGTATAAAAAATTCTTTATTGCTTACTATTCCCAGAATAAGTAGATGCAAGTTTACTGAAATGTACTTAGGGTAACTAATAGAATAAAGTCAAAGGAATATTAAAATTAACCGAAAGAGATATTAAAACAAATAAACAACAGCCCGCACCAATAATGGCACTGAATACTGTAAGCATCCTCTCCCCTCTGAAGGGAGGGATGTGTATGTAATTCACCCAAGGTCACATGGATGCTAGGGTTTAATGGGGGAGAGAAAGTTTATTTCAAATGTTCTTCCTTAATCTACACACACATAATGTTCTCTCTAGTGATGTTGCTACTTACAGTGAGGTTTTGTTTTCCAACTTCTCATAAATGAATGTCTTTTCTTCTCCCTGTTTTTTCCTTTTGTTATTGTGTCCAAAATCCCACTGCAACCTTTTCTGATCCTTGGGACAATGCCATTCCTGGCTTTGTCTTCCTTTAGAAAAAGAGATGCTTGTTCCAACAAGATGACTGATTTTGGGGAAAGAGTGGCCCTCTTCGGCTTAACCCTTCTGTGATTATTCTGCACACTAGGAACTGCAGAGGGGTCAGAAAGCATGAGGCTCAGTCCTGCTGAGAGCACGTCTGGTGCTGTTAGGGGACAAAAAGTGGGGAGGCCATTAGAGACTATTTAGTGATGCAGTGTGCCAGCTGTGTGTCAGACAGTACCGTGGGAACTCAGGGAGAGGGCCATCAAGGAAGACCTGCTGGGAACAGAAAGTTGGGGCCTTTAAGCTGAATTTGGAATTAGACCTGAGATCTCTTGGTTACTGGTTCATGCTACACATTAGCTTCATAAGTTATTCTAAATGTAATCACCTTGGGGCAAGTGTGGACCCCTGGAGACAGTCTACTATCATTTCTGTTGGCTTTGCTGCAGAGTGTCAGGCCGTAAAACTCTGATTTTTCCTGGGGTTCCTCATCAGAACCCTCCTCAGAAAGCAGTGGGTGCTGAGCATTCCTTCTCTTCCCCCTTTTCCCTGCAACTATGGGTGGGGAACCAGCACTGGATGGTGTGTACACAGGGATTCCTGAGCCCCAGTTCCAGTCCCACTCACCATCCAGCTCTAGAACTTGTATAAGCCACTCCACCTTTCTGACCCCCAGTTTCCCCATCAGTGAAATGTAAATGTTGCCTTGGAACTAGATGTTCACTTAAGCCTCTTTAACTTTTTGACTCTGTGAATCTTCAGCTTACCCTACTTTTTGAGTTAGAGCTACACCTCCCAAGAGTCCCTTCAACGTGGTTCCTGCCAGGGGTTGGAGGGAATTAGCGCACAAGTTATTTTCTGCCTGGAGTGAAATTACTAACCTATTGTTTTTTCCTTGCCTATTATTAAAAGGACAGTTTGAGTTTGGACAGAAATTCTTCTATCTGAATCTGTATGTTGCAAATGTTAAAAGCTTTTAGAACCTTGTTCAGATTTGCCTAAAGTAATAGAATGTAAGGATCAAGTGAGGTTAAGCACCTGAGAATGCTTAATAATAAAAACAGCAGCAACTAATAATTTGCTGAGCAATTGTGCTTCAGGTCCCTTTCTGAATGCCTGCATGTACTCTTCAGGAACAATGAAATAGGTGCTATTGTGATCACCCCATTCTACAGCTGAGGAACCTGAAACATAGTGTCATTCATTCAAGGGCAGATAACTTGGAAACAGTGGAGCATGGATTTGAACCCAGGCCACTTTGTAAACTATGAAGCACCAGAGAGATGCCAAAGAATATTATCACTATTCCTGACTGATGTTTGAGAAACCTGACCGCATAACTTGAGATTTTCCAGAATAGGGGTTGAGGTAGTGGCTGGACACCAACCAGCTGAAGAATCTGGGTTCTTTGGTTCACACTTAGGTGGAAAATGAAAATGTTCTATGACACTAGATGCTATTTCAGGATTCAGTGGGGAGAAACGATTTGCCCAAAGTAGAACTGAAATAATGTCCACGCTGGAGGTGAACACAGGTGTCTGTCAATAGGACTATTCCAAGTCAAAGAGCGTTAAGATCTCTGAGGGATCTTAGAGAGGGACCCACTTATCTCATAACCGAGAAACCAGAGGCCCAGGGAGAAGCGCTGGTAAACAGCTGAAGACATTTGGGTGCTCTCAATAAGGGTCTAGCTTTATGTAAGTTCCTTAACTTTCTGTACCTCAGTTTCCTGTCTGTAAAATGAAGGGCTAGGTCAGGGGACCTCAGCAATTTCTTCTAGAGCTCTCTTTGAGTCACATTATAGCATCCAGTGGGGTCCGTTTCCTTCTAAGCCTTTCTGCTCATGCCAGTGGTTTGACTTAAAAGGCACAAGGCTCCGGAATTTTCACTTCTTTCGAGTCGGGACACTCTGGGAAAAGCTTCTTTACTACGGCTCCCCTCTGTACCACTGTGAAGGAGGTCTCTGAAGCCTGCAAACAAATGTTTTAGAAAAGTTTGGCCAAAGTTATCTTAATCTTGACATTTCTGGCTTGTTTTCTTGGTTCATTTGACTTGATCCCCCAGTTTCTCAAGTCACAGATTTGACTCTATTTGTAGCCTTTACAGAGCTCAGAGGTGGAAGGCCAATGGAGATTGCCCATTCTTGTGGTCGGGGAAGTGGTGTTGGTCAGTAATGGAGAAGAACTGTCATAACCCACACCCCTACATGAGCCCTAACTCCTAAGGCATCTATCTCTCTGTGACCACCAGCCTCCACTACTAGTTAGCCAGTCCCCAAAGTACCTGGAGCAGCTTGCTTAGACCCACAGCAAGGAAACCAAGGCTGTAAGAGTGGCAGGGTTCCAGAACAATTCAATTCAGAGAGCATAATGCATGAACTGCATGTCAGACCCTGCACTGGACACTGGGCACCAAGCAGAGTGAGATACATGAACCTCACTAGAGGAGTTCCCAGCTGCACAGGAAGCTAGATGATTGCGGAACAAAAGTTAAATCAGAGATAGTATAGATGTAGGGTTGGCACTCTCTGAGTATGTTCAGTTCAGTTCAGTTCAGTCGCTCAGCTGTGTCCAACTCTTTGCGACCCCACGGACTGCAGCATACCAGGCTTCCCTGTCCATCACCAACTCCCGGAGTTTGTCCAAACTCATATCCATTGAGTTGGTGATGCCATCCAACCATCTCATCTTCTGTTGTCCCCTTCTCCTCCTGCCTTCAATCTTTCCCAGCATCAGGGTCTTTTCAAATGAGTCAGCTCTTTACATCAGGTGGCCAAAGTATTGGAGTTTCAGCTTCAACGTCAGTCCTTCCAATGAACACTTAGAACTAATCTCCTTTAGGATGGACTGGTTGGATCTTCTTGCAGTCCAAGGGACTCTCAAGAGTCTTCTCCAACACCACAGTTCAAAAGCATCAGTTCTTCAGCACTCAGCTCTCTTTAGAGTCCAACTCTCACATCCATGCACGACTACTGGAAAAACCATAGCCTTGACTAGATGGACCTTCTTGGGAAAGTAATGTCTCTGCTTTTGAATATGCTATCTAGGTTGGTCATAACTTTCCTTCCAAGAGTAAGCATCTTTTAATTTTATGGCTACAGTCACCATCTGCATGATTTTGGAACCCAAAAAAGCAAAGTCAGACACTGTTTCCACTGTTTCCCCCTTCATTTGCCATGAAGTGATGGGACTGGATGCCATGATCTTAGTTTTCTGAATGTTGAGCTTTAAACCAACTTTTTCACTCTCCTCTTTTACTTTCATCAAGAGGTTCTTTAGTTCTTCTTCACTTTCTGCCATAAGGGTGGTGTCATCTGCATATCTAAGGTTATTGATATTTCTCCCAGCAATCTTGATTCCATCTTGTGCTTCCTCCAGCCCAGCATTTCTCATGATGTACTCTGCATATAAGTTAAATAAGCAGGGTAACAATATACAGCCTTGTCATATTCCTTTTCCTATTTGGAACCAGTCTGTTGTTCCATGTCTAGTTCTAACTGTTGCTTCCTGACCTGCATACAGATTTCTCAGGAAGCAGGTCACGTGGTCTGGTATTCCCATTTCTTTCAGAATTTTCCGCAGTTTGTGGTGATCCACACAGTCAAAGACTTTAGCATAGTCAATAAAGCAGAAGTAAATGTTTTTCTGAAACTCTCTTGCTTTTTTGATGATCCAGCAGATGTTGGCAATTTGCTGGTTCCTCTGCCTTTTCTAAAACCAGCTTGAACATTTGGAAGTTCTTGGTTCACATGCTGTTGAAGCCTAGCTTGGAGAATTTTGAGGATTACTTTGCTAGCGTGTGAGATGAGTGCAATTGTGTGGTAGTTTGAACATTCTTTGGCATTGCCTTCCTTTGGGATTGGAATGAAAAGTGACCTTTTCCAGTCCTGTGGCCACTGCTGAGTTTTCCAAATTTGCTGGCATATTGAGTGCAGCACTTTCACAGCATCATCCTTTAGGATTTGAAATAACTCAACTGGAATTCCATCACCTCCACTAGCTTTGTTTGTAGTGATGCTTCCTAAGGCCCACTTGACCTCACATTCCAGGATGTCTGGCTCTAGGTGAGTGATCACATCATCACGATTATCTGGGTCGTAAAGATCTTTTTTGTACAGTTCTTCTGTGTATTCTTGCCACCTCTTCTTAATATCTTCTGCTTCTGTTAGGTCCATACCATTTCTGTCCTTTATCAAGCCCATCTTTGCATGAAATGTTGCCTTGGTATCTCTAATTTTCTTGAGTATGTTAGGATAAGATTTTTTGAAGGAGTTTGTATCTGAACTGCATTTGGAAAGACAAATAAGCTGTTATCAGCATAAGTGGTGGAAATCTGGGTCACATCTAGAGAGGGTCCCCTAACTCCATGAATTCAAAGGTCAGCATAACTCAGTTGCTGTCTCTAGGGACAGTGGTTTAGAAGCTTCAAAGATCAAATTAGAATTGACTTGAATGGATGAGCAAGGAGAGGCAGAGATTAGCTTCTTATAAAATAAATGCTTCAGTTTGCACTCTCCTGCACTCTTACTGGGGAAACACTCAAGACAGGAGCGGAGCCCAAGGTTGGGAGGTGGGAAAGAGTGCGGCCCACAACCAGGAACAAACCAGCACATGCTTGATGATGCACTTGAAAGGCACATACATCCAAGTAAGTGTGAGCAAAGTGCTGACTTTCAAACAAGGGAGGAACCAGGATGTGCTTGTTACCTACTTTGTCTTAAATTCTTGCCTTGCAAATAAGTATTCAAACATAGCTACTCACCTGTGTATCTTTACCAACTCACCCTTCTCCTAAGGTTCTCTGCCAGAAACAAAATGAATCTGAAATTTGGTGTCCTTACTGTTTTCCCTTCCTCTCTTTCCCTCTCACCCTTCTAAGATCATCTTCCCACACTCCTCCTGCTTTCTCCTGGGTAAAATATAACCGATTTTAAGGGCCCAAAAAAGATTTTGTGGGTCTGCCTGGAGATAATTTTTATGATGACTTTTCCCCCGTACAACTGTAGGAAATCTCACAAAACATATAAAGAAGTAAAAATCATCTATAATCCTATTGTTCATATACTTTAAATATTTGCTAGTTTCCTATGCAATCTTTATGAGTTGTTGTTTTTATAGAATTGGGATCATGCATTTTATAAGACTTGGGCACAAGACAGAGCATGTAATAGACACATCCTGCTTTTCCCCGTACTTGGAAACCAACCACTTCATAGTTTTAAACCATGTATTTTTTACTAAACAGGGTATTATGAACATTTTCCCAATGTCATTAATCTTCAAAAATAAGATTTTTAATGTATTATATTCCGTTGAATGTTAAGCCATTATCTCTTTTCCCACTAATAATGGTAAACTGTTTCCTATTCCCTGTTACCTATCTATACCCCCTTTTTTTTCCTACTTTAAATAACACTGTAACAAGCATTGTTGTATGGAAATCTTGAGCATGTCAGTGATTAGCCCTATAAGAAAGATTCCTAGAAATGGTATATCCTAGGTTAGAGAATGAATATTTTAAATGCTTATGACACCTATTGCTATTGCCTTCCAGAAATTTTGTAATGAGCTATGTTTCATTACAGTAGTGAGTAAGGGATTGCATTCTTCCCACTCCTATCATTGGTTGATATTTTTTCATTATTTGTTCACCTCTCATGACCTTATCCCTCCTTTCTTGTTTTGGAACTGACTTTTTAGCTATTCCCCTTTCCCCTGGAAAATCTAGCAGGGTCATAATGCACCTGATAGGTACTTAGGAAGCACTTCTAACTCTTGACAACTGTATAGTGTAGAACTCTGGATCTGGTCCCTACGGAAAGGCTTGCAAGTTTCATTTTACAACATGTAAAATGAAAACAGTTTTTCCTGATTATAAAACAATAAAAAATAAATTAATGAGAGTTATAGTAATATAGTTACCCAAAGAAAACGCTAATAATATTATGAGTTAGAGCCTTCCAGACATTCACGCTGTTTATACTCACACACATTAGATGTATGTGTGTTAAGTAATCATTACCCAAATGGGACCAAATTAAATGGTCTGTTTTATAACATGTAATATCTTCCTGTATCAATAGATTAAAATTTAGAGAGAATGTCGTTTGGTAGTTAAAAGCAGGGACATTGCAGCCCTTCTGCCTGGGTTAAAATCCCATTCTGCCTATTTACTGACTTTGAGACCTTGAACAAGTCACTTTACTTCTCTATGCCTCAGTTTCCAGAATTGTCGAAAGAGGATAACACTGTGAAGATTAAGATATAATGCAGACACTTAGTATTATTCTGTGTTGATACTTAACTGTGTTAGCTATTAGTGTTTATATAACATACATATGTTAAAATATTCATTTATTTTGTAATTAGAGCTTCCCAGGTGGTGCTAGTGGTAAAGAACTGCCTGCCAATGCAGAAGACTTCAGAGATGTGGGTTCAATGCCTGGATTGGAAAAATCCCCTGGAGGAGGGCATAGCAACACACTCCAGTATTCTTGCCTGGAAAATCCCATGGACAGAAGAGCCTGGAGGGCTAAAACTCCATGGGGTCACACAGAGTCAGACACGACTGAAACAACTTAACACACATATTTTGTAATTACAGAATTATAGAAGTAATAAGTAATTTTCATTATAGAAAATGAAAACATTGCAGAAATAAATAAGGTACAACTTAGTTCATATGCATCAAAATCTGCCCATATGCACAATTCTTACACCAAACCATTATTCAAACTGTGGTTATCTAAGATAATGGAATTATGGGGGACTTCCACTATTTTTTTATGATGATTTTTTTTTCACAATTGTAAGAAATCTCAAGAATATATATTTTCTAAATCAAAATAGGTTCATCATATCAGTATATATTTTTATAAGCGTATGCATACGCATACACACTCTTGTAATTTTTCTTCAGTTCAGTTCAGCTCAGTTCAGTTCAGTCGCTCAGTTGTGTCCAACTCTGCGACCCCATGAATTGCAGCACGCCAGGCCTCCCTGTCCGTCACCAACTCCCGGAGTTCACTCAGACTCACGTCCATCGAGTCCATGATGCCATTCAGCCATCTCATCCTCTGTCGTCCCCTTCTCCCCCTGCCCCCAATCCCTCCCAGCATCAGAGTCTTTTCCAATGAGTCAACTCTTTGCATGAGGTCGCCAAAGTACTGGAGTTTCAGCTTTAGCATCATTCCTTCCAAAGAAATCCCAGGGCTGATCTTCAGGATGGACTGGTTGGATCTCCTTGCAGTCCAAGGGACTCTCAAGAGTCTTCTCCAACACCACAGGTCAAAAGCATCAATTCTCCGGCGCTCAGGTTTCTTTATAGTTCAACTCTCACATCCATACATGACCACAGGAAAAACCATAGCCTTGACTAGACGGACCTTAATTGGCAAAGTAATGTCTCTGCTTTTGAATATGCTGTCTAGGTTGGTCATAACTTATCTTCCAAGGAGTAAGAGTCTTTTAATTTCATGGCTGCAGTCACCATCTGCATTTTTCTCACTTGGTGATATAATTTAGACATCTTTCTATGTAAATGCCAGACTGATTTTGCTCGTTCTTTTGGACAGCTGCATGATATTCTGTTGGATGGTTGTGTCACAATTTATCTAACCATTGCCTTATTGGTAAACATTTCCTCCATTATTTTTGCTATTACAAACAATGTTTTAGTGAACATTTTCCCATGTACATCCATGCGCATGTATGTGAGGGTTTTTATAGGAGAAATTTCTGGAAGTGGAATTACTGGTTCAGTGGGTATGTAGATTTTTAAAGGTTTTTCACACTGATTACCAAATTGCCTTTCACAGATGTCATACACATTTAAACTCCCACCAGTAGCATATGACAGTGCTTGTTTGCCCACACAGCAATGGGTATCATCCTATGCTTTCATCTTCGTCAGTCTAATAGGTGTGATAATATCTCTTTGTCATTTTAATTTTTTATTGGAGGATAAATGCTCTACAATGTTATCGTGTTTTCTGCCATACAACACAAATCAGCCTTAATTTTCTTTTAATTGTGGTGGAGTTAACACTATCTTCATGTGTTTAGTGATCATTTTTATTCCTTATGAAAATTGCCTGTTCATTGTCCATTATTGGCATGTTTGACTTCTTTTGCGTCTTGTTGTTTTTAGTTCCTAACTTTTTTGTAACACCAAAGACTGCAGCCAACCAGGTTTATCTGTCCATGGGATTTCCCAGACAAGAATATTGGAGTGAGTTGCCATTTCCTTCTCCAGGGGATCTTCCTTACCCATGGATCAAACCTATGTCTCCTGCATTGCAGATAGGAGAATCTGGCTTTATCACTGAGCCACCTGGGAACAGGTTCTTTCATATCTTATTGATTTGTAAATACTTTATAATATTCATTATAGTAACTGTCTAGTATACATGTTGCATATATTTTCCCTATTTTATTGATTTTTTCAACCTTTTTTTCCTCTCTCTTCTTCAGACTGGATACTTTATACTGATCTGACTTCAAGTTTACTCTTTCCTCTGTTATCTCTATCCTGCTAGTAAGCCATCCATTGAATTAATTTCAGATACTGGACTTTTTTTCAGTTAAAATTACCCATTTGGTTCTTTTTCTATACTTTCTGTTTTTCTGCTAAGAGGTTCCTCTTTTCATTTGTTATGAGCATATTTCCCTTTACTCCATTGATCATAATTATCATAACTGCTTTAAAGTCTTTACCCAGTAATTCTAACATCTGGATTATCTACAGGTTAATTTCTGTTGATTGTCTTTTGCCTTGAGGATAAGTGACATTTTTCTGGTTCTTTGGATGTTCATTAATTGGGGATTGTATCCTGGTCATTGGCTATGTCTTGATTCTGCATTTTGTCTTAGGAGCCTACCTGGGGTAGACTCAAACCGCAAACTCTGTCTAACCTGTGGTAGGCAGCAGCTCAAGTTTCAGTTCATTTTTTAAATTTTTGTCTGGACTGTTTGTAGTTTGCCTTGTATATGCCTAGCTCAGGGGTCACCCAGAAGCCTAGGCAGAGTTAATATACAAATCTATGTTCCACTTTCTGACTCTCCTTTCCAAGACTTCTGCCACACCCTCTAGTGATTCTAGTTAACCCAGAGTTTGTTTCTTAACTCCTCAGGTCAGAAAGAAGTGGACTGTCTGTTGGAACTTTTACTGCCCTGCACTGTCCATCTACTGCAGCTTGTCCTTAGGAGCAAGGTCACCAAAGCACAACTCGCTCCATGCTAGCCTCTTCCTCAAAGTTTTGACACCCTTCCAAAATCCTCCTACTTTGTTTACTCCCAGATAGTTATCTTTTGTCGGTTTGTTGTTTTTGCAAAAGAGACTATCCATTATGAGCTTATTCTTCTATGCTGGAAACAGAACTATAGTCTCTTTGTTTACTCGGTATATGAAAGCTTAATATTTTTACCTAGTCATATGTATCACTCTGAAGTCGGTTCTCTACTTAAAACTATCTTTTCCACCTCAGGAATATAAAAAATTTTTTTTCAAGTTGAACAGAACTTGAGTTTATGTTAGACTTACATTTTCTTCCAAGTTGGACCCAAAACTGCCAACGTTAATGTGGTTGTTGTGGTATTGGAGAGGAGGAGAATAGAGGGCAGAATAAAGAATGAAGAAAGCTTTGGATAACAGTTTACACCTCGTGCGGGCGGGGGCCAATGACTGAGAGCCTGCAGATTGGGAGATGAGGGCGCCGCTGATTTAGAGCATTTAGGACCGGCGTGTGCATTCTTCTGTCCAGACCTCAACCTCGGGGCTCTGTGGCTCTTAGCCAGACCTGTCACTCTTGCTGCACCCCATTCGCTTTCATCCCACATGAAATACAGTAGTGAACCCCAGCAGGATGCACAAGAGAAAGCTGTGTGGGTTTGCTCGCTGGGTCTTGGCTCTAACCTAGACCCATTCTGCTCCTCAGAAAGGCAGGAGAACATGGTGATTTTGGAGTTAGGCATACCTGGGGCCACACTTTGACTTTGCATTGTTAGCTGCTTGACTTCTCTGAGCCTCAGTTTCCCCTTTTATGAGATGAGCATGAAAACAGTACCCATTTAACCGTGCTGTGAGAATTTGAGGAGACAGTGCTCGCCGAGGTCTAGCACAATAGCTGGCCCAGAGTAAACTCACTTGAGTGCGAGGGCGCTGCCCTGCCAGGTCAGAGATGTGGCGCTTCGCCATTCCTCTGCTGTGTGGTCTTGGCCAGGCTCTGCAGTGTGTGGCTCTGTCTGCAGGAATTTCCACGTCTGGAATGAAGCCTGGTTTGTGCGGTCTGACCTGGGCCCTTCGTACAATGGATGGCAGGTTCTGGACGCCACCCCTCAGGAGAGAAGCCAAGGTAACCACTCTTCCGTCAGCCTGCTGGTGCCCCCCTTCTCTGGGTTTGGCTCTAAGTCATGACTTCTCAATCTTTACAATGGTGGAAAGCGGCACAGCAAGATCACCTAAATCTTCTCTGCCTTTGGGGGTGCAGAGAGGGATTAAAACAGAAGCATTTTCAAAGTAGATTTTTCTCTTAATTGGCTTAGTTCAGGCTGCTGTTTAAATGACTGCCATCCCTGCTCTCACATGACTGCTGCAAAGGCCCTGGCCCATGGCCGGCAATAGGGAAGGGAACTGTCCCTGCCAACACTGATTCTCCCACACAGCCTCTAGTAGCCCATCCCTCCCAGCATAGAAACCTTCCGTGTCCCTTTGCCTTGGGATTTAGTCCAGATTCCCTGGCTCAGCTTCAGGCCTCTGTGGTCACGGTGCCCAGCACCCCTCTCACCTTCTGGGTGTCCCCCACCAGGCTGAGCTCTCCTTCTCGCAGGCTGGCCCTTCCCTGCCCCTGATGGCCACTCTCCCATCAGATCTCGGGCATTGGGCTCTCTGGGAACCTTTCCTCGTCCCTTCCCTGATTTCCAGAGCATTCTTATCCCTTACCTTCATTTTCAATTGTTTCTTTCAAACTTAAAAAAATTATAAAAGTCATATATGCATGGTTAAAAATGGTTAAAAAAATTCAAATCGTTCCTAAAAGATTTACAATGAAAATGAGGTCTTACCCCTTCCCTTGCTGCAACATCTCTATCAGAAGCAATGAGATTTGGGGAACTTGGGTGTGAGGAGGGTAACTTCCAGATATTTTCTAGGCCACTATTCAAACTTCTCACTGCAACTCATTAATGGTTATAAAATCAAGTTAATGGGTTGTGACCATTGTTTTAAGAGATGAAATAGAATAGCATGGAAAGGAGTGAGGAAAGGAAAGAAAAAGAAACTATCAGAGTGTATTGGACATTAAGAATAAGAATTTTCCTGTGGGATTTTTGTTTCAGGACCACATATGTGCCATGATGTAAAAACTTATTTCTAGAGATCATGGTAAAAAAAAAAAAAGCTGAAAGTCACTGTCACTGTTTCAGGCATATAAAAGTGTGTGTGTTTGTTTTATAAACACAAATGGAATAATATTCTTCTATTCTGCTGTAACTTACTTTTTATCATCTGGGCACTTCATGAAAGAAACTGTATCTGTGTATCTATACCTGTATCTACATTTATGTCCTTCCATCCACCCATCCATCTATGAATCTATCTACCTATCTGTCCATTTCTCCATGTATCCACCCACCTACCTACCTATCTGTCTGAGCTAGCTATGCTGAGTGCTCAAGAAGGGAGGTGATGGTCAGGGCTTGGGAGCCCGAAGAAGCAGGACGTCTCTGTAGGCTGGGTTTGCAGAGAAGTCTTCCAAAATAGGGGGATGGTTTGGGAAGAATGATTTGCAGAGTAGAAAAGAAGCAGCCCTGAGCACAAGACAGTCAGACTTTCCTCTTTAGGAAACAGATTGAAAGCAGGGGGGTAGCACAAATTATGCACCTACAGAATGCAGGAGTGGGCCATCTTCTGTGGAGCTGGAGTCTGACCAGAGTGCTATTGCAAAAGGTAACAGTAGCCCCAGAGGGTCCTGCTGAGTGCCCAAAGAGGAGAGCAGACAGCCAGGGTTGAAGGAGTTTGGGGTAGAAGCAGGGGAGCTGGGCGGTGGGGGGGGGGCCCCAGAGGAGCAGGCCATGAGGCGGGCTGTTGCAGAGGGGTCTGGCTTTGGCTCACATCCAACCTCTGCACCCTGGCCCCCAGGGGTGTTCCAGTGCGGCCCTGCTTCGGTGATCGCTATCCGAGAGGGTAATGTGGACTGGGACTTCGACATGCCCTTCATCTTTGCGGAGGTCAATGCCGACCGCATCACGTGGATCTACGAGTCGAATGGTGCCTTGAAGAAGAACTCCTCAGACACTCACAGCGTCGGCAAGTACATCAGTACCAAGGCGGTGGGCAGCAACTCTCGCGTGGATGTCACCGAAAAGTACAAGTATCCAGAAGGTAGGAGGGGCTTGGATGGGCTGTGCCACCCAGGGCCTGACGGTGGGAAGACAGCTTTGAGGCGGGAGAAGGAAAACTTGCTCATGCTCCTCCCGCTTTCTCAGCCTGCTGTGCCTGAATGTTAGGACTGCTCCCTAGCATCTACTGCCCAGTTCCCCAGACTGTTTCCTGCGGGGATAAAACCATCAGGGGCAGACAGTGCCAGCGGAAATGTGCTGAAGGACTCAGGCAGCTGTCAGTCTAGCTCGTCTCCAGCTGTGTCCCTTTGCCAATTGCACCATTAGGGTGACAGCCCCATGACTGAGCATCACAGGGAGAAACATGGCCCCCACAGAAGACCCCCTAGGGGTCTCTGTCAGTCCACTCCCCTTGCCTCCAAGAAGTGCAAGCAGGAAACATCCTCTGAAAAAAGAAATGGACAGTCCCCAGAGACATGGGGACTGCTTTGTCTGCTTCAGTGGCTCCCTGAAAGCCAGATGAGGTGGGGACACCTCCTACACCATGACAATGCCCGAGTCCCTGAAGTCGTCACCATCCACTTGAGTGCTGATCCCGCTAAAGTCACCTAGAAGCCTAGTTGGTAGGAGGCCACCTTTAACACAAATTACGAGTGTTGCTCTGTTTCAGAAGTTGCTTTCAGTGTTAGCAAATTAATATCGCTGAGGAATCTCAATAGTGACAAAATTCTACATTTGAAGGTGATGTTCATTTTAGAAATAGGCCAAAGTGAATTAATGCTTGCTCTAGCAGGCCAGTCACTCCTTAATGGGATCGACATGTCACTCTAAACGCTTTGAAATAGTTGCTTTAGCGGGTCCTCACTGCTGGTTCTGAGATGTCAAGAAAAGTGCTCTCGAGAAGGTACCCATGTGCACCGTAAAGTAAACCCCACAGTTCAGTGCCCTGGATGGCTGCTGCTGGCTGCCGTATACAAAAGAGGAAAGCTGAGCAGCAGGGTAGGCTCCAAGTCCAGGTGGATGAGCTGCTGGGTGTGGGTCCTTTGGAGGCACCAGAGTAATGAGATTGGTGCTTTCCGTTAGACCCCAGTGCACTTCTGCAGCCCATTCCTCCCACTGGGGTCAGATGGCCTTTCTCTCAGTCAGTAAACATGTACTGAGACCTCCCCGAGTGCCCATTCTTGCTCAACTCCAGGAGGCCAGGAAGCACCCTGCAGATGGGCGCCTGCCCCTCCAGAGCTCACAGGCTGGGGGTCAGGCTTGAGTGTGATAAGCATTCTCAACAGTGTTCTGATGTAGAAACCAGGGTAAGGGCCAAGGAACTGATAACCCCAGGCAGGAGGTGAACTCTGCCCTACCCCTTATAGCTGTGCAACCTCAAGTACGATTCTTAGCATCTCTGATCCCTCACTTCCTCACCTGTAAAATGAGAAGAGCAAGGCCTCTCTTCAATGGAATTTAAATGAGCTAGTGTATAGAAGGAGACGGAAATGGCAACCCATTCCAGTGTTCTTGCTTGGAGAATCCCAGGAACGAGGGAGCCTGGTGGGCTGCCATCTATGGGGTTGCCCAGAGTCGGACACGACTAAGGCGACTTAGCAGCAGCAGCAGTGTATAGAAAGTATCAAGGGCAGTGCCTGGCCCATAGTGAGGACTTAATAAATAGTGATGACTTTTATCAACTTGAACATCTGCAGCCTCATCAGAATGACCTCCCAAAGGGACTTTTAAAACGCATTGCCTATACAGTTGTGTGGTTCTGTGGGGCCCCTTATCTGAGTGTCACACCTTAATTCCACTTCTTGGGGGTTCTGGCTGTCCCAGCCAAACCTCCTGAGCAATGAGGAGGGGCCACAGCCAGGTGGAGAGATCCCCGCCAGACCCCTGGCAATGCCCCAGCCCTTGTGTGACAGCAGGACTGATCACCCCACCTGTTGTTGCCCATTCTCCCTTACCTAATGATGCTAGCTTGTGTCTGATGGCCTGAGGGAGGAAAAGCCCATAAAATGGGTTGCTAAGCATTTGCGCAACAGCAACACCAAAGGAAAAAACAGTAGCAGGAAGCTTAGTCTTGAGTAAGCCTGGCAGGTGACCTATATAGGTATCTAGGCTCTGAGCCTCATTGTGCAAACACAACTGCTTCAAGGTTCTGGGCACAGAGGCTCAGCTCCCTGCTCAGCCATCAGACCTGGGTGTGGATTTACAGCTCGGCTAGAGAATGGGAAGGCACCAAAAGGAACCCAGCCCACCAGGAGATATCAACTCGGGTAATTTGGCTGCCTGCCTTCTTTTCAGTAGGGTGTGTGGGAGGAACTACTAGACTTCAGGTCTAGACTTCTGGGGACTGGCCCTCTTTCCACCCCTAATTCTCAGATTACCAACTACTTGGACCAGACACTCCTCCTCTTTAGGACCTTAACTCTAACGCGATGTGCTTAGATGTCTTTGGGGTCTCTGCCAGTTGTTACATGTAACTTATAGGAAAGATTTCACTAAATGATAAAGTGCTTCTAATAAGTCATCTTAAAATTTCACAGGTCTGTTGGGGAGGTTAGGGGCAGGAGCGTAAACATGGTCATTCTTCTTTGTGTTTCTCTGTTCATGTTACTGGAAGGTCAACATCTTCTCCTTGTTAGTGGGTCTATCTTCTGGTCAAGGCAAGGAGACTTATGTGCCCTGTGTGGTCTACCCTGGCTCAGAGGCTTGAAGTTGGTTATCAGCTCTTAGTGCCCCAAGAGCTGTGGTTTTTTGGCCATGATCTTGGCCATTTTCTGGGGACTGTTTATAGTATCACATTCAGCAGCACCCGCAACAAAGGCTAAACCCATCCTGTGGTTCAGCCTTTGTGTTTTTGAAAACTGAACTCTCAACAGTTTAAACTAGTCATAACCTGGACCCATACCAACTGTGGGAAGTTCTTGTCAACTGACAGACTTAAGTTCCACTCTCCGATTCTCAAAGCATCATTAGAAATAAAGCAGAATAACATGATAAAGTGGTTTGGAATTTTTTTCAGTGAGGTAATTCTAAATCATAGTTTTCTCACTTATGAACTCATTCTAATCTTTTTAAGCTCAGACTTGTTATTTTTTAAATTATCAGTTTGTTCTTTGGGCTTCCCTGGTGGCTCAGATGGTAAAGAATCTGCCTGCCACGCAGGAGACCCAGGTTCAATCTCTGGGTCAGGAAGATAGTCTGGAGAAAGGAATGGCTACCCACTCCAGTATTCTTGCCTGGAGAATTCCATAGACAGAGGAGCCTGGTGGGCTGCTGTCCGTGGTTGCAAAGAGTCAGACATGACTGAGCGACTAACACACGCTTTGTTCTTTAAGTCTCACAAAGGACATTTTATTAAAAGAAAGAAAGGAGGGAAGGAGGAAGGGATGGAGGGAGGGAGGCAGGGAGAGATGGAGAGAGTGAAGGAAGGAAGGGATCTAACCTAATTAACCTAAGCAAAACATCAAGCTATGTATTTTATGCAGCTTTCCCTAAGCTTGGTGGAAATTTGAGCTGATTGGAAGAGCTGGGCTGTGAGCCTCATGTTAAGGAGAATGAAATGGAGACCTGGGGGAGGTCAGACCCTTGCTTGGATTAGAATCATTGTGCAAGCAGCAGAACCAGGGTTAGTTCCAGGCCGCCTTTCCAGGCAGGGAACTGCTCTTTGTTCACATTGCCACTGCATCTCTGAGATACTTCTCTCTTTTCCCACCACACAGGCTCCAGCCAGGAAAGACAAGTATTTGAAAAGGCTTTGAGGAAACTTAAGCCCAGAGTATCCTTTAGCGCAACATCTGCAAGCAGCCTGGCAAGAGACGAACCGGAGCCCAGCATCTCTGGGAGGTTCAAGGTCGCTGGTGTACTGGCCGTGGGCAAAGAAGTCAACCTGGTCCTAATACTCAAAAACCTAACAAGTGATACAAAGACAGTGACAGTGAATATGACAGCCTGGACCATCGTCTATAACGGCACTCTCGTACACGAGGTGTGGAAGGACTCTGTCACTAAATCCCTGAATCCCGAAGAAGGTAATTCAACCTGTAGGCTGCTGGGATGCCACACACTCATGGTAGCTGGTATCCTCTTGGGGTTGGAGAGTTCCTATTGGAACCAAATCAACTGATTACGGAAGGAAATAGCACATGGTAAGCAGTACCAGCGGGGGTGTGCCAACCAAAATACTTTCATGCCCTGGAGGAGAAAGGAAAAGGACTTTGGCAGTTAAGGACAAACCACAGTATCCCTTACATACCATTTTGCCCAGTGTGCAGGGTGCTTCCTTATATACTCTTATGTACTATCACATTTGACCTTCTACAAGGACAGATTTCAGCATTCCTTTTGCAGAGCCAGAAACTGAGGCTTGGAGAGATTGTGATTCACTTAAAAGATTAAGCGTCATAGCTAGTAGGTGGTCAGATCCTGGTCCTGGACTTCCTGATGTGAAATCCAGTGCCACCACCCATTTTCTCGGCTTTACTGCTGCGACCCCTTCCTCTTTCCAGCTCCCACCCTACCTTACCCCCATCCCACAATGAATCACTTTCTGGGTTTGACCCTAGAAGGGTTGCAATATACCACGAGGGCTTGAATTCCCACCAGTGTTCCCCCACAGCTGCCAGTGGGTGGGTGCAATTCCTTGATTTCCAGTGACAGTGATGGGTTTTCCTGGAGGCCTGAGCCTCTGGGAGGAAGAGTGAGTTGGTTCTCCTGGATAGCACAGATGGGAGGGGAACAAGGTGGAGCAGAGAGAGGCTGGGGCTGTGGAAGGATTAGAAGGCAGGTGTGCCCAAGTTGGCAAAATCCTTCAAGCTGTTATGAAAAGTCTGGACTTAACAAAGCAGATTAATAAGGGTGGGGTGGCTATTTGCTTCACATAAGGAACTAATAAAAACTGATTACTTATACAGCCCATCTTGAAAAGATTTCGTCTGCAGAGAAACTGAGAGCTGTCACACCTGTCAGAGGCAGCATCCCCTAGCAACCTGTCTTCTGGCAGAACTGAGCAGAAATCTTCCCTATAACAAAGGCTGGCTGTTATTTACCTTCAAAGCTCAAGGGAAGAGCTATTTTTGTAGGCCAAAAATAATTTATGTGAGGGAAATGCTTTTTTAAAAAGCTGTACTTCTGCAAGAAGCAACAGAGTTAAATGGGAAGGCAGGAGGAAGCAGGCAAAATGGTCTTGGAGTCCTGACATCATCACCTACTCTCTGGATGACCCTGTTAAGTCTCCCTCTTTTCCTGAGCCTCAGGGTTCACTGTTCAAGGGAGCTGGACCAGCTGATGCCAGGGCCTGTCGTCTCCATATTTGGGGCAGGCTGGGTAAATCCCTCCAGTGCTGAAAGCAGAGACAGCTCCCTCCTTAGAGCCTCACCTCAGGGAGTGTGTGACCTGTAGGTGCCGGGCACCCCCCAACCACCTAACATAACTGCACGAGGAAGGGGGAGAGCACCCAAAGGCAGGCAAGGCCCCCCCTTGCTTGCCCAGTGAGTCAAAGAGGAGCCTTGAAGCTTGGAGAGGAGCCAGAGAAATGGAGAAAAGCTGGGGAAGGCCTTTCCATCTGAGGGGACCTTGTGACTCAGAGCATGGAGGTGGTAAGGCACCTGTGTTGTCAAAAGGACAAAGAGAACTGTGGGAAGGAACATTCTTTTGAGGAAGAGAGAGACACAGGGCCATACTGAGGGGTCTGAACTTTATTCCCGAGGCAGCGAGGGACCACAGGAGATTTTTCAGGTGACACAGAAGAAGAGTGACATGATTTTGGGGGAAAGTGCTTCTAAAGCCCACCTGACTGGTGCGTGTGGGTGACTTAGAAGCTGGAGAGACCAGAAGCAGGGTGGTGGTTCAGATGCTGTGGCAATAGGATCCCCGGCTATACGGTCACCTGAGAGGACCAAGCTCTTATGCAGACAGGCCCTGGCTTCCCTTGCTAGCTATTATCATGCTGCCATCATTACTGTTTTCTTTACTTGGCAATGAGTTAATACTCATATTCTTCCCTGCCCCTTAGATGGAAATTTGCCCTCTGATATTTACCAGGACGGGGAGGAAGTCTGAGCCCCCGTGAGCTCCTCCTCCTGGAATCCACCCAGCCAGCCGGCATCCTGGTCTCAGGGCCCCCGCTCTGCAGCTGGTGTGGAGCAGGCAGGTGTTCCCCCAGGGCCCAGCAGGGAGGACTCAGGCAAGCCTGGGCTTCAGGTGCTCCCAGCCAGCCCACACTGACTCGGCTTGGCATCAGCTTTTAAGGTTTCAGAAGCCAACCCCTCCTCTCACACTGCTTCCTGTTTTCTTCTTCCAGAAATAGAGCACCCTGTAAAGATCACATACGCTCAGTACGAGAAGTACCTGAAGGCGGACAACATGATCCGGACCACAGCCGTGTGCCAGGTCACTGACGAGCCTGAGGTGGTGGTGGAGAGGGACGTCATCCTGGACAACCCCACCCTGACCCTTGAGGTAAAGGGAGGCTGAAAGGGCACTGCTCCATGCTAGCCCAGCCCTCCGAGACCAAGGGAAAGCCCTCTCTGCCGACAGGCCAAGCACAGGGTCCAGCTCGGATCCAGCCTCTGCCAAAAGGATCAGCCGAGAGTTCTGCTCAGAGCAGTGTCCTTGGGAGATCCCAGTGGTCCAGTGGTTCGGCCTCTATGCTGTCACTGCCGAGGGTGCAGGTCCAACCCCCAGTTAGGGAACTAAGATCCTGCCAGTGGCGCAGCACAGCATGCCCTTGCTCCCTCTCTGGAAGGATCCACGGGCACATTGCCCTGCGGCTTCTTTGGTTGCAGCTCTAGACCCATTGGGGATGCCAGCTGAGGAGCAGCTGGAGGGCTCTTCAGCTCACTCGCTCTGAACATCTACTGTGTCCTGGGCTGTGTTAGGCTCAGGAATCACAGAAGACCTCAAGGGCTGGGTCCTGCCTTCAGGGAACCCACAGCCCAGCCCCCAGACACATTTGTAGAGCAAATCAGAAATGGTCATAACTCATATGCATCTCCTGACTCTAGACCCCAGAGTTACAGAAGTGTAGACTCTTAGAAACCTGGTCTCAAGCTTTCATGCCCTTCCATTTCACACATGAGTAAACTGAGATCCAGAGAGAAAAGAACTGCCAAATACTGCCAGAGCAAGGGCTAGACCTCAGGCCCTTTCCAGGACATCTGGCCAGTCCATACCCAGCAGCAGCATCTTCCCAGTAGTTGACAATGAGGATGCTTCATTTTTTTGGCAGCAGGCTCTGCTCCCAGGCTCCCTCTCAGGAATGCAGGGATATGGGCTCTCACAGGTCTGTGGGAGGCACTTGGGGCCACTCTGTCCCTTCCTCAGCACTGGTGCTGGAAGTATGGGGCTGACTCCAAGCCTGTCCCTACACACACCAACCTCAGCCCAGGGTGGAGGTGGCCAGAGCCAGACAGCACAAATCTAGGGATGAGGGCTGGCAGGCAAGGACAGGCAGATGAGTGGATGAGGAGATGGGGTCTTCCCTTGGGACCCCATAGGGAACTTCATGGGTCAGACTCCTCACAAGTCTGCAGCACCATCTGCCCCAGCAGTCTAGACAGCAATCGCCTTTTTTGTTATTGTTGTTCCATCACAATGTCACTAGTGTTCCTAGCCCCAGATTTCTAGAGTAACTCGTGACTGCCCTCGTCCCACCCTCCCTAAGCTACACTCCAGCTTCGGGGATTCCTGATGTCAGACAGAGGGCAGGGGGACCCAGGGCCTGCTCCTTGACACTAGCCTGAAATAGAGCTCTCTCATTGTCCTGTTAGTCTGGGCTGTGCTTCAGAATGGGGGCCAGAGTGATCCATCTTCTCCAAGGTTAGGGAGACGGAGCCCCGCCTGTTCTAGGCCCATCACAGCAGTTGTGAAACAGAAAGAGGCCCCTCCACGAGCAGGACCAAACAGAGCTTCTGGGCTCTGGGCTTGCCTTCTTTCCCAGCCAGCAAGTTTTCATCCATGATTGTAGACGCCTCTCTGTTCCTTAGGGTATTTCCAAGAATCGTGCCCCACTCCTGTAGAATGACAGGGAGCAAGTGCCGTTTGCCATTTTTGAGGCTGTGAAATGAAACATTCTGAGTGGAAGTTATCGGTGTTTGATAAAGTTAGTTTCTCCACCATTATATTCCCTTATCCTGTATCCTCAAACTTGCTTATAGCTTTTTCTTTTTTTCAAAATTTTGCTTTCCATCTTTTAGATCAAATCAGCTTCATCTTTCAAGAGAATCTAACATCTTTTAAAAGGAAATCAGAATACACGCAGCCTGGAAATTATTTAATCCTTTTAAAAAATATCTGCCCTTTCTTCTCTTGGACATCTTTGTATGAATTTGCCCTTAACACAACTTCTCCTTTACTTTAGCCTTCAGAGAATCAAGACGATCTAATCATGACTGAATGAATTAATGCATAGCTGACTCAGAGCAGGGCACGTGGGTGATCTGTATGAGAAGATAATAATTTGGGCAACACCCTGTTGTCTTATTTATGATTGGGAGTAGGCATTGAGGACTTTTGAACCAGATCATACAATCTGAACTTTATTTCAAAGGCTGAGGTCCTTCACATTGGCCTACTGACAATAACAGACACAGGTTTCTGGGGTGGCTCTTATCCTCTTCTTTGGGTGTATGTATAGATTTAGGTCAATAGGATAGAGTGGTAAGCAGCCACAAAGAAAGGAAAACAAATATAGGAAAGTCTCAAGTTGAATATCAGTGTGAAAAATATGACAACATTTATATATATTCTTGGGTCCCAATGGCATAAAATTATGCTTCACCCTTCAAATCATGTCATACACTTAAATGAGTTCCATGGGAGAAATTGTGATATAGACCATGGTCTCTAAAACATTGCAATTATGCACAAATTATTGGCAGGCATTGCAAAGTCTAGCAAGAAGAGAAAACGGCTCTGGGACCAGAAATCTCTCAGTTATTGAGTCAATTTGAACTGCAGATTTATTACTATAAAAGGGTGGCAGGGAGAATTGGTGACAACAAAAAGGAACACCAAATGAACAAAATGCAGCTACCTCTAGAGATCCTCAAAGGAAAATCCACCCATCGCCTAGTTTCGGTTTCTGTTTCCAAAGTGCTCTCTTCTGCATCCATGCTCTCATTTGTTCCCTTCTAGTCCAAGGAAGGAAGAGGGGAGGGATGAGCCCTCTTTATCAGGGAGGGGGTCAAGGCCCAGGGAGATGATGCATCTGCCCAGGCTTAGCTGCTTCTTAGCAGGAGTGCAAGCTTTCATCTTTGGGAGCAAACAGATAGTCCAGGTTGCTTCTCTGACCAGCCCCTTGATAAAGGACCCTGTGCAGACCACATGTCTGGGAAGTGGGGGCTGCCCTTCCCTAGATGAACTGAGAAAAGGCCCACGAACCCAGCTGGGAAGTTAAGTGCTCTCAGCTGCTGCGACCTGCCGCCTCTCCCTCTGGGCTTGGGTGTCGTGTCTGTAGCCTGGGGATGACAGCAATTTCTTAGGAACCCCCTGTATGGATGGCACTGGCGCTTAGGAGGACTAAACCAAATGGTCCTCCCTTCCTTTGTCCCCAGCGATATCTTTCCCATGACCAAGTCTCAGGCATCGCCTCATCGGCTTTCAAGGGCAGATGAGATGAGCACTCTAGCCCTGACTCTGTCAAGCCCTCTCCCCACAGGTGCTGGACGAGGCCCGGGTGCAGAAGCCTGTGAACGTGCAGATGCTCTTTTCCAACCCACTGGATGAGCCGGTGAAGGACTGCGTGCTGATGGTGGAGGGCAGTGGCCTGCTGCTGGGAAGCCTCAAGATCGAGTGAGTCCCACACTGAAGGGCTGGTAGGGGGTGCGGAAGGGGGTCAGAGGAACCTCCCTGGACCCCCAGGCAGGGTAGACAGAACTCTGCTAGCCTCTGAAGTTGGGAATCTGCCCATAGGATGCACACTTGCATTTGGTTTAGGGGTTCACCAAACTTGAACTTAAGAGAAGTCCAGGTCTTCAGTGCTTGGAGCTGGTCCTTATATCTGGGAGTTCATGGGACCCCTACCTTCCCCACTGAGGGGTCCCAGGGCTGAAGGGGCTCGATGACCCAGGGTGGCAGCTAGAGGGAGTTGAAGGAGCAGTGACCTCGACCAGAGCAGGACTTGAGGCCTCACACTGACTCCTGCCCTTCCCCATCAGTGTGCCAGCGCTACGCCCCAAAGAGCGGTCCCGCGTGCGTTTTGAGATCCTGCCCACCCGGAGTGGCACCAAGCAGCTCCTCGCCAACTTCTCCTGCAACAAGTTTCCCGCGATCAAGGCCATGCTGTCCGTTGATGTGGCTGAGTGAAAGGCCCAGGGAGCCCCATACAAACTTGGGAACACGGAGCAGGCAGGATTTGCCTGTGGAGTGAGCCCCTGCCATACTCATTATCCAGCCTGGGAAACTCACTCCATCCCCCAAGGTGGCCTGGATCCGGAACTCCAGCCTCCAGCACACACCCCCTCCTTGCTGCCAGGCTGGGCTGGTTCCACCCTGGCCCATCACTTGATCACTTTTGCACGTTCCCTGAGCTTCTCCCCGATGCTGCCTGGTGTGTGAGCCCCATGGCCCTGCTCAGCCCTCATACCCTCAATGTTGTGGGCACGGAGTGGCACCTGACCCAGCGACTCTCCAAATGGATACTGGGGGAGAAGATGGTCTGGACTGTGTGCTGATCCCCAGCCTGCAGTTGGCACTTTCCTGCTCCTCCCCTGGGTCATTGTGGAGGTGGGGGGTATGATGGTTAGCCATCCATTGTGACACTCACAACTACCCTCAAAATAAATATTAAAAAGAGTGTGATCACATAGCACTGACTCTACAAGACTGCTGCTTCACCTAAGGTGGTGGAGAAGGAGACAGCGGGGCTGGGGCCATATCCTTCTGGAGGAGGGATGGCATTGGGGAAGCCGTGCTCCCCACGTCCCAGTATCCAAAAGGAGTGGGCTGGTTCCCTGTGGCTCCAGGTGCAAAACTAGGGAGACATTTCAAGTCAGTTTAGGAAACTGCACTAAGATGATGTCCAAAAATTGATTGACTGCCTTGGGATGGAGTGACTTGTCTAGGCAGGTTCAGACATTGTGGGGCAAAGTGAACCCTTCCAGGACCCTCTACAGGCATCAGAGTGAGAAGGGACTTCAGTCTTCACTGGAACCTTCTGCAGAGCAGCTGTGGGTGGTGGTCTCTGCTCACACTGGGTTCACCCCAACTTGTGCCACATTCCTCTTGCAGCCAAAGCAATGCTAACTCCACAGGAATCTTCTCTACCTTCACACATGCTCTCATGGTTCCTCAGTCTGTGCCCCTTGAAATCGCCCCAAGCAGATCCCATAGCCTTCTGTCACCGGTGCTGACTAACCTCATTTTGGTGATCATGCCTCACTGTTGGGACATAAAGGACCAGTCTCATCTAAACAGAAGTTTCAGCCTCACATCCAGCTCAAAGTTTCTTCCCTATGCTCAACTCAGGCCTGACCCAGGCTTGTAGGAAGCACTGTCCATGCCTTCCTCTTACTTCCTCCTTCTTTTGTTGCTGGATCCATTAGAGTTGGAGCAGGGAGAGAGGAAATTTAGAGAAAAACCATAAAGTTCCATTTCACTGGTGCTGATGTGGTCTGGCCATGGAAGCCCACCACATGGCTGGAGTGTTGATGCAGACTTTCTGCACTGTGTGTCCCCCCAGATTTGGGCCCTCAGAGTTCTCCCCTACCTTGAACTGCACTGGAAGTGTGGTTCTATAGTGATGGCTTGAGGCCAGTTCCGTTTGTGGGCTCCACTGCCCTGCCCCAGCTGCCTCCTCTCTCCCTTCTTATCTCAACCTGGTCCAGCCTCAACTGCCCAATTCAAGTTCCCCAGGTGGGCAGTCAGCATCAGAATCTGTGTCCATGTTTGCTCCCAGTGTCAAGGAGCTCTCACCAGGGTCCGTTTCTGGTGTCTGAATGCAGCTGGGACTCCCATTCTCTGCAGGACAGCAGGCTCTGAGCTGTGGAGGGGGAAGCTTGTCTCATCTCTTGAAGCTTTGCCCCTCTCTCAAGTGCCCCTTGGGGCTGGGCTCCAGGTCAGAGTGAGGAGGGGCAGGGTTAAATAGACATACGTCTGCTCTGGTTTCTATCAGAAACAAGGAAATCCAGAGGTTTCCATTTCCTCCCATCTCCATGAGGCCTGTCCCAGACCTTAACTCTGTCAAGCATCAGCCAGTGTCTCCTGAGTGCATCCTTTCTGCCAGTCTCTCTCCAGGGAGATGAAAAATCAACAAGAGCTTGACCCTGTCTTTGGGTTTCCATCCTCAGGGAAATCTCCTAAAGTGTAATGGGAAAAGTCCATGTAGAATTTCTAATCAACCCCAAGCGCATGTGTCTTAGAGCTATAGCTAAACACCCCTCTGCAACTTGGCTTCTGAAGAATTTAACAATAAAACAAAGTAATAGCAGGCCAAGCCCTCAGCACCACATTTATTTCTGGTAGACTTCAAGTTAGAGGTGGTACTGAAGTGTGAGATGCAGTGGGCCTGCTGACTGAACCCCAAAATTAGGTGGTCTTGCTCCGTTGGTTAGGATCTATGCTCAGCGACCACAGCAGGGAAACCCAAACGGCCAGGGTCCTAAACAGGATGGGCGTTAGTTGCTCTTGTATAAGAGCCAAGGGAAACAGAGGGACACAGGCTTCCTTGTCTTACCTCACTGTTATCCTCCACATGTAGCTTCCACCTACCGGCTCCAGGTGACTGTTACAGCTGAAGGCAATAGCTGCAGGCTGTCCAGCAGGAAGGAAGAAAAGGCAAATCGATGGGCACCCTCTTTTCCATTGAGCGGACAATCTGAAAGTCAAAAGTTGAAATTATACATTTCACTTCTGCAAACATCCCATTGGCCAGTGAAGCTAAAAGTGATTTTTTTAAAATGAATCACAGTGATATATTTCTAGCCAAATTGACTGGGAAAAATTAAACAATATACAAATTACAAATATCATGAGAAAAGCTACAGCTATTTATAGGATATGGAGGCATATGTGAACAACGTTTTGTCAATAAATCAGGCAACTTAGATAAAATGAATTCCTTAAAGGACACAAAATATCAAAATTCATTCAAGAAAAGTATGTATTCCCTATATCTATTGAAGAAATTGAAATTGGAGTGAAAACCAGCAGGAACTGTTCAGGAGCCTAACCAGCCACAGAGCAGGTGGTTGTTTTGTCAGTATGTTTTCCTGCAGTTTGTTATACAGGAAAGGATCCATTTCTTTCCATTTCCATGCATACATTTATGTGCTCTCCAGGAAATATGTTTCCTCTTCTGAGAAACCTTCTCCATTTCCCTCCCAATTTGCTGCACCCAAACACAGTTGGCGTCTCCTTCATCTGTGACTCCCTTCACTGTGTCTTTTTAGACCACTTGGCTTAAAGTCATCTGGGTCATCTCTCCCCATCTTAGGCTAGTACTTGTCATGGGAAAAAACCAGGTTTTCTTTAGCCCTGCATCCTCCACACTTAGCAGTGTCTGGTGTAGATGAAGTACTCATATATATTCACTAAAAACCAAAGGAGTGAATGATATTGTAGATGAATAAATGAATGAATGAATGAAGTGACCAATTGGAATCACTAAAAAAAAAAAAAAGTAATATCTAACCTTCATTGAGAGGGTAAATCTGTAAGTCACTGTTCTAAGGATTCTTGAAAATCTATTGAGTGCTTGTTATCTGTCAGATATTGTGCTCAATATTTCACATCCATTATCTTACTGAATCCTATATACCATTCTTGAGTAGCAATCCTTATTATTCTTATTTTTGTTCTTTTCCTTTCTCTTTAAATAGATTTTATTTTTTAGAGTAGTTTTAGATTCATGGCAAAATTGAACAAAAAGTACAGACATTTCTCACATATCCCCTGGTCCCACATATGCATATCCTCCCCCATTATAAATATTCCTACTGAAGTGGCAAACCACTTCAGCCTTCTTGCCTTGAGAACCCCATCAAGAGCATGAAAAGGCAAAGTGATATGACACTGAAGATGAATACCCAGGTCGGCAGTTGCCCAATATGCTACTGGAGAAGAGCAAAGAAATAGTTCCAGAAGGAATGAAGACGCGAAGTCAAAGTGGAAACAAAACCCAGCTGTGGATGTGACTGGTGATGGAAGCAAAGTCCATTGCTGTAAACAATATTGCACAGGAATCTGGAATGTTAGGTCCATGAATCAAGGTAAATTGGAAGTGGCCAAATAGGAGATGGCAAGAGTGAACATCAACCTTTTAGGAATTAGTGAACTAAAACGGACTGGAATGGGTGAATTTAAGTCAGATGACCATTATATCTACTACTGTGGACAAGAATCCCTTAGGAGAAATGGAATAGCCCTCATAGTCAACAAAAGGGTCCAAAATAACAGTACTTGGGTGCAATCTCAAAAATGACAGGATGATCTCTGTTCGTTTCCAAGGCAAACCATTCAATATCACAGTAATCCAAGTCTATACCCCAACCACTAGTGCAGGAAAAGCTGAAGTGGAACAGTTCTATAAAGACCTGAAAGACCTTCTAGAACTAACACCAAAAACAAGACATCTTTTTCATCATAGGGGACTGGAAAGCAAAAGTAGGAAAACAAGAGATACCTGAAGTAACAGGCAAGTTTGGCCTTGGAATACAAAAATGAAGCAGGGCAAAGGTTAACAGTTTTGCCAAGAGAACGCACTGGTCATAGCAAACACCCTCTTCCAAAAACGTAAGGGATAACTGTAGACATGGACATCATCAGATGATCAACACCAAATCAGATTGATTATATTCTTTGCAGTCAAGGATGGAGAAGTTCTATACAGTCAGCAAAAATAAGACCAGGAGCTGACTCAGATCAGCTCAGCTCATGAACTCATGTGGCTCAGATCATGAACTCCTTATTGCAAAATTCAGACTTAAATTGAAGAAGTAGGAAAAACCACTAGGCCATTCAGGTAAGACCTAAATCAAATCCTTTAATATTATACAGCAGAAGTGACAAATAGATTGAAGGGATTAGATCTGATAGACAGAGGGACTGAAGAACTATGGACGGAGGTTCATAACTTTATACAGCAAGTGGTGATCAAAAACATCCCCAAGGAAAAGAAATGCTAAAAGACAAAATGGTTGTCTGAGGAGGACTTACAGATATCTGAAAAAAGAAGAGAAGCAAAAGGCAAAGGAGAAAAGGAAAGATATACCCATCTGAATGCAGAGTTCCAAAGAATAGCAAGGAGAGATAAGAAAGCCTTTCTCAGTGATCAGAGAAATAGAGGAAAACAATAGAATGGGAAAGACTAGAAATCTCTTCAAGAAAATGGGAGCTACCAAGGGAACATTTCATGCAAAGATGGGCACAATAAAGGACAGAAATGGTATGGACCTAGCAGAAGCAGAAGATATTAAGAAGAGGTGGCAAGAATACACAGAAGAACTATACAAAAAAGATCTTGATGATCTTTTTAAAGATCAAAAAGATCTTGATAACCACGATTGTGTGATCACACACCTAGAGTCAGATATCCTGAAGTGAGAAGTCAAGTGGGCATTAGGAAGTATCACTACAAACAAAGCAAGGGAAGGTGATGGAATTCCAGCTGGGCTATTTCAAATCCTAAAAGATGATGCTGTGAAAGAGTTGCACTCAATATGCCAACAAATTTGGAAAACTCAGCAGTGGCCACAGGACTGAAAAATGTCAGTTTTCATTCCAGTCCCAAAGAAAGGCAATGTCAAAGAATGTTTAAACTACCACACAATTGCATTCATCTCACACGCTAGCAAAGTAATCCTCAAAATTCTCCAAACCAGGCTTCAACAGCGTGTGAACCAAGAACTTCCAGATGTTCAAACTGGATTTAGAAAAGGCAGAGGAACCAGAGATCAAATTGCCAATGTCCATTGGATCGTAGAAAAATCAAGGGAATTCCAGAAAAACATTTGCTTCATTGACTACACTACAGCCTTTGACTGTGTGGATCACGACAAACTGTGGAAAAGTGTTAAAGAGATGGGAATACCAAACCACCTTACCTGCCTCCTGAGAAAACTGTATGCAGGTCAAGAAGCAATAATTAGAACTCGACATGGAACAACAGACTGGTTCAAATTTGGGAAAGCAATACGTCAAGCCTGTATATTGTCACCCTGCTTATTTAACTTCCATGCAGGGTACATCATGGGAAATCCTGGACTGGCTGAAGTACAAACTGGAATCAAGATTGCCAGGAGAAATGTCAATAACCTCAGATATGCAGATGACACCACCTTTATGGCAGAAAGCAAAGAGGAACTAAAGAGCCTCTTGATGAAAGTGAAAAAGCTGGCTTAAAACTCAACATTAAAAAAGTGAAGATCATGACATCTGGTCCCTTCACTTCATGACAAATAGATGGGGATACAGTGACATTTTATTTTCTTGGGCTCCAAAAATCACTGTGGATGGTGACTGCAGTCATTAAAGTAAAAGATGCTTTCTCCTTGGAAGAGAAGCTATGACAAACCTAGGCAGTGTATTAAAAAATGGAGACATTACTTTTCCAACAAAGGTCTATATAATCAAAGTTATGGTTTTTCCAGTAGTCATGTATGGATGTGAAAGATGGACCATAAATAAGGCTGAGTGCCAAAGAATTTATACTTTTGAACTGTGGTGTTGGAGAATACTCTTGAGAATCCCTTGGACTGCAAGAAGATCAAACCTGTCAGTCTTAAAGGAAATCAACTCTGAATATTCATTGGAAGGACTGATGCTGAAGCTGAAGCTCCAGTACTTGCGCCACCAGATGCAAAGAGCCAACTCATTAGAAAATATCCTGATGCTTGGAAAGAAGGCAGAAAGAGAAGGGGATGACTGAGGATGAGATGGTTGGATGGTATCACCAACTCAATGGACATGAGTTTGAGTAAGCTCTTGGAGATGGCAAAGGACAGGGAAGTCTGGTGTGCTACTGTTCATGGGGTCACAAAGAGTTGGACATGACTAATCAACTGAACAACAACTAGAATAGTACATTTGTTACAATTGATGAGCCTATGTTGACACATCATTATCAACAGAAGACCACTGTTTCATTAAGATTCACTCTTACTTTGCCAACAAAGTTTCGTCTAGTCAAGGCTATGGTTTTTCCAGTGGTCATGTATGGATGTGAGAGTTGGAGTATAAAGAAAGCTGAGTGCCAAAGAATTGATGCTTTTGAACTGTGGTGTTGGAGAAGACTCTTGAGGGTCACTTGGACTGCAAGGAGATCCAACCAGTACATTCTGAAGGAGATCAACCCTGGGTGTTCATTGGAAGGAATGATGTTAAAGCTGAAACTCCAATACTTTGGCCACCTGATGCCAAGAGCTGACTCATTTGAAAAGACCCTGATGCTGGGGAGGGGTTGGGGGCAGGAGGAGAAGGAGACGACAGAGGATGAGATGGCTGGATGGCATCATCGACTCAATGGACGTGGGTTTGTGTGGACTCCAGGAGTTGGTGATGGACAGGGAGGCCTGGTGTGCTGCGGTTCATAGGGTCACAAAGAGTTGGACATGACTGAGTGACTGAACTGAACTTGCTGTTGTACATTCTATGGGTTCAGATAATTTTATAATGCAGTGGTACAGTCTACCACTGTAGTACCACAGTAGTTTCACTGTCCTAAATATTCTCTGTGCTCCCCCCATCTCTTCTAATGGCTGGCAACCAGTGATCCTGTTACTGTCTCCATAGCTGGCCCGTTTTCAGAATGCCATATAGCTGGAATCATACAATAGGTAGTTTTGTCAGCCCTGCTTCTTTCACTTAGTAATATGCATTTAAGTTTCCTCTGTGTGTTTTCATGACTTGATAGCTAATTTATTTTTACTGCTGAATAATATTCCTTTGTCTAGATGTGCCACAGTTTGTTTATCCATTCACCCACTGAAGGACATCTTGGATACTTCCAACTTGCAGCAATTATGAATAGAGTGGCTGTCAACATCTATTGGCAGAGTTTTGTGTGGACGTAAGTTTTCAACTCTTTTGGGCAAATATCAAAAAGCCTAATTGCTGGATCATGTGATAACAGTATACTTATTTTTATAAGAAACTGCTAAATTATCTTCCAAAGTAGCTATACCTTATCATTCCCACCAACAATGAATGAGAGTTCCTGTTGCTCCATATACTCATTGTTTTAACTTGCATTTCCCTGATTACATATGAAGTGGAATATCCTTTCATATGCATGTTTACCATCTATATACTTTCCCTGGTATACTGCCTGGTAAATGTCTTTGGCCAGTATTTTAGTCAGAGTGTTTATTTTCTTATGGCTGAGTTTCAAGAGTTCTTTGTATATTTTGGATAATAGTCCTTTATTAGATATAACATTTGCAAATATTTTCTATTAATGTCTGTGGCCATTTTCTCATTCTCTCGACAGTCTTTTGTAGATGAGCAACTACTAATTTTGATGAAGTCCAGCTTATTAATTCTTTCATGTGTCATGCCTTTGGAGTTGTATCTAAAAAGTCATTGCCAAACCCAGGGTCATCTAGACTTTCTCTTATGTTATCTTCTAGGAGTTTTAGCATTTTACATCTTTAATATAGGTCTGTGATTCACTTTGAGTTAATTTTTGTAAAAGGTATAAAGTCTGTGTTTAGAATCGCTTTTTTTACATGTGGATGTCCAATTGTTTCAGACTCTTTTGTTGAAAATGCTATCTTTTCTCCATTGTATTGTCTTTGCTCCTTTGTCAAAGATTAGCTTTGTGTACAGACCCCATATGTATGTGGGTCTATTTCTGGGCTCTCTGTTACATTCCACTGATCTATTTGTCTATTCTTTCAGCACTACCATGCTGTGTTGATAAGTGTAGCTTTACAGCAAGTCTTGAAGTTGAGTTG
Source organism: Ovis aries (assembly GCF_016772045.2). Lineage (NCBI taxonomy): Eukaryota > Metazoa > Chordata > Mammalia > Artiodactyla > Bovidae > Ovis > Ovis aries. Next base: position 52,514,908 of record NC_056066.1, on the reverse strand, counting down.
TGTCTGTCCTTTGACTCTGTTCTTCTTCTTCAATGCTGGCTGTTCTTCTTCAGTGTTGGCTATTCTGGGTCTTTTGCCTCTCTGTATAAACATTAGAATCATTTTGTTGATATAGACCAAATAACTCAATGAGATTTTGATTGCAATTGCTTTGAATTTATAGATTAAATTGGGAAGAACTTACATCTTGGCAGTATTAAGTTTTCTTATCCATAAATATGGACTATGTGTCCTATATTTAGTATTTTGATCTCATCAGAGTTTTATAGTTTTTCTTATATAGACCTTGTATTATTTTCTTAGAATTTTATCTATTTTATTTTGGAGGGTGGTGAATTAAATAATATTATGGATTTTTTAAATTTCAAATTCAGCTTTTCACTGAAGGTATATAAGAAAATGATTGACTTTTATATTAACTTTAAATCCTGCAACTTTGTATAATAGATTCTTAGTCCCAGGAGTTTGCTGTTGTTGTGACTGATTCTTTCAGATTTTCTGCATAAATAATAATGTTATCTATGAACAAAGATAGCTTTATATCTTCCTTCCCAATCTGTATATATTTCTTTTTTTTTTCCTTCTTCTTGCATTAGCCAGAACTTCCAATATTGAAAAGAAGTGGGAAAGCTTATAGTATGATCCTTGCTTTGTTCTTGTTCTTAGTGGGAACACTTTTAGTATGATGCTATCTGTAGGCTTTTCTAGATTTTTTTTTAATCAAGTTGAGGAAATTCCCCTCTATTCTTGGTTTACTGAAGCTTTGAATTGAGCGTTGCATTTTGTCAGATGCCTTTTCTACACCTATTGATTTGATTGTGTGATTTTTCTTTAACTTATTGATGTAATGGGTTACATTAATTGATTTTTAATTAACTTTTATTGGATTATAGTTTATTTACAATGCTGTGTTGGTTTCTGCTGCCCAGCAAAGTGAATCAGTTATACCTATACATATTGCTGAATTGCGTCCAACTCTTTGCAACCTCATGGACTGTAGCCCACTAGACTCCTCTGTCCGTGAGACTTTATAGGCAAGAATACTGGAGTGGGTTTCCATTCTCTCCTCCAAGGGATATTCCTGATACAGGGATCAAACAGCCACTCTTTAAGATCCTTTTCCCATATAGGTCATTACAGGGTATTGAGTCAAGTTTCCTGCACTATGTAGTAGGTCCTTATTAGTCATCTATTTTATATACTGCAGTGTGTATATGTCAACTCCAGTCTCCCAATTTATCCCTTCCACATTAATTGATTTTTGAATGTAGAACCAACCTCCCAAACCTGGGATAAATCCCACTTGATTATGGTACATAATTATTTTTACACAATGTGGGATTTATATTGCTATTATTTTGTTGAGGATTTTTGCATCTATGTTCCTTAGAGATATTGGTCTATAATTTCCTTTTTCTGTAAAGTCTTTGTCTGGTTTTGGTATTTGTCTGGCCTCATTGAATGGGTTAGGAAGTAGTCTCTCTGCTTCTACTCTCCAAAAGAGGTTGTAGAGAATTGGTATAATTTCTTCCTTAAATGTTTGGTAGAATTCACCAGTGAACCCATCTGGACTGCTGCATTTTATTTTGTACTGATTCAATTTCTGTGATGAAATTTAATACATATAAGCCTTTCAGATCCTTCTGTGCATTTTGACAGATTGTGTGTTCAAGGAATTGGTCCATTTCATCTAGATTATATTAATAAAATTTATGGGCATAGAGTTATTCATAATATTTATCTATTTTCCTTTTAGTGCTCATGGGACTTAATGATGTCCCCTCTTTCATGTTGATATTAGTAATTTGTGTCTTCTCTCTTCTTATTTAGCCTGGCTAGAGTCTTATTGATTTTACTGATCTTTTCAAAGAGCCAGTTTTTGGTTTTGTTGGCTTTCTCTCTTGATTTCTTATTTTTCAATTTCTTTATTTTTAAGTTTTATTTCCTTTATTTTGTTTACTTTGGATTTTATTTGTTCTTTTCCTAGTTTCATAAAGTGGAAATTTTGATTATTGATTATAGATCTTCCTTTTCTAATATATGCATTCAGTGCTGTAAATTTCCACCTAAGCACTGGCTTGCTGCATCTTACAAATTTTATGTTACATTTTAATTTAGCTCAAAATTTTTTAAATTTCTCTTGAAATTTCCTCTTTGACTCCTGTATTTAGAATTGTGTTATTTAATCTCCATGCATCTTGGGATTTCCAGTTATCTTTCTGTTTTTGGTTTCTAATTTAATTCTAGTATTGTCTGAGAGCATGCATTGCACAATCTCTATTCCTTTAATTGTTAGGTGTTTTATGGTCTAGAATATGGTCTATCTCGTCTTATGGTCTAGAATATGTTATATCTTGGTGAATATTCCATATAAGCTTGAGAAAAACATGTAGTCTGTCGTTAGGTATATTAATCTATAGTTGCCAATTATATCCAGTTGATTGATGGCATTGTTGAAAATCCTTATGCTTTTCTGCTTGCTGGATCTGCCCATTTCGATAAGGACATGCTGATGTCTCCAACTATAATAGTGGATTTATCTATTTCTCCTCATGTTCTATCCATTTTTGTTTCACATATTTTGTTGCTCCATTGACAGGCACATACATGTTGAGGACTGTTATGTTTCCTTGGAGAACGGACCCCTTTATCATTATATAACGCCCTTATCATTTCTGATAACTTACCTTGTTCTGAAATCTCTTCTGCCTGAAAATAATATAGCTACTCCCAGTTTATTTTGATTAGTGTTAATATAGTGTATCTCTCTCCATTCATTTTTAATCTATATACATTTTTATATTTTAAATGGATTTCTTCTAGACAAAGTATATTTGCCTCTTGTTTTTCAATCCACTCTAACAATTTCTGCCTTAATTGGTGTATTTAGATCATTGACATTCAAAGTAACTAGATATAGTTGGGTTACTATCTACCATATTTATTAGTTTTCTATTTGTTTTCTTTGTTCATAGTTCCTAGTTTTTTCTCTCACTATTTTTCTGCTTCTTGTGCTTTTAATTGATCCTTTTATATTATTCCATTTTATCTCCTGGCATAGCATAACCTTTGTTCTTTTTAAGTGCAAGTACCTTAGTATAATAATAATCCAAAGTCTTTCTTCCTGTCCCTCATATTACTGCTATCCTTCATTTTGTTATTATGCAAGCATATATATATATATACATGATATATAAATACACAATCAAATATATTGTTGCCATTATTATTTTGAATAAACTACTATCTTTTAGATCAATTAATAATAATAAAAACAATAAAATCATTAGGGGAATTTTCTCTGATCTTCACCAAGAAAATTTGGTAAGGCTTCTGGAGGGAAAGTCCACAGAAGTGTTGGGATCCTCTATGACTGGGTCCCCCTGGAGTGTTTTTTTTTAATTAATTGATTTTAATTGGAGGCTAATTACTTTACAATATTGTAGTGGTTTTTGCCATACATTGACATGAATCAGCCATAGGTGTACATGTGTTCCCCATCCTGAACCCCCCTCCTACGTCCCTCCCTATCCCATCCCTCAGGGTCATCCCAGTGCACCAGCCCTGAGCACCCTGTCTCATGCATCGAACCTGGACTGGTAGGCTATTTCACATATGATAATATATATGTTTCTCTCAAATCATCCCACCCTCGCCTTCTCCCACAGAATCCAAAAGACTGTTTTTTACACCTGTGTCTCTTTTGCTCACATATAGGGTCATCATTACCATCTTTCTAAATTCCATATATATGCATTAATATACTGTATTGGTGTTTTTCTTTCTGACTTACTTCACTGTATATAATAGGCTCCAGTTTTATCCACCTCATTAGAACTGGTTCAAAGGCATTATTTTTAATAGCTGAGTGATACTCCATTGTGTATATGTACCACAGCTTTCTTATCCATTCATCTGCCGATGGACATCTGGGTTGCTTCCATTTCCTGGCTATTGTAAACAGTGCTGTGATGAACAGCACTCCTTCAGTAGCTACTTACTTTAGATTAATCCTGTAAAAACTAACTTCATTTAAGATGAGTTACCTTTAAAATCTTATAAACAAAGCAAAAAAAAAAAAAAAAGAACAAAACAGTCACATATTTCAGGTTTTCCTGCTCTGGCACTGGTTCCAATAGAGGTTGTGTTCATGGATTTCTCTGTATTCACCAGTCTCTCCAATTTAGGGGACAGCAGTTTGCCATGTGACCTCACATCTCTTATGGATCTAAGAAGAGGGTTTTTTTAATCAGTTTGTTCAGATTTTTACTTGCTGACAGTACAGAGTGGTGACTTCTAAGCTTCTTACATGCTAGACTAGGAAGCTAGAAGTCTGTTCTAAGCATTTTATAGGTATTTGTTGATTTAAGCTTCCCAACAAATCTTTGAAGAAAGGAGTAACAATAATCTTCACTTTACAGATAAGGGAACCAAGACTTCAAGACTTAATTAGGTCACAGGAGAATTAGTAAGTGGCAGTGCTAGTGCCTAGGTAGGCTGGCTCTAGTGCCTAACCTCTATGTTATGCTGTACTCCCTACACAAATTCTGAAAAGGTATACAGTAATAAATGCCATCACAGGTTTAGAAAGAGATAAGGAGGTAAAAGACGAGAAACTCAAGGAAGTGTGCCTCTGCCATAGAACCCAGCCCTGGAGAGGCATCCTTGGATGCCTCCTCCCAGGCTACTTTCCTGCAACGACTTGATTCCTGGCTCTCTCTTTCCACATTGAATACATGCCATTAGCAGGGGAGCTAAGAATCCCTCTTCCCAGAAGCAGCCTCTTCACCCGCCCTGATTTTGGCTCCAGGCCACTTCTCCTCCCAACCTTGATCACATTTGCCTCAGAAGCAAACCTCAAACAGCTGAATTCGACCAGCATCTCCTGGAACCTACCCCATAAGTAAGGGGTCCTCCTGCCATTAAGTCATTTCTCCTCCTTGCAGCTTTCTTAGGCAGACATTATTTACCCCCCGCCTTATACCAGTATGGAAACAGAGGTTTAGCAAGTTCTCTCCATTCTTTGCTCTCATACTAGCCTTCACATACCTTTATGATCACCTTTATTACAGTCCTTTATCTGTCAATAGTTGCCATTATGCAAGGTAGAAACATAGGCAAATGTGTATAAAAATGATTTATTTATATCATATTATAATATACAATCTATTCAGTGACATTGCATAAGTTCAACATGTTTGAATTATTGTACAGCATAATTTGTCTTTTGCAAAACTGCAGTGAAATTAAAGCATTAACACAGCAATTCCAGGAGTCCTGCATGCTTTCCCAGGTGAACTGTGTCTCCGACTTTCGCTGAATAAACCCACAGCTTTAGCATGCTTCAGGAGACATAACCAAGTGCTTTCAATCTGGGATAAAATTAAGTAATATTGCTTATGTATTTTAACTTGATGGCCAACCTGTAGTAAATTGTTGTTGGTGGTGTTCAATTGCTCAGTAATGTCTGACTCTTTGCAGCACGCCAGGCTTTCCTGTCCTTCACCATCTCCCGAAGCTTGCTCAAACTCATGTCCATTGAGTCGGTGATGCCATCCAGTGATCTTGTCCTCTGTCATCCCCTTCCCCTCCTGCCTTTAATCTTTCCCAGCTTCCTGGTCTTTTCTAATGAGTCGGCTCTTTGCATCAGGTGGCCAGAGTATTGGAGCTTCAGCTTCAACATTTTTATATGTTTAACATACACAGATACATTTATTAAAATATTTCATACAAATATAGTCACAGTATAAAAATTCCTTAAATGCTTAAGCAAGTAAGAGAGTGGGAAAATAGTTCTTTTCCCCACTCTTCTGCTCTTTTTTTCCAGAAAACACATAAGTTGTCAGTTTGGAGCATGCACCTTCCAATTTCTGGGCTCTTGAGGGAGGGAAGTTAAAGTCTCCTACTGTGCTGTGGTGAGAATTACAGGCTTTTGTAAAATCATCCGATGGTCCACACTTCAGACTGAAAGTCCCACCATCTGTTTAATCTTGATACCCCTGTGGAGACCGGGGGCATAACTCTACAAGATTTTGGCATTTTTGTTTATAATATGGGCAATCCATGTCACCTGATGTGAGTAAACTCCCAGGTCACCAAGCCATTAAATTCCAAGATTTTATTGAATCATAGATGATTCATGAACCCCTACTGTGATCAGGCTCTAGGGACTCAGCACAGATGATCATCCATGTTTTCTGAAAGTTCGTTGTCATGGGGAGACAGAGGTATAGGAGTAGATGTGGGAAGATAAATAATAAAATGCACAGTCCAATAAATAAATATATCTTTAAGTAACGACTAGTACACTAATGAATAAAAGTCAGGATAGGGGTATGGGTTGGGGAGGGACTGGGCAGGGCAACCTTCTGACAGATGATGTTTAGACAGAAACCTAAAATTAACTGTGAAGGAATGCCATGTAAAGATCTAAAAGGGTAAGTTCCAGGAACAGCAGGGCAAAGCCCTGAGATGGGAGTATCCCTGGTATGTAATCAGAACATAAGGAAGCAATACTCTGGTAGGGCAGAAGTGGGGGGTGAGTGTAATCAGAATGAAGAAAGAGAGGTGGGGTGGGGGGCACAGATCCCACAGGGTCTTTGAGACCACCGGAGCACTTTGGCTTCTATCTTAAGTGAGATGGGGGTTGCGGTCCAGAGGGGGTTTGAGCAGAGAAGTGCCAGGATCTAACTTGTGTTTCAAAAGATAACCCTCTGGCTGATGCAGGGAGTCCAGTAATCAGGTTACTGTAACTACCCAGGTGAGAGGTGATGGTCGCTCAGAGGTGATGGTAGCTCAGACCAGGTGATGGTAGCTCAGAGGTGGTAGCAATGCCTTGACTGAGGAGTGGTGGAGAAAACAGAACCCATAACACATCGCAAAGGATAAGATGTGGGATATGAAGAAAGGAGGCATGTAACTGACACCAACACATATTAGCCTGAGCAATTCAGTGATTCCAGGTCTTATGGAGCAAGCTCTTTTGCTCTTCCTGGGAAAGATTGAAGGCAGGAGGAGAAGGGGATGACAGAGGACAAGATTGCTGGATGGCATCATCAACTCAATGGACATGAGTTTGAGCAAACTCTGGGAGATGGTGAAGGACAGAGAAGCCTGGCATGCTGCAGTCCATGGGGTCGCAAAGAGTCGGACACTACTGAGTGACTGAACAACCACCAGGTGAGCTGTGGGGGACTGTAAAATAGAAGCTCTTTATCTCTCCCTCCAGGCTCACTCTGACCCCCCCCCCACACTGGCCACCTCTCTGTGTCTAGCTCCCTACCCACTGCGCTGGGACCCTGGCCTAAACACAGGAAGCATCTTCTTTGATTGATGTCCCAGGTGTTCAGAGTTCCAGAGCAGTCCTGGAAGGAAGAGCAGGTTTCAGAGAGAAAAGACTTGAGGTGCAGATGGGAGACTGGAGCAATCAAGAAGGACTTCTCAGATGAATTGACCTTGAAAGATGTTGGGATTTCCTCATATTTAGGCAGGAGGCCTTGGACCTTCACATAGGGAGACATGAGAAGGGAAGATGTGTTGCTAAACTTGACAGATGTGAGGCTGGAGAGGCAAGTAGATGAAGACTCGGAAAAGCCTGACTCTGACCAGCCAGAGTTCATTTCAACTTGGCAGGGCAGAGTTGGAGAGGAACAGTACGGCAGATAATATTTTCCAAACTAGACCACAATTATAGTTTCATGTGTTCTTGCAGACTAAATCAAAAAGTAGAATCTAATTTCTCCCCTTGTCAAAGAGTTATCCGTTGAGACCACCTTGATGAACAGAATACAGCAGAGGTAGTATTATGTGACTTCAAAAGCTTAAAAGACAATATGGCTCTTGCCTGGCTCTCTTTCTCTCTTCCTCTCTCTCTCTCTGTCTCTCTCAGCACTCATCTTTGGAACCCAGCCTCTATGTTGTTCAGCTCAGTTCAGTTCAGTTCAGTCGCTCAGTCGTGTCTGACTCTGCGACCCCATGAATCGCAGCACGCCAGGCCTCCCTGTCCATCACCAACTCCCGGAGTTCACTCAGACTCACATCCATCAAGTCAGTGATGCCATCCAGCCATCTCATCCTCTGTCATCCCCTTCTCCTCCTGCCCCCAATTCCTCCCAGCATCAAAGTGTTTTCCAATGAGTCAACTCTATGTTGTAAGGAAGCCCAAATCACATGGAGAGGCCTTATGTAACCATGAACCAGCTAAGGTTCACCAGCCAGAATCAATTGCCAACCATGTGAGTAAGTAAACCTTCAATAGCTACAGCCCCAGACACTGAGTTACCCTCAGTCCTTGAGTCCTCAAGCCAATGCACTGGACTTCATGGAGCACAGGCAAGCCATCCCCACCTTGCCCTGTCTGAAATCTTCACTCATGAGAACAATACATGAACATTTTACCCCACAAACTTTGGGGGTAATTTGTTATGCATTCATAGTAACTGTCACAAGTTTCAGTGCATGTGAGTCTGGTGAATAATTTTCCAGTGTCATTAATGTGTCCCTATCATTTACAAGGTTATCAATGTCTAAGTAGGTATTATGCAAAAACATTAAAGCCAATTATAGCCTTTTATCTAAATAGTATCTTATTATTGTTCCACTTTGTGCTTGGCTATTTATTGGGAAAGCAAGAACACTCCCAGTGGAGGACAGGAAGAACCCTTGCGGTTCTGCTTAAGAATAAGTTTCTCTCTGCATAATGCTGTCTTGTAGAAATGATATGCCTGCTCATCGTAGAGGAAGAGAACTGGGAGACTTGAGATGACTCTGGAGGAAGGAATGTGACCTAAGGCTTATCTGCCCGTCAGGTGCCTCCCAGGTCAGCTCTGTCCCAAAACAAGCCTTTTTAACCATCCATGCATCCCTCAGTCATCTATGCATTTATTCAATCACAACCATCTTAAACACGTACTGTCAGGCACTACACTGCACACGTGAGAACACAATGATCCATGACGTCATGAAGTTTCATGTGTTCATAATGGGGAGTCAGACAGAAGCAGGTAAACAAGCAAATAAAATAATGACAGTTTATTATAAGTGGAATGAAGGAAAAACACAGATGTTGTCCTGGGGAATAATAGGCTACTTCCCCTCTGGTTGGAGGAGGTCTCTCTGCAGGGTTGTTTCAGCTGAGACCTGAAGAAACCAAGCACAGTAGACCTGCCTGCAAGCAAAGGAAAATGACCCTGTCTGGAGAAGAGAAAATGTCAAAAGGACAAAGGGAACTCTCATTAAAGAGAGAAGAGGGAGGACTAGGCTTAGAAAATGAGCAGGAGCAAATTATGGCCACGTAACTGGCATGACAGTCAAAACTTCACCACAGGGAAAGGGTTTAAAATGGTGACAGAGGAGGATCCTGAGTGCACCTCCTCCCATGGACACATTAAAGTTTCAACTACTATAGAACAATTCTCTCAGAAAAGACCTGAAGATTGGCAAAACAGCTATTCCACAACAAAAGACAAAAGAGGAGGATAAGTGCACATCAAGATGAATAAGAGAGGCAGAGGTGCCATCTTCCTAGGACTCACCCCCACCCCCCAGTACGGTGACCCACAAGCAGGAGGGATGCTGCCAACACAGAGCTCTTCCCTAAGAAGTGAGTGGTTCAGCTCCACATGCGGTCCCCTAGCCTGTGAGACCTGATCCAGAAAAGTGAGCCCCTGGAATGACTGGCTCTGAAGTCCAGCAGGGCTTACACCCAGGAGAGCAGGAGGATGGTCAGAAACTGAGCCTCCACTCTTGCTTACACACAGACTCACTCTCTCCAAGTCCTGACACAGAAGCAGTGGCTTGAGATGAACCTGGGCCATGTGCGAGGGAGATTCGCTAACTCACCCTAGGATGTATACTGGAGGGTGAAGGTCTTCTGGAGGTCTCTCCAGGGACAGAGGTGCTGGCAGGTGCTAGTTTTCTAACTCAACTTCTGCCTTGTTCGCCTGGTGCTAGCAGGCATCATTTTCGGCACTCTCGATCTTATACTAGCACTGCTTATCCAGCCTGGTGCTCACCCACCACAGACCCCACCCCACCAGACTCCGAGTGTGACCTCACCCCAGTCCAGCGCTTGTTCAGCACAGGCCCTGCACCACCAGATCTAGCAGATGGGCTTGCCCCATCTTGGCTCTCATCCACAGCAGCCTTGCCCCACTAGACCTAGAAGGTGCATGCACCCCACACAAGGGACACTACTTGAACATCAGGTGTTGGTGGCCAGAAGGGTTTGTGTTTCTGGGCCCCATTGGAAGACAATGAAAATCAAGCAGCTAGAGCAGCAAAAATAAAAACAGAATTTTAAAAAGTGAAGATTTCTTAATGGACTTCTGGGACAATACCAAGAAAAACATTTGCATTATGGGGGAGGAGGGGGGGTCCCAGACAAAGAAGAGAGGGAGAAGGACCAGAAAACAAATTTAAGGAGATAATGGCTGAAAACTTTCCTATTGTGGGGAAGGAGAGAGAGTTTCAAATAAAATAAACCCAAAGAAATCCACATTATATTAAAATGGTAAAAGTTAAAGAGAAGATCTTAAAAGCAGCAAGAGAAAAACAACTTCTTATATACAAGGGAAACCTCATAATGCTATCAGCAGATCAGAAGAGATCAAGAGCTTTCCAAATAAGAAGCTGAAGTTCATCACCACTTAATCAGCCTTTCAAGAAAGGTTAAAGAGACTGCTTTGAGCTGAAGAGAAATGGCACTAATTAACAACAAGAAAACATACAAAAGTAAAAATTCACTGAAAAGGATAAATATATAGTAAAGATAGTAAGTCAATTATTTATAATGCAAATACAAAAGTTGAAAGACAAAAATAGTAAAAATTAACTAAAACTTCACCCTGCTTATTTAACTTATATGCAGAGTACATCATGAGAAATGCTGGACTGGAAGAAGCACAAGCTGGAATCAAGATTACCGGGAGAAATCTCAATAACCTCAGATATGCAGATGACACCACCCTTATGGCAGAAAGTGAAGAGGAACTAAAAAGCCTTGATGAAAGTGAAAGTGGAGAGTGAAAAAGTTAGCTTAAAGCTCAACATTCAGAAAACGAAGATCATGGCATCTGGTCCCATCACTTCATGGGAAATAGATGGGAAACAGTGAAAACAGTGTCAGACTTTATTTTTGGGGGCTCCAAAATCACTGCAGATGGTGACTGCAGCCATGAAATTCAAAGACACTTACTCCTTGGAAGAAAAGTTATGACCAACCTAGATAGCATATTGAAAAGCAGAGACATTACTTTGCCAACCAAGGTCCGTCTAGTCAAGGCTATGGTTTTTCCAGTGGTCAAGTATGGATGTGAGAGTTGGACTGTGAAGAAGGCTGAGCACCAAAGAATGGATGCTTTTGAACTGTGGTGTTGGAGTAGACTCTTGAGAGTCCCTCGGACTGCAAGGAGATCCAACCAGTCCATTCTGAAGGAGATCAGCCCTGGGATTTCTTTGGAAGGAATGATGCTAAAGCTGAAACTCCAGTACTTTGGCCACCTCATGCGAAGAGTTGATTCATTGGAAAAGACCCTGATGCTAGGAAAGATTGAGGGCAGGAGGAGAAGGGGATGACCGAGGATGAGATGGCTGGATGGCATCACTGACTCGATGGACGTGAATATGAGTGAACTTGGGGAGTTGGTGATGGACAGGAAGGCCTGGCGTGCTGCGATTCATGGGGTTGCAGAGTCGGACATGACTGAGTGACTGAACTGAACTGAACTGAACTGAACTGAACAATAATTAACTAAGGGATACACAAAATAAAACTGTAAAATGAGACATCAAAAATATAAAACATGATGGGAGGGAGTAAAAATGTGTTTAAATTTAAGCTGCTATCAACTTAAACAGATTGTTATAAACATTTTATGTGTTCAATTGCTAAGTTATGTCCAACTCTTTGTGATCCCATGGACTGCAGCAAGCCAGCCTTCCCTGTCCTTTACTATCTTCTCGAGTTTACTCAAACTCATGTCCATTGAGTCAGTGATGCCTTCCAACCATCTCATCCTCTGTCATCCCTTTCTCCTCATGCCCTCAATCTTTCCTAGCATCAGGGTCTTTTCCAATGAGTCGGCTCTTCACATTAGGTGGCCAAAATATTGGAGCTTCAGCATCAGTCCTTCCAATGAGTATTCAGGGTTTATTTCCTTTAGGATTGACTGGTTTGATACCCTTGCAGTCTAAGGGACTCTCCAGAGTCCTCCAAGAGTCTTCTCCAGCACCACAATTCAAAAGCATCATACATACAGGGTTTTATAGGTGAATCTCACAGTAGTTACAAAATGAAATATAGAAAAGAAATAAAGAAAAGCATCTAAACTTAACACTAAAGAAAGGCATCAAACCATAAGGGAAGAGAGAATGAGAAGAAGAAAGGAACAGAGAAAAATTATGAAAAAAAGCAGAAAGCAATTAACAAAATTGCAATTGCAATAAGTGCATGCATATTGATGATAATTTTAAATGTAAATGGACTAAATGTGCCAATCAAAAGATATAGAATGGGTAAGTGAATTAAACAGGACTCATTTATATGCTGCCTACAAGAGATTAACCTCAGAAGTAAGTATACACACAGGCTAAAAGTTAAAGATAGAAAAAGAAACTCCATGAAAATGATAAGAAAGCTAATATAGTTATATCAGATTTTAAAAGTATTAAAACAGAACTTACTTGGTTGCTCAGCGGTTAAGAATCCGCTTGTCAATGCACAGTAAATGGATTTGATCCCTGCTCCAGAAAGATTCCATATGCTGCAGGGCACCTAAGCCTGTGTACCACTATCAAGCCTGCACTCCGAGCCCATGAGCAACAGCCATTGAGCCCTTGTGTCACAGCTATGGAAGCCCGAGCACCTACAGCCCACGTTACACAACAAGAGAAGCCACCACGATGAGAAGCACCCACTCACCACAACTAGAGAAATCCTGTGACAGCAATAAAGACCCAGTGCAGCCAAAAATATATAAATAAAAATAAATTTTAAAAAATTAAGTCTTAAAAACAAAGAGTGTAATAAAATGCAAAGATGGGAATTACATAATGATAAAAGATCAATCCAGAAAAAAATATATAATATTTATAAACATATATGCACCCATCAAAAGAGCACCAAAATATGTAAAGCAAGTGTTAACAGGCCTAAAGGGAAAAGTTGACAGCAATACAATAATAGTAGAGGACATTAACAACCCACATACATCAGCAGGTAGATCAGACAGAAAATAAACAAGGAAACATTGACCTTAAATGACACATTGCAACAGTTAAGTTAGTAGATATATACATAGAGCACTCCATCCAAAAGCAGCAAAACACACATTCACGTTTTTCTGAAGTCACATGGAACATTCTTCAGGATAGATCACATGTTAGGTCACAAAACAAGTCTCAATAAAGTCAAGAAGACTGAAATTCTATCAAGCATTTTCTCTGACCACAACAGTATGAAACAGGAAATCAACTACAAAAAAAAAAAAAAAAAAACTGGAAGAATCCGGGAAATGTAGAGATTAAATAACTTGCTATGCCTCAGTGGGTAAAGAATCTGCCTGCAATGCAGGAGGAGACACAGAGGAAGTGGGTTTGATCCCTGGGTTGGGGAGATTCCCTGGAGGAGGAAATGGCAACCAGCTCCAGTATTCCTGCCTGAAAAATCCCATGGACAGAGGAGCCTGGTGAGCTACAGTTCAAAGGGTCACAAAGAGTTGGATACAATTGAGTGACTAAGCATGCACACATAAACAACCAATGGGTCATCAAAGAAATCAAAGAGGAAATCAAAACTTTCATTTGTGAAATGAAAACAGAAATGGGACATACCAAAACCTATGGGATACAGAAGAAGTTCTGAGAGAGAAGGTGACAGGTTTACTGCAAGAAATAAGAAAAATCTCAATTAAACAATCTAACTTCACACCTAAAGGAACTAGAAAAAGAACAAATGAAGTTCAACTTTAGAAGAAGAAAATAAATAATAAAGAGTAGAAATAAATGAAAGAGAAACAAAAAGTCAATGAAACTAAGAGCTGGTTCTTTGAAAAGACAAGCAAAATTAACAAATCTTTACCTAGATTAACCAAGAAAAAATAGAAGTCCTAAATAAACAAAATAAGAAAAGAAAGAGGAATCCTTATAACTGATACCACAGAAATATGGAAAGATAAAAGACTGCCACAATTATATGCCAACAAATTGGACAACCTAGGAGAAATGGATAAATTAATAGAAACAGTCAATCTTCCAAGACTGAGTCATGAGGAAATAGAAAATCTGAATAGGCTAATTACTAGTACAAAGATTGAATTAGTAATCAAAAATCTCCTAATGAATAAAATTCCAGACCAGATGGCTTCACTGATGAATTCTACCAAACATTCAAAAAAGATTTATACTTATCCTCAAATTTGCCCAAAAGATTGAAGAACAGTGAATACTTCCAAACTCAATTTATGAAGTCAGCATTACCCTGCTACTTAAACCAGACAAGGATATCATAAAAAAAGAAAATTACAAGTCAATATTCTTAATGAAGATAGATGCAAGAGTCCTCAACAAAATACTAGCACACCAATTCAACAATACATTAAAAGCGTCATATATCATGATTAAGTGGGATTTATTGCAAGGACACAAGAATGGTTCAACAGTCACAAATCAATCAATGTGATACACCACATTAACAAAATAAAGGATGGAAAGCATATGATCATCTCAACAGACTCAGGAAAGGCATTTAACAAAATTCAACATCCATTTACAGAAAAACTTTCAACACAGTGGGAGTTGAAGGAACATACTTCAACATAATAAAGGCTATATATGACAAATCCACAGCTAACATCATAATTAATGGTGAAAAGCTGGAACCTTTTCCTCCAAGATCAGTAATAAGATGGGAATGTCCATTCTCATCACTTGTACTCAACATTTTGTTGGAAATCCTAATGATACCAATTAGGCAAGAAAAGGAAATAAAATACAACTAAATTGGAAAGAATGGAGTAAAGCTGTCACTATTTGCAGATGATATGATACTTTATATATTATAGGAAACCCTAAAGATTCTATCAAAAGAACTATTAGTAAAATTATAGGATAGAAAATCAGTCTATAGAAGTCATCTTGGAGAAGGCAATGGCAACCCACTCCAGCACTCTTGCCTGGAAAAATCCCATGGATGGAGGAGCCTGGTAGGCTGCAGTCCATGGGGTCGCTAGGAGTTGGACATGACTGAGCGACTTCACTTTCACTTTTCACTTTCATGCATTGGAGAAGGAAATGGCAATCCACTCGTGTTCTTGCCTGGAGAACTCCAGGGACGGGGGAGCCTTGTGGGCTGCCATCTATGGGGTCACACAGAGTTGGACACAACTGAAGCAACTTAGCAGCAGCAGCAGCTATAGAAGTCAGTGGTATTTCTATACACTAATAATGAACTATCAGAAACAGAAATTAAGGAAAGAATCCAATTTACAATTGCATCAAAAATAGATAAATAAAGTACACAAGAAAAATTTAACCAGGGACATTAAAGACCTGTACATTGAAAACCATAAGACATTGATGAAGGAAACTGAAGACACAAGTAAATGGAAAGATAGTCTATGCTCATAAATGAGAATAACTAAACTTGTTTAGATGTCTGTACTACCCAAAGTAATCTACTATCAAATTCAATTCAATGTAATCTCTATAAAAATTCCAAAGGCAGACTTCCCTGGTGGTCTAGTGTTTAAGAATCTGCCTACCAATGTAGAAGACACAGGTTTGATCCCTAGTCCAGGAAGATTCTACATGCCAAGGGACAACTTAGCCTATGCACCTCTGAGCCCATGCTCTAGAGCCCATGTTCCAGAACAAGCTGCTAAGTCACTTCAGTCATGTCTGACTCTGTGCGACCCCATAGACGGCAGCCCATGAGGCTCCCCCGTCCCTGGGATTCTCCAGGCAAGAACTCTGGAGTGGGTTGCCATTTCCTTCTCCAATGCATGAAAGTGAAAATTGAAAGTGAAGTCACTCAGTCGTATCCGACTCTTAGTGACCCCATGGACTGCAGCCCACCAGGCTCCTCCGTCCATGGGATTTTCCAGGCAAGAGTGCTGGAGTGGGGTGCCATTGCCTTCTCCGTCCAAAACAAGAGAAGTCACCAAAATGAGAAGACCATACACCACAACTAGAGAGTAGCCCCCCACTCACCATAACTAGAGAAAGACCAAGTACAGCACAGACCCAGGAAAACCAAGAAAATAAATACTTTTCTAAAAAAAATTCAAAGGCATATTTCACAAAACTAGAACAAATAATTATAAACTTTGTATGGAACCACAAAAAACCCTGAGGAGCCAAAGCAATCTTGAGAAGGAAAAACAAAGCTGAAGGTATCATGTGCTCTGATTTCAAACTATATTACAAAGCTATAGTAATCAAAAAAGTATGATATTGGCATAATAATAAAAACATATCAATGGAACAGAATTGAGAGCCCAGAAATAACATCACAAATATACAAACAGCTAATTTATAATAAAATGATTAATATATATATATATATATATGTACAGTGGAGAAAAGACAGTCTTTTTTAAAATTCATGTTGATAAAAAACTGGACAGCCACATGCTAGACCACTATTTTACACCATACGCAAAAATTAACTCAAGGTAGATTAAAGACTTGAACATAAGACCTGAAACCATGAAATTCCTAGAAGAAAAAATAGGTGGTAATCTCCTTGCATCAGTCTTAATTTTACTGGATCTGACCCCAATTTATAGTACCAGACAGCCTAGAGATTCTGGTTTGTCTCACAACTAACTGTACGACTTTGGACAAATTCTTTGGCACAAATTCTGTGCCTTAATTCCTTCATTCATACAATGCAGATAATGAAGGTACCCACCTCATAGAGTTGTGATCAGTGACTTAAATGTGTTGAGCACTTAGAACAGAAGTTGGCAAAAAGCTAAGTGTTCAGTAAAGGTCAGTTTTTTGAGATCTTGAGTTGAAACCTGGAATAAAGACAGAAGTGGAAAATGGGTGAAGTACAAACAAGGTCTGTGGTTTAGTTTAGGTTATTTGTTGTTGTTCAGTTATAAAGTCATGTCCAACTCTTTGCAATCCCATGGACTGCAGCATACAGGCTTCCCTGTCCATTATTTCCCAGTTTTCTCAAATTCCTGTCCATTGGTTGATGATGCCATTTAACCATCTCATCCTCTGTCACCCCCTTCTCCTTAGGCCCTCAGTCTTTCCCAGCATCAGGATCTTTTCCAATAAGTTTGCTCTTTGCATCAGGTGGCCAAAGTATTGGAGCTTCAGCTTCAGCCTCAGTCCTTCCAGTGAGCACTCAGGGTTGATTTCCTTTAGGATTGGCTGGTTTGATTTTCTTGCAGTCCAAGACTCTCAAGAGTCTTCTCCAATACCACAGTTCACCAGCATCAAATCTTCAGCATTCAGCCTTCCTTATGGTCCATCTCTTACATCCATACTTGACTACTGGAAAAACCATAGCTTTGACTATTTGGACCTTTGTGAGCAAAGTGATGTCTCTGCTTTTTAATACACTGTCTAGGTTTGTCATAGCTTTCCTTCCAAGGAGAAAATATCTTTCAATTTCATGACTGCAGTCCCCATCCACGAAGGTTTTGGAGCCCAAGAAAATAAAATCTGTCACTGATTCCATTTTTTTCCCCTTTTATTCGTCAATGTTAATTTCTCAATCTGAAAGAAGTTAACATCTAACAGATGTTAACACCAGGGAAGAGGTGTCTATTTTTTCAATGTATTCTGTGCTATTTTAAAAATGATTCTGTAAGTCAAATGGTTCCAAAACACCCAGTTAAGAAAATAAAATGCTAAATTTTCTTTTACTCTCAAAAGCACAAGGTTACATTCCCTACTTAAATGACTTACTCATATTCTAGAAACACACGCAATGTTTGTATTTGGTATATAAAATCTTCATTTGAAAATATCACTTCTTGATTTTTTAACTTATTTAATTGGAAGGTAATTACAATATTGTGCTGTCTTTTTTTTTTTTTTTGGCCATATATCAACATGAATCAGCCGTGTACATACATGTGTCTCCCCAATCCTGACGCCCTCGCCAACTCCTCTCCTCATTCCATCCCTCCAGGTTGTGACAGAGCACTGACTCTGGGTACCCTACTTCCCGCGTTGAACTTGCACTGGTCACCCATTATACAGACAGGAATGCATACTCAAGTCAACTCTCTTGTTTGATTTGTTTTTATTGTTTATATCCCTTAATATTATTAATATCAACAACCTCCTTCCTTAATTAGCCTCAGTAGAACCATAGAAGCTACAGTGAAGAATTTTAGAATCATCAAGAACTGCGTTAGTTTTGCCTTAACTCTTATATTTTACATTTTAAATAAACTTTTTATTTTTTATCAGGGTGTAGCCAATCAACAAACAATGTTGTGATAGTTTCAGGTTGACAGCAAAGGGACTCAGTCATACATATATTCTCTGCCAAACTCCCCTCCCATCCAGGCTGCCACATAACATTGAGCAGAGTTCCATGTGCTATAACAGTAAGCTCCTGTGGTTATCCATTCTAAATATAACAGTGTGTACATGTCCATCCCAAACTTCCTAACTATCCCTTCCCCCTTCTTCCCCCAGCAACCATAAGTTCATTTTCCATGAATCTGTTTCTATTTTGTAAGTAAGTTCATTTGTATAATTTCTTTTTAGCTTCTACAAATAAAGGATGTCATATGATATTTCTCCTTCTCTGTCTGACTTACTTCACTCAGTATGACAATCTCCAGGTCTATCCATGTTGCTGCAAATGGCATTATTTCATTCTTTCTAATGGTTAAGCAATATTCCATTGTATATTTGTACCATATCTTCTTTATCCATTCCTCTGTCAATGGATATTTAAGTTACTTACATGTCTTTGCCTTCATTGTTCTTTAGCGACACAGCTTCAAGAAGCAATTTGTCATTTCAAAACTGCAATGTATTCATCTGCATCAGGTGCCAATGGTAGAATCTAACTCAGAGGCCTTGTCTAAGAGCTAAATGAGATAGTCCACGTGAAATCTTTAGCAGCATGCTCAGCACATGGTAGGCACTTAAAATTAGTGAGAAGTAAGCTAGAGAAAGATGGGAAGGAATTCTTGACAGAAGCTTAACTTAATGAAGCAGAACTAGGAATGTGCTTCTAAAGAATAGCTGTTATAAGGTGTTTGAAGAATCTTTTACATAGCCTGACAGCAGATGGTTCATAATCCATCACTAAATAAAGACATGGAAATCTGGGGGGGGGGGGGGGGGGGGGCTAAAAGGTCAACTTTAATGATTATTGCCAAGGTCAGGCATTCGTCTTAGTCAAAGAGCTCCCCATCCCCACTCCCACCCCAGAGCACCGGGATTTGAGAGTACCAGAGAGGACACAATCATTCTGCCTAGAGGTCACAGGGAGGACTTTTGAAGGAGATGAGATTTGATTTCTCCTTTGGTCAGAAGAGGTCTAATCAAGGCTGAATCTGTGGCTCCAGGGAGAAACTTCTGCTGGGGCTCAACTCAGAACTCTGAGGGTCTGCCCAGAGTAAAGCAAAGGCTTCCTTCTCTGAAGAATCACAGGGATGGACGCTGAGCTGCAGCTGGGATTTTGAAAGACTCAAGGTTGCTCTGAACCCGCTGCAATCCTTCTGATAACCAACAGAGGGAGATCTAGACCAGAGTCAGCTTCCAGCATACAGCAACTAGCAAATGCCCGACCCGGAAACCAGGTGCTTTCCATGTACAGTCAAGATTGAGACGTGGGTACTAAGTCGCTTCAGTTGTGTCTGACTCTTTGTGACCCTATGGACTGTAGCCCACCAGGCTCCTCTGTCCATGGGACTGTCCAGGCAAGAATACTGGAGTGGGTTGCCATGCCCTCCTCCAGGGTATCTTCCTGACCCAGGGTCTGAACTCTGTGTCTCTTAGGTCTCCCGCATAGGCAGATGGGTTCTTTACCACTAGTGCCACCTGGGAAGCCCAGCTGGCTATATAGTACTGTACTATAATAGGTTTATAATACATTTCATACAAATAATACATGAAAAGCAAACAAAAATAATGAAAACATTTTAAATCTTACAGTACAATGCCTTCAAATGTACAATAGTATAGTACAACAACTGGCATACAGGGCTGGCGTAGAGTGAAGAGGCAAGAAGAGTTATTGACTGGAGGAGGGAGATCAGGCGACAGACGGTAGAGCTGAAAGATCATCAGCAATAGGAGATGGAGGGCAAGCTGCAATTTCACTCAGGGCCTGATACTGATGGCACAGGTTCCGGTTCCTTGCTGAAACCAGATACACGCGTCGGTCTTTGAAACTTCACAACTTGAAGGTTCGTTCATATGTAGAGGACTCACTGCACACAATTCAATGTTATCAACTAAAGCCACCATGTTTTATATTAGATGCTCAGAGCTTTGTACCCTTTTATGACCTCTTATTACCCCCCACCTCCAGCCACCAGCAACCATTTTGCTACTATTTCTATGAGCTTTTCACTTTCTGTTTTTTAATTAATTTGTTTATTATTAAACTTGTTTATTTTTAAATTGAAGGATAATTGCTTTACAGAATTTTATTGTATTCTGTTAAACCTCAACATGAATCAGCCATAGGTATACATATATCCCCTTCCTTTTGAACCTCCCTCCCATTTCCCTCCCCATCTCACCCCTCTAGGTTGATACAGAGCCCCTGTTTGGGTTTCTTGAGACATACAGCAAATTCCTGTTGACTATCTATTTTACATATGGTAATGTAAGTTTCCATGTTACTCTCTCCATACATCTCACCCTCTCCTCCCTTCTCCCCATGTCTATAAGTCTAGTCTCTATGTCTGTCTCTCCATTGCTGCCCTGCAAATAAATTCTTCGGTACCATTTTTCTAGATTCGATATATATGCATTAGTATACGATATTTATCTTTCTCTTTGTGGCTTACTTCACTCTGTATAATAGGCTCTAGGTTCATGCACCTCATTAGAACTGACTCAAATGTGTACTTTTTATGGCTGAGTAATATTCTATTGTGTGTATCTACCAGAACTTCTTTATCCATTCATCTGTCAATGGACATCTAGGTTGCTTCCATGTTCTAGCTATTGTAAATAGTGCTGCAGTGAACACTGGGATACATACGTCTTTTTCAATTTTGGTTTCCTCAGGGTATATGCCTAAAAGTGGGATTGCCGGGTCATTTGATGGTTTTATTCCTAGCTTTTCAAGGAATCTCCATACTGTATTCCATGGTGGCTGTATCAATTTACATTCCCACCAACAGTGCAAGAGTGTTTCCTTTTCTCCACACCCTCTCCAGCATTTATTATTTATAGATTTTTTGATGATGGCCACTCTGACCACTGTGAGGTGATATCTCATTGTAGTTTTGATTTGCATTTCTCTAATAATGAGTGATGTTGAGTATCTTTTCATGTGTTTGTTAGCTATCTGTATGTCTTTTTTGGAGAAATGTCTTTTTAGGTCTTTTCCCCACTTTTTGATTGGGTTGTTTGTTTTTCTGATATTGAGTTGTATGAGCTTCTTGTATATTTTGGAAATTAATCATTTGTCAGTTGTTTCATTTGCTATTATTTTCTCCCATTCTGAGGGTTGTCTTTTCACCTTGCTTATAGTTTCCTTTGCTGTGCAAAAGCTTTCAAATTTAATCAGGTCCGACTGTTTACTTTTGTTTTTATTTCCATTACTCTAGGCTGTATGCAGGTCAGGAAGCAAGAGTTAGAACTGGACATGGAACAACAGACTGGTTCCAAATAGGAAAAGGAGTATGTCAAGGCTGTATACTGTCACCCTGCTTATTTAACTTCTATGCAGAGTACATCATGAGAAATGTTAGACTGGAAGAAGCACAAGCTGGAATCAAGATTGCTGGGAGAAATATCAATAACCTCAGATATGCAGATGACACCACCCTTATGGCAGAAAGTGAAGAAGAACTAAAGAGCCTCCTGATGAAAGTGAAAGAGGAGAGTGAAAAAGTTGACTTAAAGCTCAACATTCAGAAAACTAAGATCATGACATCCGGTCCCATCACTTCATGGCAAATAGATGGGGAAACAGTGGCTGGCTTTATTTTTCTTGGCTCCAAAATCACTGCAGATGGTGATTGCAGCCATGAAATTAAAAGACGCTTACTCCTTGGAAGGAAAGTTATGACCAACACAGACAGCATATTAAAAAGCAGAGACATTGCTTTGCCAACGGAGGTCTGTCTAGTCAAGGCTATGGTTTTTCCAGTGGTCATGTATGGATGTGAGAGTTAGACTATAAAGAAAGTCGAGTGCAGAAGAATTGATGCTTTTGGAGAAGTATCAATGTGTTGGAGAAGACTCTTGAGAGTCCCTTGGACTGCAAAGAGATCCAACAAGTCCATCCTAAAGGAAATCAGTCCTGGGTGTTCCTTGGAAGGACTGATGTTGAAGCTGAAACTCCAATACTTTGGCCACCTGATGTGAAGAGTTGACTCACTGGAAAAGACTCTGATGCTGGATTGAGGGCAGGAGGAAAAGGGGACGACAGAGGATGAGATGGTTGGATGGCATCACTGACTCAATGGACATGGGTTTGGGTGGACTCCAGGAGTTGGTGATTAACAGGGAGGCCTGGCATGCTGCAGTTCATGAGGGTGCAAAGAGTTGGACACAACTGAGTGACTGAACTGAACTGACCTGAACTAGGAGGTGGGTCATAGAGGATCTTGCTTTGATTTATATCATCGAGTGTTCTGCCTATGTTTTCTTCTAAGAGTTTCATTGTTTCTGGTCTTACATTTAGGTATTTAATCCATTTTGAGTTTATCTTTGTGTATGGTGTTAGGAAGTGTTCTAATTTCATTCTTTTACATGTAGCTGTCCAGTTTTCCCAGCACCATTTATTGAAGAGGCTGTCTTTGCCCCTATGTATATTCTTGTCTCCTTTGTGAAAAATAAGGTACCCATAGGTGCATGGGTTAATTTCTGGTTCTTTCTATCTTGTTCCATTGGTCTGTATTTCTGTTTTTGTGCCAGTGCCATACTGTCTTCATGACTGTAGCTTTGTAATATAATCTGAAGTCAGGAAAGTTGATCCCTCCAGCTCCTTTTCTTTCTCAAGACTGCTTTGTCTATTCAGGGTACTTTGTATTTCCATATGAATTGTGGAATTTTTTTGTTCTAGTTCTGTGAAAAATGCCATTGATAATTTGATAGGGATCACATTAAATATGTAGATTGCCTTTGGTAGTATAGTCATTTTCACAATACTGATTCCTTCTACCCAGGAACATGGAATATCTCTCCATCTGTTTATGTCATCTTTGATTTCTTTCATAAATGTCTTATAATTTTCTGGGTACAGTTCTTTTGTCTCCTTAGGTAAGTTTATTCCTAGTTATTCTTTTTGTTGCAATGATGAATGGGCTTGATTCCTTAATTTCTCTTTCTGATTTCTCATTGTTAGTATATAGAAATGAAAGTGATTTCTGTGTATTGATTTTGTACCCTGTGACTTTGCTAAATTCACCGATTAGCTCTAGTAATTTTCTGACAGTAATTTTAAGGTTTTATATGTACAGTATCATGTCATCTGCAAACAGTGAGAGCTTTACTTCTTCTTTTCTGATCTGGATTTCTTTTATTTATTTTTCTTCTCTTCTTGCTGTAGCTAGGGCTTCCAAAACTATGCTGAATAACAGTGGTGAAAATGGACACCCTTGTCTTGTTCCTGATCTTAGGGGGAATGCTTTCAGTTTTTCACCATTGAGAATAATGTTTGCTATAGGCTCAGCATATATGACCTTTACTATGTTGAGGTAGGTTCTTATATGCCCATTTTTTGAAGAGTTTTAATCATAAATGGGTGCTGAATTTTGTCAAAGGCTTTTTCTGCATCTATTGAGATTATCATATGGTTTTTATCTTTAAATTTATTAATATGGTGTATCACATTGCTTGATTTACATATATTGAAGAATCCTTGCATCCCTGGAATAAACCCAACTTGATCATGGTTTTTGATGTGTTGCTGAATTCTGTTTGCTAAAATTTTGTTGAGGATTCTTGCATCTATGTTCATCGGTGATATTGACCTGTAGTTTTTTGTGTGTTGTCTGTCTGGTTTTGGTATCAGGGTGATGGTGGCCTTGTAGAATGAGTTTGGAAGTGTTCCTTCCTCTGCAATTTTTTTGAAAGAGTTTTAGAAGGATAGGCATTAGCTCTTCTCTAAATGTTTGATAGAGTTCTCATGTGAAGACATCAGGTCCTGGGCTTTTGTTTTTTGGGAGACTTTTGATCACAGCTTCAATTTCAGAGCTTGTAGTTGGGTTGGTCATAATTTCTATTTCTTCCTGGTTCAGTCTTGGAAGATTGAACTTTTCTAAGAATCTGTCCATTTCTTCCAGGTTATCCACTGTATTGCCATATATTGTTCATTATTGTTCATAATAGTCTCTTATAATCCTTTGTATTTCTGCATTGTCTGTTGTAACCTCTCCTTTTTCATTTCTAATTGTGTTAATTTTATTCTTCTCTCTTTTTTTCTTGATGAGTCTGGCTAAAGGTTTGTCAGTTTTGTTTATCTTCTCAAAGAACCAGGTTTTAGCTGTATTAATCTTTGGTACTATTTAATTCATTGCTTTTTCATTTATTTCTGCTCTGATCTTTATGATTTCTTTCCTTCTGCTAATTTTGGGAGTTTTATTTTTCTTCTTTTTCCAGTTGTTTTAGGTGTAAAATTAGGTTGTCTGTTTGATGTTTCCCTTGTTTCTTGAGGTAGGATTGTATTGCTATAAACTTCCCTCTTAGAACTGCTTTTGCTGCATCCCATAGGTTTTGAGTTGTCGTGTTTTCATTGTCATTTGTTTCTAGAAATTTTCCCTTTTGATTTCTTAGTAACCTATAGGTTATTTAGAAATGTATTGTTTAATCTCCATGTGTTTGTGTTTTTTACCGTTTTTTTTTTTTCTTGTAACTGATATCTAGTCTGATAGCATTGTGGTCAGAAAAGATGCCTGATACAATATCAATTTTCTTAAATTTACTGAAGTTTGAATTGTGACCCAAGATGTGGTCTATCCTGGGGAATGTTCCATGTGCACTTGAGAAGAAGGTGTATTCTTCTGCATTTGGATGGAGTGTCCTGAAGATATCAATGAAATCCATCTCATCTAATGTATCATTTAAGACTTGCATTTCCTTATTAATTTTCTGTTTTGATGATCTGTCCATTGGTGTAAGTGGGCTGTTAAAGTCTTCTACTATTATTGTTTTACTGTGTTATTGTGTTACAATAGTCTACTACTATTATTGTCAATTTCTCCTTTTATGTCTATTAGTGTTTATCTTATACATTGAGGGGCTCTTATGATGGGTGCATAGATATTTGCAATTTTTATGTCTTCCTCTTGAATTGATCCCTTGATCATTATGTAGTGTCCTTCCTTGTCTCTTGCAATATTCTTTAAGGTCTATTTTGTCTGATATGAGGATTGCTACTCCAACTTTCTTTTGCTTTCTATTTGCACGGAATGTATTTTTCCACCCTCTCACTTTCAGTCTATATGTGTCTTTAGGTCTGAAATGGATTTCTTGTAGACAGCATATATATGGGTCTTATTTTTATATCCATTCAGCCAATCTGTGTCTTTTGATTGGAGCATTTAATTCATTTACATTTAAAGTAACTACTGATATATATGTTCCTATTGCCATTTTCTTAATTATTTGGGGGTTGATTTTGTAGATCTTTTTCTTCTCTTGTATTTCTTGACCATATAATTCCCTTTAACATTTGCTGTAAAGCTGGTTTGGTGGTACTGAATTCTCTTAACTTTTGCTTGTCTGAGAAACTTTTGATTTCTCCATCAACTTTGAATGAGATCCTTGCCGGGTACAGTAATCTTGGTTGTAGATTTTTCCCTATATACTCTGGCCTGCAGAGTTTCTGCTGAAAGATCAACTGTTAAAGTATGAGGTTTCCCTTGTATGTTACTTGTTGCTTTTCCCTTGCTGCTTTTAATATTCTTTGTGTTTAATATTTGTTAGTTTGATTAGTATGTGTCTTGGTGTGTTTCTCCTTGTGTTTATCCTGTATGGGATTCTTTGTGACTCTTGGACTTGATTGACTATTTCCTTTTCCATGTTGGGGAAAATTTCAACTACAATCTCTTCAAAATTTTTCTCATACCCTTTCTTTTTCTCTTCTTCTGGGACCCTTATAATTTGAATGTTGGTGCATTTGATATTGTCCTAGAGGTCTCTGAGACTATCCTCAGTTCTTTTCATTCTTTTTACTTTATTCTTCTCTTCAAAAATTATTTCCACCATTTTATCTTCCAGTTCTGATTCATTTTTCTGCTTCAGATATTCTGCTATTGATTCCTTCTAGAGTATTTTTAATTTCAGTAATTGTGTTATTTGTCTCTGTATGTTTATTCTTTAATTCTTCTAGGTCTTTTTAAATTGATACTTGCATTTTTTTCCATTCTGTTTTCAAAGTTTTTGATCATCTTTACTATCATTATTCTGAATTCTTTTTCAGGTAGTTTGCCTATTTCCACTTCATTTATTTGGACTTCTGTGTTTCTAGTTTGTTCCTTCATTTGTGCAGTATTTCTCTGCCTTTTCATTATTTTTTTTAAACTTATTGTGTTTGAGGTCTCCTTTTCCCAGACTTCAAGGCTGAATTCTTTCTTCCTTTTGGTTTCTGCTCCCCTAAGGTTGGTGCAGTGGTTTGTGTAAACTTCATATAGGGTGAGATTTATTCTAAGTTTTTTGTTTGCTTGTTTTTCCTCTGATGGGAAAGGCTGAGTGAGGTGGTAATCCTGTCTGATGATGATTGGGTTTTTATTTTTGTTTTGTTTGTTGTTTGGATGAGGCATCCTGCACAGGGTGCTACTGGTGGTTGGGTGATGCTGAGTCTTGTATTCATGTGATTTCCTTCGTGGGAGTCCTCACTATTTGATACTCCCTGTGGTTAGTTCTCTGGTAGTCTAGGGTCTGGGAGTCAGTGCTCCCACTCCAAAGGTGCAGGGCTTGATCTCTGGTCAGGAATGAAGATTCCACAAGCAGTTTGTTATGGCATTGAGACTAAAACACATATCCAAAAATGAGAAACAAAAGATGAACTCCAGACAAATGGCATTACAAAAGTGAGCAAATAATAATTAAAATAATGGAATATGTACATATACATCCATAAGCAAAATCAAAGCAGTCCAACAAAAATAAAGTGCAGTAGATTGACCCAGTCAACAAAGGAAACCAAAAAGTGTATCCACCAATTAAGAACAAAACTAACTAAAGCACAAATTGGAAAACAAAACTAAAGCAAGATGCCAATTGGGGAATAAAGCAATGAAAGCAAAACTAACATATGTTGAGAGGATAAGAGAGAAAAGAAAGAAAGAATAGACATGCAAAGCTAAATAGAGGTAGATAAATAAGATTTATATATATTAAAGATTAATTGCAAGGGGAAAAGAACATTAGGAAAAGCAAACAAAGGAATAAATGTAGAAAAAATAATAATAAGTTTAAAAACTTAAAAATTAAAGAAAAGAAGAAAAAGAGAGGGGGAAAAAAAAAGGAAAACTCCACAGAACTGCAAAAGACCAACATAGAGGCAGAGGTTTATGACAACAATAAAAAGTGTGACTGAAAAAAAAAAGCTCAAAAGCTTAATTAGATTTCATACTGCCAATAAAATTGACAACTACAACTGGGGGCGAGGGGAGAAAAATTAAAAATCCAAATGAAACTACAGAACAAGTCAAAGCATAAGAATAATAAATGTTTTTCTTGAGTCACTGCTGTCAGGATCCTTTCCCTCACTGGAAGTCATAGTCCATCTCACCTCCCTAGGATGCCCTCCAATACTGTGCTGGTCTCTGGACCTGCTGTGGGGGCAGCTCAGATTCTAATCTGGTCCTACTCCTGTGTGTTCTTGCCTCCAATGTCCACAGCTATCAGAATTAGTGAGTTTTCTTTTGTGGGAGCACTCAGTGTCCTTTTACATATTCTGTAGACACAGTTTGATCATGTGGATTTAATCTGCAGCTTGTACAGCTAGTGGGAACGTTTTGGGTCTTCTT
This sequence comes from Ovis aries, assembly GCF_016772045.2. Taxonomy (NCBI): domain Eukaryota; kingdom Metazoa; phylum Chordata; class Mammalia; order Artiodactyla; family Bovidae; genus Ovis; species Ovis aries. The sequence continues at coordinate 52,486,766 of NC_056066.1, read as the reverse complement.
CCTTAACTACACTGCCCCTGGGTTTCAATTGTGGTTTTATTTCCATCTCTGCATGTGAGTCATCCACTGGGGTTTGTTCCTGAGGCTGCTCTGGAGGACTTGGGTCTGCCCCGCTGACGGCCAGGTGTGAAGGTGGTGAAGCTACTTGGGTCACAGGGGTTCTGGCAGCACCAGGTACTCAGGGGAGTTGGTGGCTAGGGCAGCAGGAAATAAAGTGCTCTAGGAGGGTATAGCAACCAGTATTGGCCAATACACTCCAGTATTCTTGCCTGGAGAACCCCTCTGGCAGAAAAGCCTGGCAGGCCACAGTCCACAGGGTCGCAAAGAGTTGGACAAGACCAAGGCAACCCCGCACGCATAGACACAAGACTTTTTTTTTTTTTTTTTGCCTGTGGCAGCTCTGTCCCAGGGAGGGTTGAGCATGAAGGTAGTGCAGCTGCTTGGTTTGTGGGGACCTCGGTGGCATCAAGTGTGCAAGGATATGGACTGCCTCAGTCACTGGAGTTATGGCCCTATCAGAGTCTTTTTTCAACCCTCTTGTAGCTGGTGATCTGAAGGACTCTTTGACTAGTTTTTCTCTGTAGCTCCACCCATTCAGTCACTTAGAGGGATCCCTTGCCTGGGGTCCTTCTCTGTTGTTAGCACATCAGGCACATACAGGGCCTCCCCGACTGGGGTCCTATTCTGTAGACTGGCGCATCAGTCACTTAAAGGAGCACCCTGGGTGGGGTCCTACTCTGTAGTTCCCTGCATCAGGCGGTTGATGGGCCAGCCTCTCTATAGTTCAGCTGTCGAAGCTGGTGTGTGGGGAGGGAAAAGCTCTGGTGATGGCTCCACCCCCTCCACATGACTCAGCAGTATCGCCTCGCTTCCATGGCTGCCTGGCTTTTTCTCCACAGGCATTTCCCACCACAATCTCTTCCCTCACATCCCCTCAGTCCATCTCTGCTGCAGTCAACAGCAGCCCTTGCCCTGGGATTGCTCCACAATCCCTAAGGTCCAACTCCCAGCTGCTGCACCTTCTAGGGGACCTGTATCCCTGTCTGGGGTACATATGGCTGCGGCAAGGACTGTCTGATTCTCATTTCATTTAGGTTGCCACAGATCAGCTGTTTCACTCTCAGCCTTAAATGTTTCTCCTCTGACTCAGACAATTATCCCAATGTGGGGATCAGACCCCTGCTTTAGTTCCCCACCCACCAAGGGCAAGTCCAGTCCTAGTAACACTCCTATTTTTCCCCCTATTTCCTTCATCTTACTGAGTTTTGTGTGGCTCTATATATTCTTTTCCACTGGTCATGTACTCCTGTCTGCTCTCAACTGGTGTTCTGCATGCATTTCTGTGCCTGAAGGTGTATTCCTGATGCATCTGTGGAGAGAGATGTACTCCACGTACATCTACTCCTCCCCCATCTTGTTCTCCCCACTTCCTGTTTTTAAATACACTTTTATTTGTTCTTTGAAACACATTTATCTATAGAGTTGAGAATAAAAGAAGAAAACCAAAGACAGGGTCATGAAGATGATCCTGTACCTGCTGGAAGCATTTTTCAAGACCCAGCTCAAAGGGCAGGTTTGTTCCATCCTCCTGACATTAACTGTGCCAGGCCTGCCCAACACCTGGGCATTGTCTGCCATGGGCTTACACAAGGGAGGCAGAGAAAGTGAATTTGTTCTATCTATTCACCACCTGACAGCCGCCAAGTCTCTCTGGGCTGTTTCAGAAGGCAGTTCTCCAAGAAAGGCAACAACCTGCTCTCTTGAAGAGTGCAACCTATAAAACTCAGGATGAGTTGCCAACTTCACCAAAGGATCCACTCATTATTGTAGGGAGCAAAGAGATCAGGGGCAAGGATGAAATGAAGTAGACACGACTCCCCATCCTCCCAAAAGGGAAGGGTCCTTCACCCTGGGAACCTCCTTCACCAACTGGAAGGTCAGCTGGGATGGATGGGGAACTTCAGAGACTCAGAGGAGAGAACAGCAGCCTCTTCATAGTGGGCAGGACAGAAAGAAACCAGCACAGATGGTCCTAGCCATCTGGCTTCACTTCCCAGCCTGAAAAGTGCACAGCAACTAGATGCTAAAACTCCAGCTTCAGTGGACAAACCCAGGGTGAGGACTGCATAGAGCCAGTCCAAAGAGACTAGTGTGGTCTGGGCCATAACTTGGGGTGTGTGCAGGATAGAGTCCAGGTCCACCATAGAACTCCACTGTCAAAGGACATATGTGGTCCTGCCTTAGCAGCCTCACTCTCTGCGTGCTCACAGTGGGGATGAGTCCAAAGCTGCAAGCTCTGGAACCATGCGAGAGCCAGTGGGCTTCTCACAAGTGGAGGCAGGGCTGAAGTTTAAGCCAGCTTCTGGCACTCCTAAAGCAGGTGTGGGCATGCAGCTTCAGTGGATTTACACCAGCAGCTTTATGACCAAAGTGACAGAGACATCCAAGCTGATTACTGGTGCCTGTAGCTGAGGCACATCTGGAGCCAGCAGCAGCAGGCTTTGAGGGCACACACACATGTGAAAGTAGGGCCAAAATCCAAGCCAATTTTCAGCACTCCTATAGTAGGTGTGGGCGCATGGCTTCAGCAGGTTATACCAGTGGATTTGTGAGCACAGCACCTGAGGGACATCTAAGCTTAGTATCAACATTCCCACAGTAGGGGTGGGGCTAAGGGCAGTGTGAATAACAGTGTATATTGTGGGCACACATACCAGGTGGCAGGTGGTGTCACAGAGTGCATAACCCAGGGAACAGCTCCTGGGGAGGAATATGCAGCAGTTCCTTTCCCAGCATGAGCACTCCAAGCCCGCCTACCTCACACTGCAGTTTAGAACTGGATCTGGGGACTTCTACTACAATATTTTGGGAGTAGACCCTGCCCCCAACAGGGCCATGACATCCACAGAGTTAAGAGGAGGCCCCATCCAGCATCCAGTGTGCACTGTCAACACCACCACAACATACCCCCTATCAAGGAGATAATGGCCAGCACACTCTGAAGAAAGAAGCGGTAGGCATCCACACCAAAAACAATCCTTGCACCAAAACTATTGGACTCACATAGGCAACGGGGACACTCTTACATAAAAGGAGCCCTTCAAGACCATAGTAGACAACGGCTTCTTCTAAATTCATAGAGCTAGAAATGTACAAATAAAATGAAAAAGCAGAGGAACCACCCTCAATTAAAAGAACAAGGGAAATCCTGAGAGAACAGTGAATCAGACCTCTCTCCAAACCACCAGATCCCAGATTCAAAAAGGAGGTAGTAAGAATGCTGAAGGAATTAAGAAAGACTATTGACAGAAAGGTGGATCATTGTAACAAGGAACTAGAAACTATAAAGAAAAGCCAATCAAAATTAGACAACTCAATTGCCAAGATGAAAACCAAACCAAAGGCAATAAATAACTAACTGAATAGTGCAGAAGAACGAATAAGTGATCTGGAAGGTAGAATAGTGAAAACCACCACTCAGAACAGCAGAAAGAAAAATGAAAATAATATATGACATCTATGGGATAATAGAAAGCATGACAGTCTATGTATAATAGGGATCCCAAAAGGAGAAGGAAGAGAAAAGGGATTGAAAGTTTATTTGAAGAAAGTATGACTGAAAACTTCTCAAACCTAAAGAAAGAAACAGATAAGCTATAGGAAAGTGAAAATGACAATAAGAAAGGTAAAAATGTTTAAGGATTGAAGATCACTTAAATTAGCCAGTACCTACATTTAAAAAAAAAATAGAAAATTCTGTGAAAGCAATTTTAACTACAGTGAACAGCAAGATGATAAACATGATGATGTAAAATAAGACATGAAAATTACAAAATGTTGGGAAAGGGGTAAGAAAATGTAGGCCTTTTAGAATGTGTTTGAGCTTTTATAAATACCAGTCTAAAGTACACAGATATAATGACAGGTTAATATACTTGAAAACCAGGGTAACTACAACTCAAAAACATACAATAGATTCACAAAACCAAACAGAAAGGTACTCAAGCATAATAGAAAAAAAAATCAAACCAGGAAAGGAAAAACAAGAAAATAACAAAAAAGTAATACATAGTCAACTGGAAAACCAAGTTAAAATGGCAATAAACACACATCTATCAATAATTACATCAAATGTCAATGGACTGAATACTCTGATCAAAAGACAAACAGTGGAAGATTGGACAATAAAACAAAAATATACAATATACTGCCAAAGGATACCCAACTTAGGGCAAAGGACACATATAGATTGAAAGCGAGAAGATGGGAAAAGATATTTTATGCATAAGGAAATGACAAGAAAGTGGGGATAGCCAAGTTCATGTAAGACAAAATAGATTTTAAAACAAAGGCCACAAAGGAAGATCATGAAGGACATTATATAATGACAAAAGGATTAATACAAGAAGAGAGTATTGCACTCATTAACATATTGCACCCAATGGAGGAGCACCTAAACACATAAAACAAATACTAACAGAGATGTAAAGGGAGAAATTGATGCGAATACAATAATAGTAGGAGGCTTTAACATTCTCACTGATTTCAACGGACAGATATTTCAGACAGATCAATAAGGCAACAGAGATCCTAAATGACACAATAGAACAGTTAAACTTAATTAAATCTTCAGGACATTACATCCAAGAAAACAGAATGCACATCCTTTTCAAGTGCACATGGAACATTCTCAAGAATAGACCACATCAGTTCAGTTCAGTCGCTCAGTCATGTCCGAGTCTTTGCGACCCCATGAATCACAGCACGCCAGGCCTCCATGTCCATCACCAACTCCCGGAGTTCACTTAGACTCATATCCATCAAGTCAGTGATGCCATCCAGCCATCTCATCCTCTGTCGTCCCCTTCTCCTCCTGCCCCCAATCCCTCCCAGCATCAGAGTCTTTTCCAATGAGTCAACTCTTCGCATGAGGTGGCCAAAGTACTGGAGTTTCAGCGTTAGCATCATTCCCTCCAAAGAAATCCCAGGGCGGATCTCCTTCAGAATGGACTGATTGCTAGGATACTAAATTAGTTTCAACAAATTTAAGATGATAGAAATTATTTCAAGCATATTTTCTGACCACAATAGCATGAAAGTAGGAATCAACCACAGAAAGAAAAGCAAAAAACAAAGAAAATTACATGAGACTAAAAAACATGCTACTAAAAAGCTAGTAATTCAACAATGAAATCAAAGAGGAAATTGTAAAATGCCATAGGACAAATGAAAATGAAAGCACAACCATACAAAATATGGGATGTGGCAAAAGCCATACTAAAAGGGAAGTTCATGGTGAGACAGGCCTTCCTTAAATAAGAAAAATACAAAATAAGCAACCTAATCTACTACCTAAAAGAATTAAGAAAAGAATAACAAATGAAACTTAAAGTCACAGCAGAGGGAGGAAATAATAAAGATTAGAGAGAAATTAAAATAGACATTAAAGTATAGAAAAAAATCAATAAAACCAAGAACTGGTCTTTTGAAAAGATAAATGAAATCAACAAACTTCTGGCCAGGCTCACCAAGAAAAGAGAGGACCTAAATAAAGAAGAATTGAAAGAGGAAAAATAACAACCTATACTATAGATACACAAAATACCATGCTGCTGCTAAGTCGCTTCAGTCGTGTCCGACTCTGTGTGACCCCATAGACGACAGCCCACCAGGCTCCGCCATCCCTGGGATTCTCCAGGCAAGAACACTGGAGTGGGTTGCCATTTCCTTCTCCAATGCATGAAAGTGAAAAGTGAAAGTGAAGTTGATCAGTCATATCCGACCCTTAGTGACCCCATGGACTACAGCCTACCAGGCTTCTCCGCCCATGGGATTTTCCAGGCAAGAGTACTGGAGTGGGGTGCCAGTGCCTTCTCCACAAAATACCAAAAGAGCCAACAAAAAATGGACAACCTTGAAGAAATGGACAAGTTTTTAGAAACATACAGCCTGTCAAAACTGAATCAAGAAGAAAGATAATTTGAACAGATCAATCACTAAATGTGAAATAGGATGTGTAATTTTAAAACTCCCTACAGACAAAAGTCCAGGACCAGATGGCTTTACTGGGAATTCTACCAAATATACAAAGAAGAATTTTTATGACTCCTTCTCAAACTCTTCCACAAGACAGAAGAGGAAGGAACTCTCCCAAATTCAGTCTATGAAGCCACTATCACCCTGATAACAAAACTAGAAAAAGACACTACCAAAAAGGAAAATTTTCAATCCAATATCTTTGATGAACATAGAGGCAAAAATCCTCTCAGATAACATACAAAAAGGGTTATACACTATAATCAAGTTGGATTTATTCCAGGGTCGCAAGAGTGGTTCCACATATGCAGATCCATCTCTGTGATACACCACATCAAAAGAAAAGACAGAACCACATGATCATCTCAATAGATGCAGAGAAAGCATTTCACAAAATTCAACATTCATTCATGATAAAAAAAAAAAACTCTTGCCAAACTGTGGGTAGAAAAAATATATATCTGAACATAATAAAAGCAATTTATGAGAAACCTACAGCCAACACACCAAAGAAAAAAAGCTGAAAGCCTTCCCATTAAATTCTGGAATAAGGATGCACACTCTCACTACTTTTATTCAACATAGTATTGGAAGTCCTAGCCATAGCAATCAGAAAGGAAAAAGAAATAAAAGATATCCAAATTGGAAGGGAAGAAGTCAAATCATAATTATGTGCAGATGACAAGATACTCTATATAGAAGAGTCTAAAGACGCCACACAAAAACTACTGGAACTGATAAATGAACTCAGCAAGGTGGCAAGATACAAAATTATCATACAGAAATTGGTTGCATTTCTTCACACTAATAATGAAACATCAGAAAGAGAAATTAAAAAACAGTCTCATTTAAAATCACACCAAAAAAAATTCCTAGGTTTAGGAATAAACCTGACCAAGGAGGTGAAAAATTTAAACACTGAGAACTATGAAACATTACGGAAATTGAAGATGATTCAAAGAAATGGAGAGATAGTCCATGCTCTTGGATTGGAAGAAATTAATATTTAAATGGCCACGCTGCCCCAAGCAATCTACAGATTTCAAGTAGACTGAGAATTGCCAAAGCAATCCTGAGGGAAAAAAGCAAAGCTGCAGGAATAACCCTCCCAGACTTCAGAAAATATGGACAAAGCTATAGTTACCAAAACAGCATGGTATTGGCACCAAAACAGACACGTGGAACAGAATAGAGAGCCCAGAAATAAACTCATACAAGTATGGTCAATTAATCTTCAATAAATGAGGCAAGACTATACAATGGAGAAAAAACAGTCTCTTCAGAAAGTGGTGTTGGGAAAGCTGGATACTCACATGTAAATCAATGAAGTAAGAACACTCCCTCACACCACACACAGAAATAAACTCAAAATGCCTTAAAGACTTAAATAGAAGACATGACACCATAACATTCCTAGAAGAGAACACAGGCAAGCATTTTCTGACATAAATCATACCAATGTTTTCTTAGGTCAGTTTTCCAAGGCAAAGAAATAAAAGCAGAAGTAAACAAACATGACCTAATCAAATGCAAATGCTTCTGCACAACAAAGGAAACTATAAATAAAGTGAAAAGACAATGTATGAAATGGGAGAAAATATTCGCAAACAATGCACCCAACAAAGGATTAGTTCCCAAAATACGCAAGCATCTCATACAGTTGAATATCAAAAACAAACAACCCAATCAAAAAATGAGTAAGCGGCCTAAACAAACATTTCTCCAATAAAACATACAGATGGCCAACAGGCATGGAAAAAGATATTCAACATCACTAATTATTACAGAAATAAAAATCAAAATTACAATGAGGCATATCATCTCACACCAATCAGAATGACCATCCTCAAAAAGTCTACGAACAATAAATGCTAGAGAGGGTGTGGAGAAAATGTGGAAATGTAAATTTGTGCAGCCACTATGGAGAATAGTATGGAGGTTCCTTCAAAAATTAAAAATGGAGTTACATATATGATGCAGCAATCCCACTCGCGGCATATATCCAGAAAAGATGAAAACTCTAATCTGAAAAGATACATGCACCCCAGTGTTCACAGCAGTACTATTTACAATAACCAAGACATAGAAGCAACATAAGTGTCCATCAGCAGATGAGTGGATAAAGAAGACGTGGTATGCGTGCACGATGAAATGTTACTCAGCTATAAAAATAATGAAATAATGCCATTTGCAGCAATATAGATGAACCTCGAGATTATCATACCAAGTGAAATAAGTCAGACAAAGAATAATATCATACAACATCGCTTATACGTAGAATCTTTAAAAATGGCGCAAATGAACAAAACAGAAACAGACTCACAGACAGAGAAAACAAGCTTACTGTTACCAAAGGGGAATGGGGGGAGGGATAGACTGAAAGTTTGAGATTAACAGATACACACTACTATGTATAAAATAGGAAAACCACAAGGACCTGTTGCATAACAAAGGAAAAGGAAAGTGAAGTCGCTCAGTCATTTCCGACTCTTTGCGACCCATGGACTCTTTGCGACCCCATGGACTGTAGCCTACCAGGCTCCTCCGTCCATGGGATTTTCCGGGCAAGAATACTGGAGTGGGTTGCCATTTCCTTCTCCAGGAGATCTTCCCCACCCAGGGATCAAACCCAGGTCTGCCGCATTGTAGACAGACGTGTTTACCGTCTGAGCCACCAGGGAAGCATAGCAAAGGAACTGGAGTCAGTATCTTCTATAACCTATAATGGAAATGAATCTGGAAAAGAATATATTTATACGTGCATGTGTGATCAGTCGCTTCAGTTGTGTCCAACTTTTCGCAACCCTATGGACTGTAGCCCTCCAGGCTCTTCTGTCTATGGGATTCTCCAGTCAAGAAATCTGGAGTGAGATGCCATGCCCTTCTCCAGGGGACCTTCCCAACCCAGGACTTCTTTACCTACATCTCCTGCATTGTAGGCTGATTCTTTACCCACTGAGCCATCTGGGAAGCCTGTATATGCGTGCCTGTGTGTGTGTATGTGTGTGTATGTGTGTACATATACACATATACATAACTGAATCATGTTGCTGTACACAGGAAACTAATACAACATTGTAAATCAATGATGGAAAGTAAAAGTATTAATTGCTCAGTCGTGTCTGACATTTTGCAACCCCGTGGACTGTAGCCCAACAGGTTCCTCTGTCCATGGAATTCTCCAGGCAAGAATACTGGAGTGGGTTGCCATTCCCTTCTTCAGAGGGTCTTCCAGAGCCTGGGTCTCCTGCATTGCTGACAGACTCTTTACCAGCTGAGCCATCAGGAAAGCCCAAATCAATGATACATCAATTTCAAAAAAAAAAAAAGAGTGGGAACTGAAGTGGTGATTGCTGATGGGAAGCTCCAAGAGGGTAGGTGAAGCTTGTGGACCAAGTGTCATAGGATGACTACTTAGGCCTGTTTCACTGGGGAAACTCCAACTCAGTATTTTTAGATCTTTTGAGCTGGTCAGCTTTGTGAGAAGTGCTTCCTCCCAGCTGCCAGCATCATAGGTAGAAAGTGTGAGAAGAAGGTAGAGGTGTGATGGGTCAGCATCTCAGCATCTCAACATCTAGTATGGAAACATCCCCTCAGAACCCATAGCTTCATTGCAAGACCCTTGACCTCAAATGTGCATGCTGTTGTATTCTATGCAAAGAGTAAAGATTTCCTGGCAAAGGGAAGGAGAAATCATTCAGCTCACAGAGTGAGGGAGGGACCTGGGGCTGACTGCTTCATAAACAGATTTTCAACCAATTCCTACTTTATTACCATAAACCCCAACTCCAGCCTCCATTTACAGAGGTGCCTGGTGCTGTCAGTTCTGGAAACTCCACAGTGACTGTTGGGTTGGTTTCCTCCACTGCCTGGCTTTCTCGATTGCCAGGTAAGGAATAGGTTTTCTTTTTTTCAGATCTGCTAGTAAGTTGCCCCGGAGAAGGCAATGGCAACTCATTCCAGTATTCTTGCCTGGAGAATCCCAGGGACAGAGGAGCCTGTTGGGCTGCTATCTATGGGGTCGCACAGAGTTGGACACGACTGACGTGACTTAGCAGCAGCAGGAGCAGTAAGTTGCCATTCTTCTTTCTGTTATTTAGATTTTAAAGTTTTGCTGCTGTGACCTTCACCCTAGTTATCCCATCCTTGTGCGTTTATGATTTTTGCATAGGAATTCCTTCCTGCCATTTTGGTGGGGTTTCAGGAAATGACTGTACACATTCACTCAACATCTTTACCTGGAAGTCACCCCTCATACCTCTCTGTTCCGCAGAGTACTCAATAAGGTTCTGAGAGGAGAATCTGGCTTTCTGAAGTTACTGGTCTGAGAACCATCCAGGTTGTGCTGGCCTGAACATAGTCAGAGCCAAAGACTATCACTTTTAATTGTTTCATCATCTTCTTACGTTTTCATCTCCTTGAGAGCTTGAAGAATGTTTCAGGACAGAAAAGTGGGAAGTTAGGTGCAAGAGTATTTTAGATTTGAGATTTAATTAAAAAAAAAAAAAAAGAGCACTTAAGGACTCACAAAAAGAACATAATTTTCCAAGTAGAATTAAATTACTTTTTTTCTGTTTCCCAAGAAACTTTTACTGGTAATGGCCTCTCCCACCTCTGAACTAACACATTATGCACTTCTTAGGAATTATCCATTTCTACCATGTCCATAGTTATTTTATGTACTTGTTTTCTCTTTCTTACAAACTTTGAGTTTCCTTAAGGCTGGAGAGTATGTCTTACTCATTTTTATCTCCCCCACCTCCCCAGACCTTCATTATCACTTTGCCAAGAGCAGGTGTTAATAAGCATTTTATAAATGATTGAGTTATTCTTGGCCTCCGTGTGCGTGTGTGTTAGTCACTCAGTTGTGTTTGACTCTTTGTGACCCCATGGACTTTCGCTGGCCAGGCTCCTCTGTGCAAGGAATTGTCCAGGTAAGAATACTGGAGTGGGTAGCCTTTCCCTTCTCCAGGGGATCTTCCCAACCCAGAGATCGAACCCAAGTCTCCCACACTGAAGGCAGATTCTATACCATCTGAGCCACCAAGGAAGCCTACTTGGCCTCCTAAATCAACAGAAGTTGATAAGAGGCCAGACAAATTCAGGCAAGGTTTCACTGGGGCCCCTGAAGCAGCAGGGGGGAATGAGAACAAGTAACAGCTTCCTTTGCTTGCTCACTCCCCAAGGTGGGAGTGAGCTGGTACCTTACATGGGATGAGGGTAGGGGTCAGGCCAGAGGGGTGGTTTAAGTGGTCTGCCCGCTGCTTTGGCAGTGTTGTGTTCACGGGTCATGTACAGTACCCTGCTTTTTGTCCCATCACTGTGCTTTTGCTCTGGATTCTTCAGAAGTAGCAGTTGGGTTTTTTTTGGTCTTTCATATCTTGTTGTCTATAATTTGCCCCAACTCTGCATGCACGTAGTTATTTTTAGTCACTTATAGTGTATTTGCATTTTGCTGCTCAAGGAGATATTTGTCCAAGTTCTAGCACTGCAGCGCAGGGTTCCCAGCTTGTCTCAGAATAAGTGCGTGAATTAATTAAGGGATTCTAAACTATATAACGCCTGGTGGCAGGAGTGTGTCTAACTCAACCTTCCACAGTGTCCTTCCTGACACAAGATCTAGTACGTTCGGTGGCTGGCAAGAGAAAGAGAGGAATCTTAAACAGTGATGACTGGACCAGAGAGGCAAGATCATGGCTACCTCCTTGTATTCCTGCTGTATTCCAGCTATACCTGTTCCTTTCCCAATAAATAGCACTTGCTTTTTGTTGTAGATATAAGGAAATGGAAGAATTTCAGTGAGGCTGGAAAGTTAATTCACTGTGTAACACTGTATTTAGAATATGGGCTCTAAGCTCAGGCTACACAGGTTCAAATTTTGATTCCACCAATATTTAGATTTGTGACTCTAAGAAATGTGTGTCCTTTCCAAGCCTCAGTCTCCGCTTCTGAAAAATGAGGACAACACATGCCAAATGATCTCTAAGAAGCAGATTAGGGCAGTGGCACACAGTAAATGGTGGCTATCATAATTTCTCAAAAGATAAGAAAATATGGCTTTAAAATTTTCTATCATTGATCGAATCTTCATGAGCCCTGGTCCTGCTGAATCCCAGGAACAATACATTTTAAACTTGGATCAACCATACCTTAGACACTTCCAGCTCATGTGACCTACAGTAATGATCCAGCCCCTGCAGGACGAACAAATGCTCAGCCTCTTGGATCTTTCTCCTCTTCCTGTTCCTCTCCAGGTCTGCCTGGGAGCCCTGGGGTGGGGGCTTACCCCAGGGAGTTCTCTGTTATAGAGAGATTTATCTGACCTGATAAGTCCTTACTGGTGACAGCTGATGTGTCCATGACCCCATCTGGCCTTCTGCGAATGAAGCTGGTTCCCAGGACCGGAGGCTGTGGTTCCAACTATGTGCCTCCAGTTAGAAGTACTTGCTTTCTGCAGCTTCTGTCTCAGTCCTAGGCCACCTCAGTTCAATTAGCCCTTTTACTTAGCCTGCTTGGTGCCCTTGGAGCTTCAGATATTCTCACATATTATTGCTTCAACTATTTCTTCTGTCCCTTTTCCTCTTTCTGGTATTCTGACATTCCCATCGTGCATTTGTTACACCTTTTGTGATTGCCCCATAATTCTGAATATTCTGTTCTCTTCCTTTTTCACTTTTTTTTCCTCTTTGTTATTCCGTTTTGGGAGTGTCCGTTGACATAACCTCAAGCTCACTGATTCTTTCCTCAGCAGTGTCTAGTCTACTAATGAGGCCTCAAAGGCATTCTTCATTTCTGTTATAGTGTTTCTAACATTTCTTTTTGATTCTTTGTTAGGATTTCCATCCCTCTGCTTACATTCTCCATCTGTTCCTGCTTATTGTCTACTTTTTCCATTAGGACCCTTAGCATATTAATCTTAGTTATTTTCAATTCTCAGTCTTATAATTCCAAAATCCTTGTTGTATCAAACATCTGGTTATGATGTTTGCTCTCTCAAAAACTGTGTTTTCACCTTTTAGTATGCTGTACAATTTTTTGTTGAAAGTTGGACTGGTTAAAAAGAATTCTGATAAAATACACCTTTGTTGATATAAATAAAGCTGAGGGGGTGGGGAGGCATTCTATTATCCTTTGATTAGGCCTCACTCTTTTAGGAAGCCTGCGTTTCTGGGTTTTGACCTTCACAAGCACTTCTCAGTCTCTCCCCCACCCCTTTAGTCAGGATGGCTAGGGTGGGCTGGAGTTGGGTATTTCCCTTGCCCCAGATCAGTCAGGTTCTTATCCAGTAGATTAGCATCTAATGAAATAGTTTCTCTTACAGATAAGCCTTGTTAAGGATGAAAAGCTAGGGTATGTTTCATAATGCTTCCTTTTCCTCTCCCTCTGTCTGAAACTTGAGAGGTTTTTTCTCCATCATTCACTGTGAGAACCTAGTGGGGCTCCTAGATGTAAAACTCACAAAAGTGCATGGTCCTGTCTGTGACTGAGGCTCTTGGAGTTTGTATCTCTCAATCTTATCCACACTGAACCTTCAGAAATTCATCCATCACAGTTTAGGTTTTTCTATTCCAGGGTGGGTTGCCATGGTTTCTACTGGTGGGTTTCTTTCTGGTAAATTGTCATTCTCTGTGCTTGTCTGTTCCTCGAACTCGAAGGGGCAGCAGTTTTCCCTGTAACTTCATTTCTCTGATGGATCTAAGTAGAGTTGTTGATTTGGGGTTGTTTACTTTTTGTAAGGACATCATGAGCACCGCAAAGCTCCTCACATGCCATACAGGTAACCAGAAGACCTCGTCCATGAGCCCTTTCAGCATCTCTACTTCCTGAGATATGTGGGAACGTCTGGATTCCTACCTGATATATAAAACAAGGTTGTTTCAGGCCTGCCTCTTAGGCATCCTCTTTCTGCAACTGCTGTTTTCAGCAGAAAATGAGTTTATTTAAAGTATAAGGAGGACCCACAGAATCATCAGAAGTACTCAGCTTCCAGGAATAATGTCTGGAACCTCACAACTAGCCTCACAAAAAGAAACAACAGTTGCTACTGATGCTCCCACCTCCCCACCCTGCCAGTAGCACCTTTGGGGCAGGAACTCATCTTGGCAGTGTCTGGAAAAGCATAATCACCACAGAAGCTGAAAAACTTCAGCTTCATCCTGCCACCACCCATGCCAATAAACGCAGGTCATGTGAGGAGTCAGTGTCATCAAATCACACACTTCTGAGCTAGAGTCTGGGTGTAATTTGATGCATCTGGGTCTCAAGCTGGTATGCTAGCTGCAAAGGAGGGTGGGCTTTCAGTTTTTTGTGTCCTGCCTTTGGATATTGGGACTCAAGCCTGGAAATTCACAAAACACACCAAAGGCATTCAAAACGGGCTCAGCAGCTATACCAGGTTATATCACATGAAGCAAAAAACCTTTTCCAGTTTTTCATGAAAATTGTCAAACATGCAGTGAAGTTAAAAGAATTGTTTATTAAGTACTGTATACCATTCTCCAGATTCTCTTTTAACATTTTACTATATTTGCTTTAGCACACATCTGCCCATCCATATCGTTTTTTGGTGATGCACTTCTCTCTAAACACTTCAGCATGCCTATCATTAACTAAAGCTTGAAATTTGCTTACAGCTTTTTTCTTGGATATTGAGTTTATATACAACAAAATATATAAATCCTAAGTGTACATTTATTGAAATTTAACAAACACCTGAGACTCCCAATCAACTGTCTCAATCAACCCATCACAGCAGAAAATTCCTTCCTGACCCTTCCAAGTCAACCCCTATCAACAACTCACCCCAAAGGCAACCACTGTTCTGATCTTTCCCATCAAAAGTTAGTTGGCAAACCCTTTAATTTTGGCTTTTCCCTCAAAGTAGGAGCTACCAACACTTCCCCACCTGCCCTCTTGCTGCTCTGGAAACTTGGTGCAGAGAGGTGAAGTCAGGTGGATAAATCTGTCTGCTTCATTTCATTTGATCCCCTTCCTCCTCTCACAATCAGCAGAAGTTGGTTTCTTTCCCTCCCTGGATGGAAAGAATTTCCTTTAAATGGTACATCCAGAGACCTCTGGCCTTGGCTTATAGTAACCTTGAGGGTAAAATCCATTAGGTCTGGCTCTTCTTCATGCAAGTTTAGGGTAAATTAAGCCCTTTTCCAGCAAAGCCAGAAGACCATTGTCTTGTGAGGGACAAAACAAACAGAAACCAAAACACTCCATCAGGCAGCCAGTGCTGAACAGTAGCCGATTGTTCTCATCCTCCTCCATCTTTGGCTTCCAGGCAGCATAATTTATGGGAAATGCAGTTCAAAATACTTCAAAACACTGTCCCCACTACAGAATGAGTAAACCAACATGAACCAAGGGGAGAAGCTGAAATCAGTTGCTATCTAGACATTGATAGAAAAAGTGCATCAACCACTGGTATCTCTGGAGACTTCACAGTGATTTGCCCTTTGGTGGGAATGAAGAAGTATTTGTCAAACTAATTTGGAAGGAGTGAATGAACGAAAAATTAATCGTGAGTGGATCATGAGCACCAAAGCAAGAACTCAGTGAGCTCTGAATACTTTCATAGCAGCTTCCAGGTCCTGATGATGTTGGAAAAAGAGTAAAGGAACAAAGTAGATAATTAAATAGTTAATACCACTGTGGAAAATTCTGAAAGAGATGGGAATACCAGACCACCTAACCTGCCTCTTGAGAAATCTGTATGCAGGTCAGGTAGCAACAGTTATAACTGGACATGGAACAACAGACTGGTTCCAAATAGGAAAAGGAGTACGTCAAGGATATATATTGTCATCCTGCTTATTTAACTTTTTTGCAGAGTACATCATGAGAAACGCTGGACTGGAAGAAACACAAGCTGAAATCAAGATTGCCGGGAGAAATATCAATAACCTCAGATAAGCAGATGACACCACCCTTATGGCAGAAAGTGAAGAGGAACTAAAGAGCCTCTTGTGAAAATGAAAGAGGAGAGTGAAAAAGTTGGCTTAAAGTTCAACATTCAGAAAACGAAGATCATGGCATCTGGTCCCATCACTTCATGGGAAATAGGTGGGGAAACAGTGAAAACAGTGTCAGACTTTATTTTTTGGGGCTCCAAAATCACTGCAGATGGTGACAGCAGCCATGAAATTAAAAGACGCTTACTCCTTGGAAGAAAAGTTATGACCAACCTAGACAGCATATTCAAAAGCAGAGACATTACTTTGCCAACAAAGGTCCATCTAGTCAAGGCTATGGTTTTTCCAGTAGTCATATATGGATGTGAGAGTTGGACTGTGAAGAAGGCTGAGCACCGAAGAATTGATGCTTTTGAACTGTGGTGTTGGAGAAGACTCTTGAGAGTCTCTTGGACTGCAAGGAGATCCAACCAGTCCATTCTGAAGGAGATCAGTCCTGGGATTTCTTTGGAAGGAATGATGCTGAAGCTGAAACTCCAGTACTTTGGCCACCTCATGCGAAGAGTTGACTCATTGGAAAAGACTCTGATGCTGGGAGAGATTGGGGGCAGGAGGAGAAGGGGATGACAGAGGATGAGATGGCTGGATGGCATCACTGACTCGATGTATGTGAATCTGAGTGAACCCCAGGAGTTGGTGATGGAAAGGGAGGCCTGGTGTGCTGCGATTCATGGGATCGCAAAGAGTCGGACACGACTGAGCGACTGAACTGAACTGAACAACTAGGGGATTGTAAGTAGAGAAAAATGTGGTGACCCCTGTAAGTTAATGATTACTCAAGAAAGCAGGTTTCAGTTCAGTTCAGTCACTCAGTCGTGTCCGACTCTTTGCCACCCCATGAATCGCAGCACGCCAGGCCTCCCTGTCCATAACCAACTCCCAGAATTCACTCAGACTCACGTCCATCGAGTGGGGGATGCCATCCAGCCATCTCATCCTCGTTCATCCCCTTCTCCTCCTGCCCCCAATCTCTCCCAGCATCAGAGTCTTTACCAATGAGTCACCTCTTCGCATGAGGTGGCCAAAGTACTGGAGTTTCAGCTTCAGCATCATTCCTTCCAAAGCACACCCAGGACTGATCTCCTTCAGAATGGACAGGTTGGATCTCCTTGCAGTCCAAGGGACTCTCAAGAGTCTTCTCCAACACCACAGTTCAAAAGCATCAATTCTTCAGCGCTCAGCCTTCTTCATAGTCCAACTCTCGTATCCATACCTGACCACTGGAAAAACCATAGCCTTGACTAGATGGACCTTTGTTGGCAAAGTAATGTCTCTGCTTTTGAATATGCTATCTAGGTTGGTCATAACTTCCTTCCGGGGAGTAAGCGTCTTTTAATTTCATGGCTGCTGTCACCATCTGCAGTGATTTTGGAGCCGCAAAAAATAAAATCTGACAGTATTTCCCCATCTGTTTGCCATGAAGTGATGGGACCAGATGCCATGATCTTTGATTTCTGAATGTTGAGCTTTAAGCCTACTTTTTCACTCTCCTCTTTCATTTTCACAAGAGGCTCTTTAGTTCCTCTTCACTTTCTGCCATAAGGGTGGTGTCATCTGCATATCTGAGGTGATTGATATTTCTCCCGGCAATCTTGATTCCAGCTTGTGCTTCTTCCAGCCCAGCATTTCTCATGATGTACTCTGCATAGAGGTTAAATAAGCAGGGTGACAATATACAGCCTTGTCATACTCCTTTTCCTATTTGGAACCAGTCTGTTGTTCCATGTCCAGTTATAACTGTTGCTACCTGACCTGCATATAGGTTTCTCAAGAGGCAGGTCAGGTGGTTGGTATACCCATCTCTTTCAGGATTTTCCACAGTTTATTTTGATCCACACTGTCAAAGGCTTTGGCATAGTCAATAAAGCAGAAATAGATGTTTCTCTGGAACTCTCTTGCTTTTCCATGATCCAGAAGATGTTGGCAGTTTCATCTCTGGTTCCTCTGCCTTTTCTAAAACCAGCTTGAACATCAGGAAGTTCACGGTTCACATATTGCTGAAGCCTGGCTTGGAGAATTTTGAGCATTACTTCCTAGCGTGTAAGATGAGTACAATTGTGCGTTAGTTTGAGCATTCTTCGGCATTGCCTTTCTTTGGGATTGGAATGAAAACTGACCTTTTCCAGTCCTGTGGCCACTGCTGAGTTTTCCAAATTTGCTGGCATATTGAGTGCAGCACTTTCACAGCATCATCTTTCAGGATTTGAAAGAGATCCACTGGAATTCCATCACCTCCACTAGCTTTGTTCGTAGTGATGCTTTTGAAGGCACACTTGACTTCACATTCCAGGATGTCTGGCTTTAGATGAGTGATCACACCATCGTGATTATCCGGGTCGTGAAGATCTTTTTTGTATAGTTCTTCTGTGTATTCTTGCCACCTCTTTTTAATATCTTCTGCTTCTGTTAGGTCCATACCATTTCTGTCCTTTATCAAGCCCATCTTTGCATGAAATGTTCCCTTGGTATCTGTAATTTTCTTGAAGAGATCTCTAGTCTTTCCCATTCTGTTCTTTTCCTCTATTTCTTTGCAATGATCGCTGAAGAAGGCTTTCTTATCTCTCCTTGCTATTCTTTGGAACTCTGCATTCAGATGCTCATATCTTTCCTTTTCTCCTTTGCTTTTCACTTCTCTTCTTTTCACAGCTATTTGTAAGGCCTCCCCAGACAGCCATTTTGCTTTTTTGCATTTCTTTTCCACGGGAATGGTCTTGATCCCTGTCTCCTGTACAATGTCACAAACCTCAGTCCGTAGTTCATCAGGCACTCTATCTATCAGATCTAGTCCCTTAAATCTATTTCTCACTTCCACTTTCTATTTCTCACTTCTCATTCTTATGTAGAATCATAAGGAATTTGACTTAGGTCATACTTGAATGGTCTAGTGGTTTTCTCTACTTTCTTCAATTCAAGTCTGAATTTGGCAATAAGGAGTTCATGATCTGAGCCACAGTCAGCTCCTGGTCTTGTTTTTGTTGACTGTATAGAGCTTCTCCATCTTTGGTCAAAGAATATAATCAGTCTGATTTTGGTGTTGACCATCTGGTGATGTCCATGTTCTCTTGTTTTGTTGGAAGAGGATGTTTGCTATGACCAGTGTGTTCTTTTGGCAAAACTCTATTAGCCTTTGCCCTGCTTCATTCCGTATTCCAAGGCCAAATTTGCCTGTTATCCCAGGTGTTTCTTGACTTCCTTCTTTTGCATTCCAGTCCCCTATAATGAAAAGGACATCTTTTTTGGTTGTTAGTTCTAAAAGCTCTTGTAGGTCTTCATAGAACTGTTCAACTTCAGCTTCTTCAGCATTACTAGTTGGGGCATAGACTTGGATTACTGTGATATTGAATGGTTTGCCTTGGAAATGAACAGAGATCATTCTGTTGTTTTTGAGACTGCATCCAAGTACTGCATTTCAGACTCTTCTGTTGACCATGATGGCTATTCCATTTCTTCAAAGGGATTCCTGCTCACAGTAGTAGATATAATGGTCATCTGAGTTAAATTCACCCATTCCGGTCCATTTTAGTTTGCTGATTCCTAGAATGTTGACATTCACTCTTATCATCTCCTGTTTGACCACTTCCAATTTGCCTTGATTCATGGACCTAACATTCCAGGTTCCTATGCAATATTGCTCTTTACAGCATCGGACCTTGCTTCTATCACCAGTCACATCCACAACTGGGTATTGTTTTTGCTTTGGCTCCATCCCTTCATTCTTTCTGGAGTTATTTCTCCACTGATCTCCAGTAGCATATTGGGCACCTACCGACCTGGGGAGTTCCTCTTTCAGTACGCTATCATTTTGCCTTTTCATACTGTTCATGGGGTTCACAAGGCAAGAATATTGAAATGGTTTGCCATTCCCCTCTCCAGTGGACCACATTCTGTCAGACCTCTCCACCGTGACCCGCCCATCTTGGTTGGCCCCACACGGCATGACTTAGTTTCATTGAGTTAGACCAGGCTGTGGTCTGTGTGATTAGATTCCCTAGTTTTCTGTGATTATGGTTTCAGTGTGTCTGCCCTCTGATGCCTTCTCACACTTACCGTCTTACTTGGGTTTCTCTTACCTTGGACATGGGGTATCTCTTCATGGCTGCACCAGCAAAGCGCAGCCGCTGCTCCTCATCTTGGACGAGGGGTATCTCCTCACTGCTGCCCCTCCTGACCTTGAACGTGGAGTAACTCCTCTTGGCCCTCCTGCACCCGCACAGCCACCGTTCCTTGGATGTGGGGTTGCTCCTCTGGGCCGCCACCCCGACCTCAGGCGTGGGGTAGCTCCTCCCGGCCGCCCGCAGGTTTACTTAACCACAAAACCTAGCAGGTTTGTTCAGCAACAAAACCATGACGCTTGAGACATATTGTAAAACAGTAAAATAATGGTGGCCTGAGACCCATATCCTGCCCAGTGAGCTCAGGAACTTAATAATCCCTGGACATGCTCTCTGCATGCATAAAGTAATAATTTATAGAAAGCTGATATTTCAAAATAAAAGATGCTCATTGTACTGAGACCTGAAATGATTTTTCCATAGAGCCATGAGAGTCCTGGCTTGACCACGTAGGGACAAAATGCTCCTCTGCCTGACCTGGGGGAGGAGCTGATGTTAGAACCATGGCATCTACTCAAAGATCAGGAAGAAAGTGGTTTTTTCCCTCTCCCCACTTTTCCTTTGACTATAAAACTGTAGCCCACTAAGTTGTCGGGGTAAGGCACCCTCTCACCCGCGCACGTGTAAGCCTCACAAGTGCCCTATTCTAACAAATTCCTCTTTGCCTCTTGCTGAATTCTTTCTTCACTGAAGCACAAAGGAGTGGAGTTCCTTGGAGCCCCCTGAAACACCACCTGGTGGTTTCAGTGATATTAGACAGAAGTACAGATGGATGAACAGGGTATTACCTGGACACTGAGGGCCAGGTGAGGCTACCTCTAACCTCCTGGCTTGCCCTGCAGCTGCTGGTCCACACACAGAAGGCAGTAACAAGGTCTCCTGATGAGAGTAGAAGAGGAACTTGCTTTCTTACTGGGCAAGAACTTCCCTCTCAGAGTCTGAACTCTGTCTGCATCACCACGGTTATTGCTTTCAGGAGGAGGTGCTGCAGCGATGAGTTAGAGCTTCACAGTCTTCGTCGTCCAGTGAGTTCACCCAGTGCTGGGAGAGGAACAGAATCATCTTCCATTTTACAGGCTGGGTTGGCAGAGGTCTAGAGAGGGGAAGGGATGGCTTGCCACCAGACCAGTCCAGGTCTAGTCTTGGTGGGTCCCGCTGACCCACCATGATCCTATGAGGACGAGTTCCCAAGACAGTGGAGGTAACTTCTATCCTAAGCACACAGGGACTCATATTTCCAGCCGACTGCTCAGACCTTTGGATTCACCCATGAGCAGCACCTGTCCATATTTGCTGGAGCTCTGGAAATGAAGATTCCCAGCACCAGGGTGCTCTGTGGGCTGCCCCAAGCACAGCACAGCTGCCCCTGGACTTGTCTGTCCTATGGCCTCATCCGGACTTGAGGGCGTGGCCTCAGGCCCCTCCTCTCTGATTTGTCAGTTTATGGCTTTTCTCTTGAGGGACAGAACTGAAATCCTAGAGGGGAACCATATTCTAGTCCAGCAGTTCTCCAACATTTTGTCTCAGGACCTCTTTATACCCTTAAAAATTATTGAGAATTCCAAAGAGTGCTTGTTTATGTGGGTTATATTTCTGGATAGTTACGAAGTTGGAAATTAACACTGAGAAACTTATAAAATGTTTATTCATTAACTCATTTAAAAACTAAAAAGCTCATTGCATCTTAAGACAAATAACATGTATTTATGAAAAATATTTAAATTTTCAAAAACAAAAAATAATAAAAATAGCATTGTTTTACTCTTTTTGCAAATCTTTTTAAATAGAAGGCTCTATTCTCATATCTGCTTTTGCATTCAATTTTTTGCAATATCATGTAGCCTCTGGAAAACACTGTACACTCATGAGACAATGAGAGTGAAATAGGCCCCAGAAAGTTTTAATATTATGAAAATAGTTTTGAACACGCAGATTCACCAAAAGAGTCCTCAGAACCCTGGACATTCTTTTGAGAATAGCTGGTCTGAATTGTGTGTGCTTAGTCACTGAGTCGTCCAGCTCTTTGCAACCCCATGCATTATAGCCAGCCAGGCTCCTTTTCCATGGGGATTCTCCAGGCAAGAATTCTGGGCTATGTTGCCATGCTCTCCTCTAGGGGATCTTCCCAACCCAGGGATGGAAGCTAGGTTTCTCGCATTGCAGGCAGATTCTTTACTGATTGAGCCACCAGGGAAGCCCCTGAATAGAGTCTGAATAGAATTCCTCCAATTCTGTTCATTCAGGGAAGGTCTGAATAGAGTTCCTCCAATTTTAGGATGCATGCAAATCACCTGTCACAATGCAGATTCCGGGTCAGGGGTTCCAGGATAGGGCCCAGGAGCCTGCATTTCTAACCATCTCCCAGGTGATACTGATGCTGCTAGTCTGCAGACCACCTTCACAGATTCTCAGCTGTGCCTCTGCCACTCTCTGAGGCAGGGCCAGATAGTTGCCCTGAGTCCTGGAAAAGCCATGATGCCCTCCCAATATCTCTATAACTAAAACACAAGGAAATTTGAAATTAAACAAACCCAACAAAATTATTTTTCTCAAGGTGATCAGTTTGATTTTTTAAATTGTTAATGATTTTTTAAATTGCTTTTGGTGCTCACATTTTGCTGGTCTCAAGCATGTGGATAATCCATTATTGCTTAAAGGGCAGGAGCCCTGCCTAGACCTCTAGCTGCTTCGCTTCCTGGAGAAAGTTCTTCCCCATTCTCCAAGGCCCACCAAGAGGCCTCTGTTTTTCTGTACTACCACCACCAAAAGGACAGGGCTACGTAGCAGGACCTCCTTTCCACCAGATCTAGGGCTTGGTGCTGGGAGCAGGTAACTCCAAAGCCCTCAAGATGTTCTTCAGTCAAGGAGACTGAAACAGGAAGCACTCACAAATACCAGGAAAAATCGTATTATGTTTCTTTATAAGGACAAAAATACTGGAAACAAACTAAATCCCCATCGATTTGGGGAGGCTTAACTAAATTCTTTATACTCACGCAAGAGACACCACTGCTGATGATAGTGCGTGTGCAGTCCGTGATTTGAAAAGAAAGCCTCACGTGAGCATTTATACCGTTAAGCATAAAGCGCAGGCAACAAACAAGCTTCTCTGGACAATGGGGTTTATGTAAATTTATTTTACATATGTTGGAGGCAATATGCATGTATGCTTTCTTCTTCCTCTGTGTTGCTTGGATTTTCTATGAGTATAGTTTTCTTTCAGTTCAGTTCAGTTCAGTCGCTCAGTCATGTCCGACTCTTTGCGACCCCATGAATCATAGCACGCCAGGCCTCCCTGTCCATCACCATCTCCCAGAGTTCACCCAGACCCACGTCCATCGAGTCCGTGATGCCATCCAGCCATCTCATCCTGGGTCGTCCCCTTCTCCTCCTGCCCCTAATCTCTCTCAGCATCACAGTCTTTTCCAATGAGTCAACTCTTCGCATGAGGTGGCCAAAGTACTGGAGCTTCAGCTTTAGCATCATTCCTTCCAAAGAAATCCCAGGGCTGATCTCCTTCAGAATGGACTGGTTGGATCTCCTTGCAGTCCGAGGGACCCTCAAGAGTCTTCTCCAACACCACAGTTCAATCGCATCAATTCTTCGGCAATCAGCCTTCTTCACAGTCCAACTCTCACATCCATACATGACCACAGGAAAAACCATAGCCTTGACTAGACGGACCTTAGTCGGCAAAGTAATGTCTCTGCTTTTGAATATACTATCCAGGTTGGTCATAACTTTTCTTCCAAGGAGTAAGCGTCTTTTAATTTCATGGCTGCTGTCACCATCTGCAGTGATTTTGGAGCCCAAAAAAATAAAGTCTGACGCTGTTTCTACTGTTTCCCCATCTATTTCCCATGAAGTGATGGGACCAGATGCCATGATCTTCGTTTTCTGAATGTTGAGCTTTAAATTATTTTAAAGCATATTTGTTCCATAGCACAGATTTTAGCTTGTGAAATACCCACTATATGCTAGACACTGGAGTATCCTGAGTTTTCCCAGTCTTTGGCTCCTGTCTGCCATCTCTAGTCTGATCATTTACAATCAGAGAATGTTAGAACCAATAAGATCCAGCTCACACCCTTATTTCATAGATGAGGACACAGAGTCTCAGAGATGGTAAGTGACTTGCTATGGGCCACACAGCCAGTTTGGCCCAGAGATACAAAACCCAGTCTCCTGGCTCTCATCCCAGGGCTCTACTGCCAGGCTGCTTTCCCCTAAATCTAACAATGAATTGTTTGGGTTTGTTGAAGGTGTGATTTTGGAATGCCCTGTCATCTTCTGGAAGCCCCAGTCCAGGCAAGCAAACCCAAGATGAAAGATAAAAGGGCCCCGAGTGAGACTGTCATTAGCAGGGAGGAGTCTGACCCTATATAGGCAGAAGAACAGCTTCGGAGGGCCCAGGTCTGCCCAGCACCCAGGGCAGCAGGCTGCAGGGCATAAGAGAAGGAGCCAGGTGCCAGATGTCAGTAATTAAAGGCATGTGAGCCTGCAAAGAGCCCATAAAGATGTTTGGCCTGCATCAAACCAGCAGGCAGAACGCAACCACTTGGCCACTTTCTGTAAGAAAACCAACCACATCAAACACCTTGGGATTTTTATACACTTTCCCAAATGATGATCACACAAGCAACGGGGGAGCAAGGGTGCACGGCATAGACCACTGCCTGCCTGTCTGTGCCCATCTCAGGAAGTCTATTCCCTCCCACTTCCTCTTTCCTCCCTGACCCACCCTACTTGGCCTCTGATGGCCCCAGAGCCTCCTCTCAAGGCACTTCCAAACAAAGAGAAACTCCTCTCCCAGCTCCCCTGAAAATAAATTTCTCCCCATTTTATTCCACACAAGTCTAGAGTCTTTGGGCCCTAGAATCTTAGACTTTGAGCTAGAAATGCCTTTGAGAATACTTTAGCCAAGTCCTTTTTAGTTCACAGGGTGGGAAGACAGCATTCTCAGATGGAGAGGTCTTATCCAAGGTCATGGGGCACCTGCGGCTTTCAGGTCTCTAAGTTCCAGGCTGGAGCCAGCTCACAAAGATCAGTGAATTAGCCTTGCTTTGAACCAGAGGGCCTCTCCCCTCTTTATTATTCACTTCCTCCCAAAAGCCTAGGTTGACACCACTCCAGGCAGTTGGCTTGTCACAGGGAGGCCCTGCAAGGAGTCCAAAGGATAGAAGATCCCACAAGAACTCAGGCCAAGGGTCTCCTTTCAATCCCCAGAGTAGATTTAGCCCAGGCAGCATGATGTCCCCACCTCTGTTCTACAGAGCTCAGAGATCCCAACACTGAAGGGCCAGACAAGCTCAGGAATGGTTCAACTTCCAAAGTATGGGAGACTGTGAGAGCAGGGGACCAGTGAGCCAGGCTCTCTAAGCACCCAGGCCCTGCCCCAGAGTTTCCCCTCTCATTCCTTTAATCATCAGATAAAGAGAGGTTGCTGTCTTCATTTTACTAAGACTCGGGGGATCGCAGACCTCTGCAGGATCAGAGTGACCAGGGGCAGGAGCTGGCCTTCAAACTTGGGCCAGCTGGATCTAAAGTTTATTCCTCTGAACCTAAGGGCTCCTCTGTGGAGGCTGAGCCTACCGGTGGGAACGTGCAAGTGCGTAGGAGGGTGTGGCGTGGTGGGGGCACATCCCTGGGAGAGGAAGGTAGGTCACAGCTCTTGTAGACGCTTCTGGAGCCCACAAAAGAGAGAACTGTGTTTTCTAGAACCTTCTCTCCTCAACCAGGAGGGGAGAAAACCGCCCTGGACCGGATGCCATGAGGCCTGGCCCATTTCGGCTCTGCAACTGGTAGCCACGTACATTTAGGGCCCCTTCTCTGAGCCTCTGTTTTCTTGTAAGAACAGCAGACCATAAAACTTGTTCCCAGGCTTGTGGGATTGTTTCTCTCACAGTCTGGCTCTCAACTTTACATTTGGAAGCCTCTTAGCTGCAGCCCCTCCCACACTGGACAAATTCTAGGTGCAAACCAAGGCAATTACTGGGTGATTAGGTGCCTCATAGGTGTCACGGCTGGGGTAGCAGGGCCACGCCTCCTTCTGAATTCTGACTGTCCTGTCTAGGAGTGTCCCAACACTTGCCTTGTTAATGTGGGTCTGGTTGGCTGCTCAAAAACGCTGTCCTGACGGTTCACGCACCACCAAGCAGAGGAAGCAAGGAGCTGGGCAGCCCTGTCATGGCAGGTGAGTGGGCAGGGCCTGGGGGCCTGGGGGCCTTGGAGCACCAGGCCCATGAGAGGAACTTTGGGAAGCAGGTGTTTTTGGAAAGACACTTGGATCACTGCTTCTTAGCACCATGGTGCTGGCCAGTCTATGAGCTATTCCCTCATGTTCATAAGGATGTAGAGGCCCAGAGACAGTAAGAGTCTGCCCCAACCACCCAGCAAGCAAGTCCTTCCTGAACTGGGGCCAGGCCTCCCTAACACATGCTGTGGGACTGACTGGAGGAGGGGGAGCAGAAGGGGAAGTGTAGAAGGTCTGAAATATTCTCACACTCTGTGTACCTTACAAGGATCCAGAAGCATGTCTGGGCAGAGCTGGGGGTTGCGGGCTGGGTGAGGAGAGTGAGGCACCCATGGGCTGCATCCTCTTCTAATCCCCACTCCAGAGAGCTGAGGGTAAGTGCAGCTCTAGCCAAGGTGAAAAGAGCAATATGAGTGTGAACAAGAGAATTTGCCCTTGGTGCCTCCACTTTTCTCATCTGTAAAATGGGTATTATAATTCAGATCATCTCACAGGCCTGCAGGGAGAAACTGATGAGACCAAGTATTCACAGCCCCAGCAGTATCTCATGTAGGGCCTTGTCAACATAACACTCAGAACATGTGCCTCCCCCTGGGGCTCCAATACAGGGAGAGGCAGATTCCCCACCTTCCCCAGGAATACGTCTTTTAGTTAATAATTGCTTTGTACCTACTCTGTGCTGGGAGCTGGGCTCCAGTGATGAGCAGGTCAGCGGAAGCAGGGAGCCTATTTTCACAGGTTTTTAAAAGATGTTTCTATGTTTCTATTTTCGATTGTCCAGTATTATGTAACAATTATATGAATCAAATCCTGTTTACTCTTTGACTTTCAAGGCTGGTATTTTAATTTCCTTATCATATTTGAAATTCCTCTTCTTATTGTCGCCTGGCAATTGGGAACATTACTGGCATCCTGGGCCCTTCTGGCTCTTGGGAAGGTCTGCTGTCTGATGACCAGGGCTTGCTACCCCAGGCTTCAGTTTCAAGAGCTGGGGCAGCTTCTCCCTCTAGTCCTGGATGAGAGATACTGGTTTTGCTTCCTTCAGGATGTATATTTTGGGACTCACCTAGAGGTCCCTCTTCCCTCAGTATTTAGCATACTATCAGCCTTAAATCTGGCCAAGTTTAATTGCTGAGAAAGAATCCTTCTATGAGCAAAGTTGGGGACTGGGGGCTCCATGTCAGGTCATTACTAACTTGCTAGGTGATCATTCCTCTCTCTGAACCTCAGTTTCTCCACCTGTAAAATATCAAGGTTTGATCCATCATGCCTAGTGTATAAGTTGACTAGTAGGTTGAATTCAGTTTCCCAATCTTTTGGGTCCTTCTGGCTTCTTGGAAACCTGCTCCTGAGAGCGATAGACCAAGCCTACTATGCAATCTGCGTGTGAAAGACTGAGATCTCAGACCCTGGATCTAAAGTCTGTGGCCTGCAGGCCTCTCCTCCTCTCACCCTCCTTCATACTGTCCCTGACAGACATCTCTAGCTGATGCCAGAGCTCTTCCCTACAAGAGCCTGGATGTGGCCCCAGAATTCTCAACATAGTTCTTCAGGTGGTCCCTACCGGTTGATTAGCAAATGAAATCGGACCCTTTTTGTCCTTGTTGAATTACAACAATCTTTCAGCTCAGAGATTCTAAGGATAGTCTATGTGAGATTGTCTGTCTGGGACACTGGCTTGGAGTTGATGGGCCACTGCCTACTGATGAGAGAGAGGTCAGCAGCTTCTGAGGTCAGCAACTCCTCATTCCCTTAGTGTGAAGGTCAGGCACCCATAATGCACAGTAAGGATAGAGTCATAATGGGACCCATTAAAAACCAATTATGTGGAGGCCAGAGTCTGGGAAATGGTGCTGGCTTTAGCAGAGACTGCTGGGTTCGGTCCCACTGGGTTCCATCCCCTGGCTGGAGCAGAGATCCAGGGAGCAGAGCATCATCAGCTGCTTGGTGTCGCCCAAGGGAAAGAGGAAAAACAGCTGGAGTGAGCTAGGGCTGTGGTTGGCAGGCAGTCCTCTGTACAAAGACCCTTCTCTCTAAGTGGAACTCTTTCTTAGGCCAGCTGGTGAGCAAGTGGGCTGGGGAGCAGAAGGCGAGGTTGTCAGGGGAGGGAGTGGTAGGTATGCCTTGAATGCCAGCGTAATGGTTGTGGGTTCGATGGCTCTTGAGCAGGGGAAGTGACATGCTGATCCCCATGCAATAGGGAAATCCCTTCTCGCACTGACCCTCAATTTCTCCATAGTAATGGGTTGGGTCAAACAGTTGAAAATGTTCTCAGGTTCTTGGGGCCATGAAGTAATTTAAGCAAGAGGTGAAGAGGGAACAAAAAGAAAAACAATGTGTGTAGGAATTGGGAGAAGAGGGCCAAAGTGGTGGGGGAGAAAGGAAGAGGTGATGATATAAAACCCCATCTACAGATCTCGAAACTGTGAACCAAGCACTGTGCTAAGTACCTTATAAGTGAGGAGACCACTCACCTGGCTGAAGCTTGTTGTCCTAGGGTGTTTATTAATGGGTTCTCCTTTCACTCTCAGAATTTACAGACTTAGGTAATGCATTTCCCCATTACCCTATTTAATCATATCCTCCCCCAAAATCCTTTGAGGGAAGTATTGTTACTGGCACTTTTCAGGTAAGGAAATCTACTTCAGAAAGCGAAAGTGAGGTCGCTCAGTCGTGTCCGACTCTTTGCAATCCCATGGACTATAGCCCACCAGGCTCCTCCGTCCATGAGATTCTCCAGACAAGGATACTGGAGTGGGTTGCCATTTCCTTCTCCAGAGGATCTTCCTGACCCAGGGATTGAACCCAGGTCTCCCGCATTGTGGGCAGATGCTTTAACCTCTGAGCCACCACTGCTTGCCAAGTGAAAGTAGTGAAGTCGCTCAGTCATGTCCAACTCTTTGCGACCCTACGGACTGTAGCCTACCAGGCTCCTCAGTCCATGGAATTTTCCAGGCAAGAGTACTGGAGTGGGTTGCCATTTCCTTCTCCAGGGGATCTTCCCAACCCAGGGATGGAACCCAGGTCTCCCGCACTGCAGGCCAAATGCTTTACTGTCTGAGCCACCAGGGAAGCCACTTCAGAAAGGTCTACTAATTTATCCAGAGTCACCTAGCCAATAAGTGAAAGATTCAGAATTGCGCTGATTATCAGAACCCTGGGATGGCAGCCAGGAGACCCTGTGCAAATATAACAATAATAATATGATTAATAACATGCACATTTACTGAGCACCTCATGTGTGCTTTTCTAATTATTCTGTGTGAATTATTTCATTTAATCCTCACCACCCAAGGAGGCAGCTATTATCACCACCATTTTCATCTGGAAACTGAAGTTCAGAAAGGGTCAGTCACCTGCCTCAGGTCACACAGCCTCTGAAATCAGGCTCCTAACCACTATGCAGTGTGGGAAGGGGCTAAGAGAGGAAGGTGGGATGGAGAAGGGAAGGAGGGCCGCAGAGGGAAGGAAGTCTGGAAGGAAGGGCAGGCTTTGAAATGCGACAGCTTGAGAAGGAGGGATTGTGGATGCGTGGGAAGCTGGGGTGGAGAGGCGCGGATGCTGATCCTTGAGGCCGCGCTAGGAAGCTGTGAGCATCAGCTGCTCTTATCCCAACTCCAGCCATGTTCACTGAGCATCCGCTATTCCCTGGGCCCTGAGCCAGGCTCTAACAACCCACAGAGAATGAGACGCAGACCTTGCCTTCATGGGGCTTACCTTTCAGTGGAGGAGAGAAATGTGTAGGCAAACAACTATAATCCCACTGCCTTGATGATTTTCTGCAGACAGAAACTTATGTCTCAGAGAGGAAAATTCAAGCTGAGCACATGGAGGAGGTAATCACTGGGTTTATTTTGATGGGCTCAGAAATCCTCCTACATATACATCTATCTCCCTGCTTTGGGCTGCCCCATACATAGAACTCCCCTCCCCTGAGTCCATCAGTCCCCATGAGGGCTGGGGCGGACTCTCCTAGGGAAGAATTGGCTGTAACTTCAGACCTGCTTCTTTCTCCCTGTAGGGTCCTGGCCCCTAGCCCTGACCATCAGCCCACCAAGTCATAGGAGAGTAATGTTGACCAGTACAGGTGACTTAGATCATCTAAGTAGCAGCTCCAGGGACGGATCACCCAGGGACCAGATCTGTAACCTCCTGCCGCTACTGCTAAGTTGCTTCAGTCGTGTCCGACTCTGTGCGACCCCATAGACAGCAGCCCATCAGGCTCCACCGTCCCTGGGATTCTCCAGGCAAGAACACTGGAGTAGGTTGCCATTTCCTTCTCCAATGCATGAAAGTGAAAGTGAAAGGGAAGTTGCTCAGTCGTGTCTGACTCTTAGCGACCCCATGGACTGCAGCCTACCAGGCTCCTCTGTCCATGGGATTTTCCAGGCAAGAGTGCTGGAGTGGGGTGCCATTGGGCAAATGTAGAACTGGAGGGGATGACAGGTCAGGACTTCTCAGTAATAGCACTGTAAAATCATCAAGAGGCAGTTGGAACAGGTGTGTTCTGTGGGGGTAAGGGTAAGAGTGGGGACAAGTGGGGAGAAGTTGTGAGAAAACAAACCTTGGTTCAGCAGAAGGAAAGACTTCTTAACATCGGGGCAGCAGATGAGCCACCCCTTGGATGTATGAAGCTGGAACTATGATCAAGTTTCCATTGAGAATCTGGCTGAGGGAATTGATCTGGGCAAGAAGTTGTGAGAGAGACAGTCTCTGAGGTTTGAGGATAGTGATGACGGCAGTTCTTATTCATCAACCCCAAATGCACCCCACTCATGCACCCCACTCCCTATGATGAGCCTACAGATGCCCCTAGGCTGGTGGGAGCCGGTTTGGGCTGTGACAGGGAAAGAGGATGCTGAGATGGACTCCTCAGGGCTTGATCCCATGACCCAGGGTCCAGGAACACTCACCACATCCTAAGCCCTTCTCCACACCCACCAAGCAGCCCTGGGGCATGCTGGAGATAATTATCACATAATAGCCTCATTCCCTGCTCCTGACTCATCTTCTGGAGAAAAAAAAAAAAAAAACAACACAGAAGTTGCATTCTGTTCCAGCCTGTTCCCACCGAGGAAGTGGCTCAATTTCATAGGCTGTGGCTCCAATCTGTCCCCAAACAGGAAGTCCTTCTTTTGTTTTCTCTGGGTCTCAGTTTCCATCAATAAAATGGAAACCTGGGCTTCTCGTGGCCCTTCCAACTTTGCTAGTACTAGATTAGACAACCTTATGTACAAGGTAAATGAAGTTTCTTCCTGTGTCTTCAGACAAAACAGAGACCATCTGAGCTCAAATTTCTGGGCTTGAGTGGTCTATTCTGCCCAAGAGCTACTGGACTCACTACATGTGAAGGCTTCAGTTCTGCTTTCAAATGGGAGAATGGGCCAGCTTCTGGGGAAGTCCCTGGCACTAGTGTTGGGCTCCTGAGTCATGGGGTTGCTGTTGAACACTGGTCCTGCACAATCCTCACTCACTCACCACAGTGGTGCTGCAGGAGCTCTCAACCTGGGACACATGTCAGTGTGAAAGTTCCCTCCTCATGTTCAGTCATTCCCCACAAATCATGATGTCAGTCTAAGCCTGCCAGCTGAGCTCAAGCAAGAGTAGCCTTTTCTATGAGTCCCAGGCCTGAGTTTGAGATGGTAGCACCAGCCCAGCTGCTCACAAGTAGAGAGCAGTTAGAAGGCTGGTGCCTTCTAGACAAGAGAGACATTAGGTAGCTTGGCCCAGGCTAGTGGTGGAGATGGAGGCCTGTGATGAATTGGGGACAGGTTTTAGAGGTGGTGAGTTAGAGTCACTGGCTACAGTCGTGTCTGACTCTTTTGCAACCCCATGGACAGTACCAGGCTCCTACGTCCACGAAATTTTCCAAGTAACAGTACTGGAGCCATTTCCTACTTCAGGGGATCTTCCTCACCCAGGGATCAAACCACATCTCCCGTGTCTCTTACACTGCAGCAGCTTCTTTATGCACTGAGCCATTGGGGTATGCAGTGGAGTGGTAAAGAATCTGCCAGCCAACGAAGGAAATGCAAGAGACAGGTTCGATCCCTGGGTGAGGAAGATCCCCTGGAGAAGGAAATGGCAACCCACTATAGTATTCTTGCTTGGAAAATTCTATGGACAGAGGAAGTTGGCAGGTTATAGTCGATGGGGTTGCAAAAGAGTCAGACGCAACTGAGCACACACTTTTGGAGGTGGTGCCGTTTGAGCTTGATGGTGATTTGGATGAGGGATGTGAGAGCAAAGGGGAATCAAAGAAGATTCTTTGTTCTGGGCCTGAGCATCAGGGCAGATGGGGTGCTGTCTACCAAGATGCATGAGAGCATGGATTTGGGGGTCAGGGAGGATGAAATCAAGAGTTCTGCTTTGAGCACATTAGATTGGATTTGCCTAGAAGACCACCACATGGAGACTGCAAGTAGATGATTGATATATTGTTTGGATTTCAAAGTCAGAGTAGAGATGTAACCTGGGCAGCATCAGCTGCCAACCTCAATCAAGACAAATTCATTTTATCAAAAAACTTCCAGTAATATTGAACCTCAAAAGGCAAGAGCTTAGGGACCTCGATTCTCTTCCTCCTGAGATCCTCCGTACTGTAAATGCACCTGCAACCTGCCTAGTTTCATATACCAAGCAGGACTTAGAAGAGTCATCTTTGCCAGGCCACACAGGCTCTGCATGCCTTACCCCAGAGAGTGGGTACCTGGTACCCAAAGACAGATGTAAGTAATGGAAGTCACTCAAGGGAATTTATTCCAAATAAAATCTGTTCTAAGCTGACTTTCTCTCTCCCCCTCTTGAAGTAGAGAAAACATGACTGAAGCGACTTAGCAGCAGCAGCAGCACCACCAGCAATGTAATGGGGCCATGACAGGTCAAGACATAAAAGAGCACTCCATAATCCTGTGTGAAACCAGACAAAAGCACGAATGTTGTCCACACCCTGGAATGAGTAAACACCCCTGTGTTCTGGCTAATGAGTGCTGCCACTCCACCGACAGCTTCAGCCTCCACTCGTCCCTCCCACCTTCTACATAAGAATAATTAAGATAAACATAGACTTGTCTAGCTTCCTGACAGCATCCAGTCCAGATCAAAGCCCTGCTTCCTTCAACTCTCACCCAAACCACCTAAAAACAGCCCAAATCCCACAATAAGCCCTCACCAGGACCCCCTTCCTGAGGTGCTTCCTGGTTCCCCACGGGGTTGGAGCTTTCTCACCGCCACAAGACTAATTCAACTTCTACTGTGTCCCTGGTGGTCTGTGGCTCAAGAGCTTTGACAGAAAAGGACATAAAATTTCAGCATTCATTACTCATCATAATAAATAAGGGAAGACATTAGTGAAACTTCCAATTTATCTATATCTGCACGTGTTTATATGTTTGCAGGCACTGGGGCAGCAGGTAACACTATTTCTTCAGTGGGTCATGAAGGAAATGAGGGTCATGAAAGCCAGCGGACCAGTGGTCAAAAGTAGGAAACCAGCTCACGGACTCAACTCTGGCCTGAGCCTGACTGTGTGCCCTTTGGAAAGTGGCTTCACTTCCCTTGGCCCCAGTATCTTCATTCATCCCAGACATGTCCGTTGAGTACCTTCCAGAGATGAGCACACTCTGCCTTGCTGTTTCAGCTCTCAGACAAGTGGCTTTCGTGGTCTATCTGATGCTATGTAATTTGCATTTTTGTCCCTTTTGTTGCTGATTTTTGCTGTTTGAAATGATTCCATGTTTAGCTCTGAAGTGCTGTCCAGTATTCCTAAGTTCAGGAGGGTGTGACATGCCTTATGGAGAAAACGCATGTGTTGGATAAGCTTTGTTCAGACATTAATTACAGCACTATTGTCATGAGTTCAATATTAATGAATCAACAATTTACTAAATAAGGTGTGTTTAAACAGAAACACATAAAACAAGGTTATGTTTTGTTCAGTTGATGAAAAAGTTGTGACCAGGGGCTCACAGGAACCAAGCTCTGTATTTTCGTCAAGGAACAATGGTTCAGTACTGGCTAGTTCAGAGCTTAGCCCAGTGGACATCAACCCAGACTTAGTTAGTTCATGAACAGTATAGAACAACCAAGAATAACTACTTCTGGTACACCAGAAACTACTGTACCTGGTAAATAGTGACTCCAAGAGCAAATGACAGGCAGGCTGCAGCTGTCGGAAGGCGAGCCAGGCGTGAATGGGAAATGTTCAAGAGCTGCGTCCCATCTCCCTGTGCTCTCCCTGCCCAGGGCTCAGAGTCACTGAGGTGGACTGGCAGCGGCTGAGCAACGGCACTGCACACCACACCCAGGAGTACCCCGGCCCTGAGCTGGTGGTGCGCAGGGGCCAGAGGTTCACCTTCACACTGGAGCTGAGCAGACCCCTGGAGAGCGAGGAGACCCTCATCTTCACCGTGGAGACAGGTACCTGACTGGTCAGTGCGTCCTGCTGCTAATTTGCAGTCTTAAAGATGGGTCTGGTGAACAGCAGCCTGAACCCTGTGGTCATCAGCCCAGACTTTACGGAAAACAAGTCCCTAGAGGTGGTTTGAGCTTTCTGGGGTGGTTGGAAGGTGCTGCCAGCAGGCAGTAGGACAGGTGAGATGGCAACTCTGGAAATCTATGCACACCAAGAAGTCCAGGGTCCTGGGAGGGTATGGAAGTTCCTCAAGCACTCTATGGTTTCAGAGAGGCTTGTTACTTCCTCCTTGATCCAGAAAGTGGGCGGGAGTCAGGAGAGCCAAGGTGGACTCCACTCTGCCACTGGCCGGCCTGCGTCTTGGTCAGGTCCTGCCCCACAGCAGTGTCCAGCAGTTCAGGTGCTGAAGGTTGGCCTTCCAGGCCTGTGGCTTTTCCATTTCTCCAGAGCTGAGCTTCCTGGAGCTGGCTGGCTCTCTTGATTCCCTCTCTTCTCTGCCAGGACCCCAGGCTTCTGAGGCCCTCCGCACCAAAGCCGTGTTCCAGACATCAGAGCTGGAGCGGGGTGACACCTGGATGGCAGTGAAGGAGGCTCAGACAGAGAACACCACGACCTTCAGCCTTGCCAGCCCTCCAAATGCCATCATTGGCCGTTACCAGCTGAGTGCCAGGGTTTCCTCTCGCCGCAAACATAGTGACCGGAAGCTGGGCGAGTTTGTTCTCCTTTTCAATCCATGGTGCCCAGGTAGGAGCTCCTGAGGCTGAGGCTGAGGTTTTCCCAGAAACTGTCCTTCAGGAAAGTCTGGGAGGCAGGTTAGGGGACAGGGGAATGAGTGCTAAGGCCTGGCAAGAGCCTGGGGCCCAGGTGGGGGCAGGCCTGGGCAGAGGAAGTTGGTAGCAGACACTCCAAAGCTTCTGTGCCAGAGGGACAGGAATTAGTGTTTGGAGGCCAGGGGGCAAAGATGGGGCCTAATGGCAGGAAAGACCTAAAAGTGGGTAAGTACCAGGCTTTAGCCATCAGACAGCCTTGGTTTAGCCCCAGCTTTGCTAAGTTGCTGCCCTCTGTGAGTCTCAGTTTCCTCATCTGTAATATGTGGATAATAATAGTGTCTACCTATTAGGGTTATGGTGAGAATCCATTGAGCTAATACTTGTAATATGCAAGGTACATCATAAGGGGTACTGGGGTCAGTACTCTTATTAAGGGTTAAGTCAGTAAGCAGTAACTTGAATTACAATTCTGACTAACATTTAATTGGCATTAAGTCAGGTTATCCAAAGACATCAGGACTCCTAAATTCCTTCCATCTGGGCCTGGGGTGGGGTTGTTCCCTGCCTAAGGAAAGACCATCCAGGAGGAATAGGGCCTGGCCAGGGGGCAGCCTGGGAGCCAGCAAGCCCCTCTTGCCCGCTCCTATTCCAGCTGCCTCTAGGCACCATCCTGCACCTGATGCCTGATGTAGCCCCTTCCCCAGGCTGGTGAGGCCAGGGCTCCACCTTCCCATCCCTCACACCAGCCCTGACCACTGCCTTTCAGAGGACGATGTGTTCCTGGACTCAGAGGAAGAGAGACAAGAGTATGTGCTCAACGACAGCGGGATCATCTTCCGGGGTGTGGAGAAGCGCATCCGAGCCCAAGGCTGGAACTTCGGGCAGGTCTCCAGGGGCCCAGACCAAAAAGGGGCTGAGAGGCACGAGAGGAGAAGGAGGGCTGGGGACATGAGAAGTCAGTGCAGGAGCCCTTCCGTGTGTCCTCTTCTTCCCAAGAGGTACAACTAGACCGACTCTTAGACCAAGCCCACTTATCCAGTCTCCACTATTAGTTGTACCAGGGCCCACACTGGGTCCTTGGGAAGGGAAAGTACATTGGGTATACATAAATAACTTAGATCAGGGGCTCTCAGTCTTGTGTGTGGACAGGAAGGACACAGAGGGCTCATTAAAACATACAGGTGGCTGGGATCCATGTGCCTCCCCAACAAGTTGCTGATTCATTAGATCTGAGGTGGCCTGAGAGCTTGAATTCCTAACCAAGTCATCAGGTGCTGCTGCTGCTGGTCTGGAACCACACTGCAAGAGCCACTGGCTTAGATAAACAGTTATAGTGCAAGGTGCAATGTTGTGAGAGGGGGTGGTGTGGGCAGAATGGTATAGATGGCAGCAGAAAGAATTTAAAAGACTGTCAAGGAAAACCACCTCAGGGAGTACAGAAGACTTCATGATATTGGGGTTGGGTCTCCAAAGTCAGGCAGGATCTGGACAGGCAGAGGAGGAGCAGACAGAGCAGCGGAGGGGAGTCAGGGAGTAGCGGAGATTCTGTGGAGGAGCTCTGTCTGCCTGGGCTCCGGGCAAGTAGAGAACCCTGACTCTCAGGCTGAGGGGCAGGGGTTGAAAGCATTGAAGGTTTGAGACTGGGCAGGGATGACACACCAGAAGGTCTAATTCCATCTAAGGGGTAACGCCATCTCAACATGCAAGAAAATCAGCCCAGGGTTCCCAGACCTTCCAAATCTTCAAAGGCCAGAAATCTTAATTTGTATGTGAAAAATCTCCCAGTTCTTAACTGTTATCAACTAACTCAAGTGTATTTGAAAAAATCATGGGGAAAAAGGTGATTCAGGCTGAGCATATGGTTCCTGGTAACTCTTTGAGGGAGGGTTTTTGAAACTTGGGAGTCCTCTGTGGTGTCCCTGGAGTCCGGGGGCGGGGGGGCAGGAAGTGTAGGCAAGCTCCCTTGCACAACACAAATGACTGGGGGAGGTTGTGAGAGGGTCTGAAGTGTGGGTGTGACTCTGACCTCTAAGAGCAGCCTCTCTGGGGACAGTTTGAGGAGGACATCCTGAACATCTGCCTCTCCATCCTGGACCGAACCCCTAGTTACCAAGACGACCCAGCCACCGACGTGTCCCACCGCCATGACCCCATCTACATCACCAGAGCTGTCAGTGCCATGGTGAGGAGCCCTGCCATCCCTGCATGCACTCTCCTTTGTAGGTCCCCAGGCCAAACCTCAGGAACAAGCCTAAGATTTTTCCTGTCACCTCCTGTTTTAATCCTCTCTTGCTGCATAAACAACCACCCCAAAACTCAGTGGTGTAAAACAGCCATTTACTATGCTGACAATTTTGCAAATCAGTGATTTGCAGGAATTGGGAACTGGGCAGGGCACTGGGAAGACAGAACATCTCTGTTCCCAGATGCTTCAGCTGGGGTGTCTGAATGCCTGAAGATGTCTGGGATGGTTTGTGGGGACTATATATCTAGGGCCTTGGCTCCAGCAGTCAGTGTTTCCTTGGGTCTCTTCCATGCCATGTCTACTGGAGCTGGAATGCCCAGGGGCTTGCTCACTCTCATGTCTGGCCCCTGGGCTGGGATGGTTGCCTGAGCTGGGGCTGGCCAGTCATCACCCTGTCTCTCCATGTAGTGCCTCCACGTGACCAGGTTGAGCTT
Source organism: Ovis aries (assembly GCF_016772045.2). Lineage (NCBI taxonomy): Eukaryota > Metazoa > Chordata > Mammalia > Artiodactyla > Bovidae > Ovis > Ovis aries. Next base: position 52,448,526 of record NC_056066.1, on the reverse strand, counting down.
CCTCATAGCATGGCAGTCTCAGGGTAATCAGACAAAGCAGCTGGTGCCTCCCCAAGCAATTATTCTAAAAAGAAGAAGTAGAAGCTGCCAGTCTCATAAAGCCTAGGCCTGGGAACAGGCGCAGCATCACTTCCACCATGGTCCTTGGTCAAAGCAGTCACAGGCCAGCCCAGATTTGGGGAGAGGGTACATGGAACCACCTTGCTGTGGGAATAGTGCCATCTTTAATCTGTTACAGGCCAGTGCTTCCTTCTCAGAAGGTAGCCACAGGGCCTACTAACTCTCTCTATAGCAAGTAGCTATTAAAGTCAGTGCCTGGGTATCTGTGATTCCAAAAACAGATAAAACTGATTTTTTCATATTTGATATTCTCAGTTCCTCAAGATTTCAGAGAGATGTCAGAGCACAGAGAATCAAAAGCAGTGACCAATCCCAAACAGTAGAGCATTACAAGCCTGTGGGATTTGACAGGCTCCCAAGTCAAAGGACTGAACTCGTAGGTCACCTCTTTGTAACTTTCTGTGCAGTTTGAGCAAGTTCCCTAACCTCTATGCATCTCAGTTTACTCATCTGAAAAAAAGGAAGATAATAGAATGTACATCGTAGGTTTAAAAGATTAATATAGTGTGTACTAAGCCTTTAGAACAGGGTCTGGTACCTAGTGAACATTTGGCTCAGCAGTAAAGAATCTTCCTGCAGTGCAGGAGATGTGTGCAGGAGATGCGAGTTTGATCCCTGGGTCAGGAAGATCCGTTGGAGAAGAAAATGGCAACCCACACCAGTGTTCTTGCCAGGAAAATCCCATGGATAGAGGAGCCTGACAGACTACAATCCCCAGGATTGCAAAAGAGTCGGACATGACTTAGTGACTAAAAACCACAACAACGAAGTGTCTCTATAACTATTACCACCAACAGTCCCCAAAAACAGATCACTTAAAACAAGAAATGCTCCAAAACTGTATTTGATTTTCAACAATAGAACATCCCGAAGGAAGGTAATTGAAAATGATAAATGGCACCAAAAGGTAAGTATTTTAAGACAGCAGATGGTCCCAATTTTCAGACAGTTTAAAAGGAAGGAGTAGCCCCAAATAAGGGGGTGGCCCAAAGTTGGAGATTTTACGATGGTGACGTTCCTGAAGGGGAAAGCTCTGCCAGAGGGTGGACTTGTGGCCTCCTCTGTCCAGGTGAACAGCAACAACGACCGGGGCGTGGTACAAGGCCAGTGGCGGGGCAAGTACGGCGGCGGCACCAGCCCTCTGCACTGGAGTGGCAGCGTGACCATTCTGCACAAGTGGTTCAAGGGCAGGTTCAAGCCAGTCAGATACGGCCAGTGCTGGGTCTTCGCTGGAGTCATGTGCACAGGTACCCCAAGAAAGAAGATCCCCAACCCCTGATCAACTCAACTGCATTTGGTTGCATATATTTTCATAAGAATCCCTCCCCCACATCAAAAAATCTTTATTAGTGATGGGGAACTAGAAGACAGGTTAATGAAGAGAGAAACCAGATCCCTCATTTATGCGACTCTTGATCTTTGAGGAATCTCAGGCTCACTGAGTGCCTTTGAGAGAGTCTTGTGGTCCTGGGCCCCCAGTCCTCATAGGCTGTTACGGCTATTATAAGGTTATTATACAGCTTCCAAGGTCCTCTCAGTTTCAGAGCCCATCTATTCAAATGGGGGTGGCAGGGTGACTCTCGAAGTGCCCTGAGAGAATGTCCAGGAGATGGAGGTGTTTCTGAGCCTGGAGACAGGGGTCAGCCCTGGGAGAGACAGGGAGGGGGCTGTGGCCAGACAAGAGGCAGGCCGCCTGCTGGGGGGCCAGACCCCCCATCCCTGAGGCTGGGTCCCGGCCTGTCCTGGAGCCTCGTGAGCGCCCTGTTCTTCAGTCCTCAGGTGTTTGGGAATCGCGACACGGGTTGTGTCCAACTTTAACTCAGCCCATGACACGGACAGGAACCTGAGTGTGGACAAGTATGTGGATTCCTTCGGGCGAACGCTGGGAGACCTGACGGAAGACAGCATGTGGTGAGCCCCCGGCTCTCGGGTCCCAGGGTCATCCTGTGGCCCACCCAGATCTGCAGCCCAGCTCACTGGGTCTGAGCCAGTTCTGGAAGGGGTGACAGGCACCCTGCAGAGGAGGGGTTGGTCCCCAGCAGGATGACTCCTCTTCTGAGATACAGGGGGCTCTGGACATGAAACTCAGAGGCCAAGAACAGGGCTCAAGGTTGAACGACCTTGTGCCCCCAGCTCTCCGCTCTGCAGGACTCTGGGCTGTCCCCTGGGTTCTGGTGGCGTGACGGCCTCTGCAGGGTCAGCCCTGTAGCCTGCTCCTGCTCTCTGGGCTGCTTCTGCACTGTGCTGTGTGGGAAACAAGCTCCTCTCTCAGCTCAAACAAAACTCTTTGCACAAAGCTTCACAAAATTCATTTTAATTTGATTTTTTAAAGTAGAGGATACATTCAGTGCTTTAATATTCAAAAGGTACCAAATGGGCTACAGTGTTTAAGTCTCCCTCCCCCATTTCAGGCCTCCCCATCCTCCTGGATGCAAGGCTGAAACTACTTTCTTACATGTCTTCAGAGAGAAGCTCTGCAGATATAGGGGCACACATAGGCGCAGTCCCCACGCACCCCCACCTCCCCCTCCTACTTAGTATCAGCAACACAATGTAATACTGTTCATCTTGCTTTACATTTAACAATCCCATATCAGTACATACAAAGTTTCCTTATTTTTATAGTGTTTTAAACTTAATAACACCGTAATCAGTGAGCACAGTCTATGCCATGCCCAGTTCTAAGTGCTGCAGTGCAGGCTTACCTCATTTTATTACTCCTCTTTTTATTGTGCTTCATAGATATCGCATTTTTCTACAAATCAAAGATTTGTGGCAGCCCTGTGTCAAGCAAGTCTATCAGCATCATTTTTCCAACAGATTCATTAAGGTATGTAGGTTGTTTTCTTAGACAGAAAGCTATTGCACACTTAATAGATGACAGCATAGCGCAAGCATAACTTTTATACACACTGGGAAACCAAAAATCCTTGTGTAACTCACCTGATTGAACTCTCCTCATCTCGGTAGTGGTCTGGAACTGAGTCCGCTATGCCTCCAATGCGGACCTGTGTACAAATTCATGTATTCCTCCAAACAACCTTGTGAGCAAGGTAGTATTGTTGTCTCTGTTTTGCAGATGAGAAAACCAGGGCACAGAGAGATCAAGTAACTCGCCTAAGGCCACATAGCTGGTGGGTGGAAGAGAAGTTACAAACCTGGCCTGCTCTTCAATTGGACAGCAAAACCATTGCTTATTTAACCACCTCATGAGGCCAGACCAAACATGTGCCTTTACAAACAAGGCTTCCATGAATAACCTTGTACAAATGTCTATTCATACATGTGCAAGTTGCCAAGAAAAACCAACTTTCTAAAGAGCAGGGGACTAGTGAAGAGCATACGGTACAGAAAGAAACACAGCCAGCCTCAGCATGCCTCTTCTTAGGATGTCCTTCAGCTCCCCAGGGGAAGAGTGAAGGACAATCCCCAAGCTAGTTAGTGTCCGGCCTCAGACCATCTCTCTGCCTCTCTTCTCCTCTTTTCTTCTCTTATTTTTGGTTCTTTTCACTCCCTCTCTTTTCAGTAGCACCAAAAACATTTTCATTCTTCTCTTTATTTATGCAGAATGGACAGGCCATTCTTGTGTTATTGGGATCTCTGTCGCCTTGCAGGTTATACATGTTCTCCCTTTTACTTCCAAAGGCTTTTTATAATATTTTTCCAAAGAAGTTTGGAGGCCAGCTGTAAAGACAAAAGACACCAACTCAGGCCAGCCAGGGTTTCTCTCTGCTGCTTCCTACCGTGTGATCTTGTGCAAATGGTGTCACTTTTCCTAGCCTCATATTCTCATCTTTAACATAGGAAACTTAAAGCTTAAAGTCCCTACCAAGGCCTACAGAACTCTGCATAATCTGAAACCTACCTGCCCTAGTGCTTGACATAGCCCAAAGACACATACTTTCTGTTCCTTGAATACACTAAGTTTTTTCTTGTCTCAAGAGCCTTTGCACATGCTGTTCCTTCCTCCTAGACCACTGTTCCCTTCACTCATCCTATGACTCATTCTTTCTACTCTAAGTCCCATCTTAGATGTCATTTACTTAGAGAAGCTCTCCAGAAGTTATTCTCTATCTCAAGCTCCTCTCTTTCCTCACAGCATTTATTGTTACTTTATTGTTTTATTAATTATCTGATTACTTAATTTTTCCTGTATTCCTATCTGTCTCCTTCCTTAGAATGTATGCTGCATGAGAACAAGGATCTTCTGTCTTATTGGCTGTTGCATTTTTGGACCTTGAACAACAGGATATAGATATAGGTGATCTAGATATAGATATAGGTATAGGTATAGATATAGACATATATATGTATACATAAAGGCAGGCCTTGAAGCTATTGCCAGTTAGGTTCCAGACCACTTCAATAAAGTGAATATCACAATAAAATGAGTCACATCAATTTTTTAATCCAAAAGAGCATATAAAAGTTATGTTTACACTATAGTCTAATAAGTGTGCAATCACATTATGTCTAAAAAACAATATACATACATTATTTTTAAAATACTTATTGCTAGATGCTATCATTTGAGCCTTCAGTGAATTGTACTAGTAACAACAAATATCACAGATCACTATAAAAAATATAATAATGAAAAAGTTTGAAATAGTGCAGAAATTACCAAAATGTGACACAAAGAGACACGAAGTGAGCAAATGCTACTGGGAAAACAGGTGAGACAGGCATGAGGAAGGGTTGCTATAAACACTCAATTTATTTCAAGAAAAACAAACACAGTTATCTATAAAGCGGGATAAAGTGAATGAAGCAGGATAAAACAAGGTCTGCCTGTACCTGTGTGGATGATATGTATTCATCAATACAGCTGAATGACGGTTCACAAGCTCAACCACAGAGTAGGGCCCAGGGTCTGGCTGGCAACAGGCACTTGCTCTCTCTGGGGAACCTCTCTTGCTCACCAGAGGCCACCCTGCCCCTTCCTCTCTCTGCGGCAGGAATTTCCATGTCTGGAATGAGAGCTGGTTTGCCCGGCGGGACCTGGGCCCCTCTTACAATGGTTGGCAGGTTCTGGATGCCACCCCCCAAGAGGAGAGCGAAGGTACGGGCTCAGCCGGGTGGGTCCCAGACTCTCGCTTTCTGACTCCTGGAGATGCTCACGCCCTCCCGTCCTGTGCAGGCGTGTTCCGGTGTGGCCCAGCCTCAGTCACCGCCATCCGCGAGGGCGACGTGCATCTGGCCCATGATGGTCCTTTCGTGTTTGCGGAGGTCAACGCAGACTACATCACCTGGCTCTGGAATGAGGATGAGAGCCGGGAGCGTGTGTACTCAGACACGAAGAAGATCGGGCGGTGCATCAGCACCAAGGCGGTGGGCAGCGACTCCCGCGTGGACATCACCAGCCTCTACAAGTATCCGGAAGGTAAGGGCATATAGTGGCCTCCATCAGCCTCCCCAGTGACCAGGCTGCTGCAGATGGGCAACATGGCCAGGCCCTTTCTCATAAGATGTGTTGGTGACAGCCTGGTTAGGCACTGTCTCTATGCTTTGAGCCAAAGGTCTTTAGCTTATATTAACCGCTTCTTTTGTTTACTAAATAGATTTCTCACATCTGACAATATCAATAGCTACATTTCCTTTAACATATATATTGCATGTACTGTGCCAGGTATTCTGACATATGATAATAATAATCACTAATAATAGTGATGAAAGTAACATGTATTATTTATTGAACACTTAGGATACATACCAGTAGGCCCTACCAAATAATAATAATAGTAACTCCTGTTTATCATCTGCCAAGGCCTAAGCCATGGTCACTAATTTAGGGGATCACTGGCTTACTGAAGATTCTGTGCTTGTTGGGGTACAAACACAAAACACATGTATTTTTTCTGGTCACTGCCTCTAGCTGTAAACTTTAAAAATCACCTTTTCCCACTAAGTAACAGGTTCCTTAATAATGCTGTGATCTGACTGTGCGCTTACCAGCCATTTCTGCCTGTTAAAAGGATGTTGTTTGGGTAATCAAGACTTCAAGTTCAAACTTGAGTCAGAGCTAGCCTCCTCCCCTCCTCTGAGCACAAACTGGGGTGGTGACCCCAGAAGGCTGCTGTATAAGGAGGGGACAGCGTGTGCTCGGGTTGCCTCCAGCCGTCCACTATCTCCCCTCTAGTGTGGTGGTTTGCAGCACTGGATGTACATCGGAGTCCTAGGGTACACTTAGTTATACAGGTTGAACAACAATTACCCTCTGCTCAGGATTCTGTGGGTCAACTACAGACCCACAGAATCCTGGCAGTGTGCCCAGCGGGTGACATCTAAAGCTACAGGGTCTCTTGAGGCTTTACTTAGAACTTGCCTTTGCTACATTCTGTTGATCAAACAATAAACAACCACCCCAGATGGAAGGGACAGGAAGTACACTCTACCTCTTGATGAGAAGAGTTGCAAAGAAAGTATTATGGCCATTTTAACCTACCACAGCAACCCGACTGCACCCAGGCTAACTGAATTGCAGTCTCTAGAGGGTGTGGCCCACCCATCAGGACTTTTAAAAGCACCCCAGGCGATTCCAATGTGCAGCCAAGTTGAGAACACCAGTCCGTCTTCTAGTGTGTTAGGCCAAGGAGGAGAGGAGAGAAGAAATGCCTTTGACTTCGTGGGCAAGGATTCAAGGCCTGAAGACAGGCAGGTGCTGCTGTCTTACTCACTCCGAAGCTTTGGGAGGACAGGTAGTGGCTCTGTTACAGCCTGCAGTCTCGGGACTCACGCCTGTGCCGGCCCCAGGCACTGCTGATTCCTGAGACACTGGCCCCTCTTGCGGCAGACCTCCTCCCGCTCCACTGGCCATCCCACAGCTTCTCTCTGATGCGTGGTCATTTCTGTCCCCAGATTCTGGAGGGCTGTGGCCTCCAAACTCATCCAGCTGCTGTGTCCCCCTCAGAAGCTGGTGGGGAGAGAGTTCTTGATGGGCTGTGATCCACCTGCCATCTTCCTTCAGTTTTCTCCTCTGTGCTCAGGGAATACACAGCTCAGTAATGAGCTGAATGAAATGAAATGCCACCAGAATGAAATGCCAGCTTCCCCTTCCTTTAGGCACTGCCAGCCTTTACCAGCCAGCTCCTTCTTATTGAAAACACCCCAAACTTTAACATTGACTCTGTCTGTAAACACCTCCCCACACACATATGCACACACATGCACACGTAAACACACACACTAACATATTCCCTCAGTTCCTTCTCTAGAAACATGGCCCTTGATGTTGATGACCTTCTCCTCTCCAGGCCTCTCCTCACTGTCACGGGGTGGGGAGTAGAGGGGTGGTATGTGGCAAGACCTCTTCTAAACTCCTACCTCTCTCATATGTCCCGCAGTTTGATGCCTGGTCCCATCTGCTGGGAGTTTCTAGAACTTAGAATACAAGGTCTTTGGGGCCTTCTGTCCTAAGCATCAGCCATGGCTGATGAGAGAAATCAACATCCTGCTGTGTGATGATAATAACAGCAGTCACCACTGCTGGGTGCCGACTGTGGGCTGGCCATGTTCACATGTTACTGAATGCTTTTATTTAACAAATGTTTACAAAGACGTCCCCACAAGCTTGTAAGGTAGACACTTGTATAATGTTTATTTGACAGAGGGAAAGGCAGAGGTGCAGAGAGGAAAGTGGACTCGGCCAAGGAACACAACGATGCTCTTCCTCTACGCTTGGCTGCACTATCTAATCATAATATAATCTACTGTTGATTGACTGCCCGCTGTGGGGCTGTTGATTTTCCATCTAGGCTAATAATAGTATCTAAATTGTGTTAAGCATCGTGGTAAGCAATGTCCATGACTTGTTTCATTTAATATTCATAAATATCCCATCTTACAGGTAAGCAAGTTGAATCATAGAGAGGTTAAGTAGCTTCTCCAAGTTTCCAAAGCCTAGAAGAGCACGGTGCTAACTAGAGCTTCTGTCTAATCTCAGAGTCTCTGGTCCTCCACTCTGCTAGACTGCTGTCTCTTCCATGAGTACCCACAATGTGCCATGCACTGTGCCAGGTTCTTTTATGTATTCCAGAATATAAAACCCTCCTAAGTATCAGGCATGATTCAGAGGCAAGGGAGAAAGAGAAGAGCCAGAGAACTCACCATCCAGTAAGTGTAAGGACAGTGCAGAGTCATCAGCGCAGTGTAGGGGAGACCTGAAGGCTGGAGAAGCACAGAGAAAGGGTTGCTAATTCAGCCAGGGCGGAGAGTTCATGAAGAGCATCTACAGGGAGCAAGATTTCTCCAGGAGATAAAGGGTTGGGAAGGCATTCTGGGAAGACAGGACCCTCTGCATCCTGACTCCAGATTCACTCTAAGCAGTGCTATTCAAACAAACCACAGGCATCCCATTCCATGGATGAAATGCTAAGGACTGTCTACTTTCTCCATTCACTGAAGCATAAAGATTCAGAGCCCCTGGGGCAATGTGCTTTGTCCCTACCCCTGAGTCAGCCTGGATGCTGAGCAAAGAAGAACCAGCTTTCCAAGCAAAGGAAACTGTATTTACAGAGAACGCACTGGCTGTCCTCAGATTCAGGGGGGCTTTCTGCAACAGGCTGTAGAGTAGAGAGGAGGAAAGCAGTTTCCCCACACTGATCTTTAGTCAGAGGCTCTAAGCACAGAGGCAAGATCTCAGTTAGAGGCTGGTGCCAGAGTCTTGCAAGGGAGCCAGATTGGCAGTTCAGCCATCTGCCTCCGAGCTTGCATATTGCTTGCTAGGACTGCCATAACAAATTACTACAAATGTAGCTACTTAAAACATCGGAAAATTATTTTCTCACAGTTGTGGAGGCCAGAAGTACAAAACCAAGGTGTTAGCACACTCCCTCCAAAGTCTCTAAGGGAGAGTCCTTCCCTGACCCTTCCAGCTGCTGGCGGTCCCTGCATTTTTTGGCTTGTGGCCGCATCACTCCAGTCTCTGCCTCCATCTTGACTCCTTCTTTCCTCCTATGTGTCTCAAATCACCATCTCCTTTCTCTTACAATGATATCAATCACTGACTTTCGGTCCCACCTTAAGTCCAGGATGATCTTATCCCAGGAGTCTTAATTACATCTATAAAGACCCTGTTTCCAAATAAGGTTATATTCGCAGGTACCAGGGATTAAGACTTTGACATTTAGGGGGACACTATTCTGCCCACTGCAGGCTGGGGGAAGACCCAGCACATGCTGATCAGGCCCTGGCCAGCCAGGCAGGCAGAGAACAGTGCCTCCAGTGATTGTGGGGCTGAAGCTCAGAGGCTGATCCATAGCGACCCAGTGACCAGCCCCTAGGGAACTCCCCTTCCACCTTTTCCCTCCCTCTCTGTTACTCTGCTATCTGTTTCTCCACTTCTGGGCTGTGCCCTTCTCCCTCCTTTCCTTCTTGTGTATGTATGGGAAACTACCACACATTTGGTGTCAGAAGAGTTGTGAATAAAACAGTTCACTAGGGGATACTATGAACAACTATATACCAACATATTAGATAACTTTAGATAAAATGGACAAATTTCTCTAAGAATTACCAAAACTGCCTTAGGAAGAATTACAAAATCTGAATAGGTTTATAAATAGAATGCAGTAGTAAATTAAAAATACACACACACACACACACACACACACACACACACACACACACACACCAAGCCCACATGTCACCGGTGAATATTCTACCAAACATTAAAAGAAGAATTAATAGCAATTCTTCACAAACTTTTCCTCAAAAAATAGTAGAGGGGGGAACATTTCTCAATTTGTCCTATGAGGTCAGTATTATCCTGATACCAAAACCAGATGATGACATCGCAAGAAAGAAAATTAGAGATCAATATCCCTTATGTGCATAGAAGAAAAATTGTCAACAACATACTAGCAAACTGAATCTAGCAACGTATAAAAAAGATCATATGCCATGAAGGAGGGATTTATTGTAGGAATGCAAGATGGATTTAATATTAAAAACTAATTAATATAATATACCATAACAATAGAGCAAAAGACAAAAACCACATGATCATCTCAATAGACGCAGAAAACCCAACTGGAAAGGAAGAAGTAAAACTATCTCTTGCGCATGATATAATCTTGTCCACATAATATTCTAAGGAATCCACTAAAAGTTAATAGAGCCAATAAATGATTTCAGCAAAATTGTGGAAAACAAAATCAATTTTTAAAAATTAATAGTATTTCAAGATACTAAAAATGTATAACATGAAATGAAATTAAGAAAACAAGTTCATTTACAATAGTATCCAAAAGAATAAAATATCAATACTTTGGGAATTCCCTGGCAGTTTGTCCAGTGGCTAGGACTTGGTATTTTCACTGGCAGGGCCTAGGTTCAATCTCTGCTTGTGGAACTTAGGGTCTGTGCAAGCCACACAGCATGGCAAAAAAAAGAATAAGATGTTTAAGAATAAATTTAACAAAAGGAGAACAAGACTAGTACACTGAAAACTACAAAGCATTGTTGAAAGAAATTATAAATGGAAAGATTTCCCATTTTCATGGACTGAGAGATTTTTTTTAAGATGGCAATACCCCAGAATTGACCTACAGTCTCCATGAAACCCTTATCAAAGTTCCAGCTGAGTTTTTTTTTTTTTTTTACCAAAATTGACAAGCTGTTTCTAAATTCACTTGGATATTCAAGAGACCCAGAATAACCAAAACAATCTTAGAAAAGTAGAATAATGGATGGCTCAAACTTCCCAAATTAAAAACTTACTATAAATATGTAATAACCCAGATAGTGTGATACGGTCATGAAAATGGACATACAGATCAATAGAAAAGAATGAGGAATCCAGAAATAAACCCTTATAGTTATGCTCAATTGATTTTGACAGGATGTCAAGGCAATTCCATGAAGGGTGAATAAGAATAGCCTTTTTCAATAGATGGTGTTGGGACCTCTGATTATCCACGTGCACAAGAATAAACCTGGCTTTTTACATCAGACCATACACAAAAATTAACTCAAATGGGTCACTGATCTGTATCAAAGAACTAAAATTATAAGGTTTTAGAAGAAAACAGGAGTTAATCTTTATACGCTTGAGTTTAACAGAGCCTTTTTGGATATGACATCAAGAACACAAATGACAAAAGAAAAAATTGATAAATTAGGCTTCATTAAAACTAAAAATTTGTACTACAAATGGTACCATCAAGGAAAAAGAAAGATAGCCCATGGAACAGAAAATATTTTCAAATCATGTATCCAATAAAGGACTTGTATCCAGAATGTATAAATAATCCTTATAGCTCAATAATAAAAAGATAAATAACCCAATTTTTAAATGGGCAAAGGATTTAAATAGACCTTTCTCTGAAGACAATATACAAATGTCCAAAAAACATGAAAAGATGCTTACCATCTTTAATAATTATGCTTAACATCATTAATAATATTCAAACCCACAACAGCATACCGCTTCACATCCACTAGAACTGCTATAATCAAAAAGGCAGGCAGTAAGAGCTGGTGAGGTTGTAGAGGAATCGGAACACTCATACACTGCTGGCGGGAATGTGAAACAGTGCAAACACTTTGGAAAACAATTTGACAGTTGCTCACAGTGTTAACTTAAACACAGAGCACCACACCAGCGAGCAGATGCACTTCAGATATACACCCAAGAGAAATGAGAACAAACACCCACCAAAGTCTTCCACATGAACATCCGCAGCAACATTATTCAAAACAGCTACAGTGGAAACAACCCTAACCTCAGTGGATAAACACAGTGTGGTCTGTGCGCATAATGCAATGCAATGCTGCTGCTGAGTCGCTTCAGTCATGCCCGACTCTGTGCGACCCCATAGATGGCAGCGCACCAGTCTCCTCCATCCATGGGATTTTCCGGGCAAGAGTACTGGAATGGGGTGCCATTGCCTTCTGCAATAATGCAATATTATTCAGCAATAAAAAGGAATGAAGTAGTGATATATAGTATAATATGGATGAACCTTAAAAATATTGAGTGAAAAAAAAGCCAGTCACAAAGGACCACACATTATATGATTCCCTTTATGTGAAATGCCCAGAATAGGCAAATTAGAAATTAAAATAGCAGTTGCCTAGGGTTGGGGCAGGGCAGGGAGGAATGGGAAGTGACTGCTAATGGTTATAGAGTTTCTTAAGGCTGACAGAAATTGTTATAAATTTAGATGGGTACACAACTCTGTGAATGTATTAAAAAAAACATTGGCTTGTGTCCTTTTAAATCTGTACATTGTGTGTTGGCAAATTAACATATATCCAAATAAAGCTGTTTTAAAAAAATCAGGTGGTCAGAGAAGGCCTCCCTGAGAAAGTCACACTAGAATTTTTGGCAGAGAAAGGAAACATTTTCTTAATAAAAATATTTTATAAGTAAGTTATGGAGGAAAGTGAAAACTTCACATAAATTTTAATAATAAAACACGACATGTTAAAGAACCTTTAGGTCCACACGAGTCCCTTCAAGCCCAGGCCACACAGTAGTTGGGTACTTGGGAGAACGTTTGGGAAGGAGCACAGCCCAGAGCTCAAGGAAGAGGAAGCGTCAGAGTTGGTTCTTGAACAGATCAGGGTAGAAAAATGACTGGAGTGGACGTGGAGCCTACATCCTCCAGAAAGGAGAAACATTCCTGAGCACTGTGCTCAGGCCTCGCCTGTGCAACTCTTCTCCCCACTTCATAGACGGGAAACGGAGACTTGGAGGGACTGTAAATGATAATAAAGTTCACAGTCGCCTGGCAGCAAACTGACCTGAGGGTGAGACAGTTTACATGGTGGTCTGAGGGGAAAGGAGTGAGGGGAGAAGGGGGCAGATTCCAGAGGCCAGCGAGGATGTTGGGTGGAACTTATTATCGCCTGACCAGTTGTGGGTAGTAAGGTTGAGGGAAGAGTCAAGGACATGTCCAGTTTCTGACTTGTATGCTGGGTAAACAGTGGAGCCATTTGCTGACATGGGAATGCTGCCAGCCAGAAGATGGCATATTTGGTTGGGTTGGAGGCCCCTGTGGGACATCCTGAGGGTGGAAGTGGGCCAGTGGACCAGTCATATATTGGTCTGGAGATCAAAAAAGAGAAAAGAGGTCTGTGCTAGCAACGGGGAAAATAGGAGATCAGGGATCCTAAACTCATGTCTTCAGGAGCTTGCAGATGGCACCCCAGTGTGGCAGACCAGCAGCAGGAGAATTATGGCTGGAGACTGTGGAGAACCAGCAAGTATGTTCCCATCCGGAGAAAGCACAGCTTCCTCAGCTAGAGACCATGACTGCCATGTAGAGACTGGGAAGAGGGGGTTATTAAGAACACAGAAATTGGAACCAGACTGCCTGGGTGCAAATTTTAGCTCTCTCAAGTTTTCTTCATTTCCAGTACCTTGGGTTCCTTATCTGTAAAATCGGGATGATAATAGTACCTTCATCCTGGGCCAGGGAGGAAATATATATGTATGTGTGTGTGTGTGTATATATATATACACATATATATCTCATCTAGAACTACAGTGCCTGGCACAGAGCAAGTCTACAAAAGTGTCAGCTATCCTTATTATATGAGACTCACATCCATATGTCATTGGTAGAGAGGGCTACCAATCTCTATTGTTATGTGAAATTTTCTAATCTGAAGTTGGCAACTGATTAAAAATTTATTTAAGTAGTACCAGATCCAAACACAATGCATATGGCTGAGGTCTGCATATGGCTCTTGGGCTGCCAATTTGAGACCGCCGACAGCCATGGTCAATTAAAGTGGGGATGGAGTAGTGGTTGTTTTTAGAGAAGAGGGAAATGAGAAGAGCTAACCCTGGGAGAGGTGGCAGAGAAGAGGGGGCCTGCCTCACGATGTCCCATGCCCTGCAGGGTCCCAGAAGGAGAGGCAGGTGTACAGCAAGGCCGTGAAGAAGCTGTTCAGTGTGGAAGCCTCTGCAAGGAGGGCCTGGGTCCGCAGAGGGGGCAGCCGTAGACTCTGGCGTGATGACCTCCTGGAGCCTGCCACCAAGCCCAGCATCACTGGCAAGTTTAAGGTGCTGGAGCCACCCGTGCTGGGCCATGACCTGAAGCTGGCCCTGTGCTTGACCAGCCTTATCTCCCGGGCCCAGCGGGTCCAAGTCAACTTGAGTGGTGCCACCATCCTTTACACCCGCAGGCCAGTGGCAGAGATCCTGCACGAATCCCACACAGTGAAGCTAGGGCCAGAAGAAGGTAAGAACGCCCCAGCTGGATGGGACCTGGTCGGCCCAGCCTCTTTTCCCAGGAGAGAAGGGGATATTTCTGAGCATTTGCAGATGAGAAAACTGAGGTTCAGAGGGACTGAATAATAAGGATAATAATAAAAGTGCACAATCATCTAGTGGCAAACATGTAATGCTCAAGTGTTCCCACTCAGTTTGAATACTTAGCAATGAATAAATACCTGCTGGGAGCATTTCATAACATGTGGAATATGTCTTATGTTACCTTTTTAAAATCCAACAAATTTTGGAGCTCATCTGGCTCCAGCGTTTCTCAAGAGACCAGTAAGAGGTGTTTATTAAGTGCCTACATATGTGAGACCTTGTCCTGAGAATTCTGCAGGCATCAGCCACAACCTGCAACCACCCTGAATCCTCTCCCCTCTCCTCTCGTCCCATATATTCTCTCTGTCTCCCTCTCTCTCTCATACACTTTCTGAACCCCAAGGATTCAATCGAAGAGATTGTTCTCGGAACCACTTTTCCAGTAAGTGAAGCTTGTGTTTTTTGACAAGGTGTGAAAATATGTGAAGGAGGTGTCCCATATTTTTAGCTTTTCTCTCACTTATTTTTCACAAAATCTAAATCACAAAATAACACTTCGCAAGGATTTATTAATTAACATACACTTTTTCCTGACTTTTTTTCTTATTAAAAGGAATGCATAGCCATTAAAGATTTAGCACAAGGGAAAGATAACCTATGATCCTGCCACCCACCTACAAATTGTTAACATGTTTTCGTTCCAAATTTTGAAAGCTTGTTGCTTTTTGAAAAACAGTTCTAATGATATCACAAACACTCATTAGTGCTCTGCTCTTTTCATAGTACTTTGTAATTTAAATATTTTTATAAGCTCTTCACTCACATCATTTTAATAGATATATAATCTGTAAATAAATATATGGTGACTTATTTTATTTGTTACCTTCTTTGAGGTAGTTATTATCTATTGCTATTTTTTAATTAATGCATTTATTTTAATTGAAGGCTAATTACTTCACAACATTATAGTGGTTTTTGCCATACATTGACATGAATCAGCCATGAGTGTACTTGTGCCCCTCATCCTGCTATTTTTTTAAAAAGACTAAAGTAAGCACTCTGGTGAAAAAAAATTCCTGTATTCTGGTCTAGATTTTTGGACTGCTTTTTTTCAGAATAGATTCACCAAAATGGAATTGCTAAGCCAAATGGTGTAACTATTAATATATGTAATTTATTAACAATTTATAATTTTTAAGTTAACAGACTTTTTAAAGGAGTTTTTGTTCCAGAAAAATGCTCAGAAAGTCCCAAGAGTTTCCATATATTCCCTCACGAGCTCCCATCTTCCCGTGTTACTAACATCTTGCAAGAGTGTGGTACATTTGTTACAACTGACTGATACTGGTAGATTATTATTATTAACTAAAGCCCATAGTCTACATTAGGGTTCATTCTGTATTGTACATTCCATGGGTTGTGACAAGTGTATGACGTGTATCCAACACTAGAATATGACACAGGATAGTTTCACTGTCCTAAAATTCCCTGCTCTTCATCTATTTACTTCTGCCTCCCTTGCCTCAAATCTCTGGCAACCACTGATCTTTTAACTGTCACCAGTTTTGCTTTTTCCAAATGCCATATCACTGAAATCATATAGTGTGTAGCCATTTCTGATTGGATTCTTTCACTTGGGAATGTATATTTAAGATTCCTCCATGGCTTTTTATAGCTTGACAGCTCATTTCTTGTTATCACTGAATTTCCTTTATATGGATACATCACAGTTGACTGACCCACTCACCTACTGAAGAATATTGATTGCTTCCAAGTTTTGGCAATCATAGATCAAGCTGCTATAAACATCCACGTGCAGGTTTTTGTGTGAAGATAAGTTTTCAACTAATGTGGGTAAATACTGAGGAGTATGATTGCTAACGGTATGATAAGAATATGTTCAGTTTTCTAAGAAGCTGCCAAAGTTATCTTCCAGCATGGCTGTAAACACTTTGCATTCCCACCATTAATGAATGACAGTTCATGAATGAAGAGCTCCTCATCCTTTCCAGCATTTAGTGTTGTCAGTGTTTTGGATTCTTGCCATTCTGATAGATATGTGGTACTATCTCACTGTTTCAGTTTGAAATTTCACAGTGATGTATGATGTGAGCATCTTTTCTTGTGCATGTATCCATCTTTGGTGAGTGGTCTGTATAGATTTTTTGCTCATGTTTTGCTCATGTTTTGCTCATGATTTTTTAATCATGTTCATTTTCTTATTGTTGAAGTTTGAGTTCTTTGTATATTTTGTATAATAGTCCTTTATCAGATGTGTATTTTGCAGATATTTTCTCCCAGTTTGTGGCTTGTCTTCTCATTTTCTTGACAGTCCTTCCACAGAGCAGGAGTTTTTAGTTTATCAATTTTTTCTTTCATGGATCATGCCTTTGGTGTTGTATCTAAAAAATTAGTCATTATCATCATACCCAAGATTATCTAGGTTTTCTCATTTGTTATTGTCTAGACATGTTATAGTTTCACAGTTTGCATTTAGGCTTAAGATCGATGTTGATTTCATTTTCATAAAGTGTGTAAGGTATGTGTCTAGAATCTTTTTTGTAAATGCGGATGTCCATATATTAAAAACACTATCTTTTCTCCATTTTATTTGCATTGCTCCTTTGTCAAAGATCAGTTGGCTATATTTGTGTGGATCTACTTCTGAGCTCTATTTTGTTCCACTGATTTGTCTATTCTTTCATTAATACCACACTGTTTTGATTACTATAGTTTTATACTAAGTCTTGAAGTCAGGTAATGTTGATCCTCTGATGTTCTTCTTTTCCTTCAATATGATGTTGACTATTCTGGGTCTTTTGCCTCTTCACATAAATCAGTTTAGAATCAATTTGTTGAAATACATTAAATAACTTGCTGAGATTCTGATGGGTTTACCTTGTCTGTAGATCAAGTGGGGAAGAACTGACATCTTGATAATATCGAGTCTTCCTATCCATTAACATGGAATATCTCTCCATTAACTAATTTAGTCTTTGATTTCTTTCATCAGTTTTGTTTGTTTGTTTGTTTGGTTTTCCTCATATATGTATATCTTTGACATATTTTTGTTAGATTAATGCCTGAGTTTTTCATTTTGGTGCTGCTAATATAAGTGGCATTTTTAACTTCAAATTCCACTAGTTTATTGCTGGTATTTTTAAAAAGTGATTGAATTTTGCATGTTAACCTTATATCTCGTGTCCTTGCTATAATTAGTATAATTACTTCAAGGAGTTTTTTTGCTGATTCTTTCAGATTTTTTACATAGATGATCATGTCATCTGTGAACAAACACAGTTTCATTTCTTTCTTCCAAATATATATACCGTTTATTTTCTTTTCCTATATTTTTGTCTTAGCTGGGACTTCTAGTCCAGTGTTGAAAAGGAGTGATGAGAGAGACATCCATGCCTTGTTCCTTCTTAGTAGGAAAGCTTTGAGTTTCTCACTATTAATTATGTTGTTCAATTCAGTTCAGTCGCTCAGTCGTGTCTGACTCTTTGCCATCCCATGAATTGTAGCACACCAGGCCTAGGTTTTTGTAGGTTTTTTTTTTTTTTTTTTGGAGTAATAGTTAATGTAGATGTTCTTTGTCAAGTTGAAAACTTCCTCAACTATTTCTAGTTTTCTGAGAATTTTAGTCATGAAATAGTGCTAGATTTTGTCAAATTCTTCCTCTGCATCTACTGATATGTTCGTGTGACTTTTCTTCTTTAGTCTATTGATGTGATAAGTTACATTAGTTGACTTTGGAATGTTGAGCCAACCTCATATTCCTGTAATAAATCCCACTTGGTCGAGATATATAATTCATTTTATACATTGTTGGATTCAATTTGCTAACATCTTGCTGAGGATTTTGCACCAGTGTTCATGAGAAATATTGGTCTGTAATTTCCTTTTCCTATAATGTCCTTGGTTTTGGTATTAAAGTAATGCTGCCCTCACAGAATGGGTTAGGAAGTATTCCTTCTGCTTCCATTTTCTGGAAGAGTTTGTAGAGAATTGATGGCATTTCTTCCTTAAAAGCTTGGAAGAATCCACCAGTGAACTCATCTGGGCACAATGTTTTCTGTTTTAGAAGGTTATTCACTATTGATTCTTTGATTCACTATTGATTTCTTAAATAAAAATAGACCTGTTCAAGATTGTATATTTCTTCTTCTGTGACTTTTGGCAGATAATGTATTCAAGGAATTGGTACATTTCATCTAGGTTATAAAATCTGTGGGCATATAGGTCTTCATAATATTAATTATCCTTTTAATGTCCATGGGATCTATAGTGATATCACCTCTTTCATTTCTGTTGTTAGTAATTTGTGTCTTCTCTCTTTCTTTTTTCTTATTTAACCTGGCTGAAGACTTACCAGTTTCATTGATTGTTTCTTAAGAAAACAGCTTTTGGTTTTGTTGATTTTCTCTTTTGATTTCTTGCTTTCAATTTTATTGATTTCTGATTTAAATTTTTTCTAAATTTTATTTCTCTTTTTTTTTGCTTACTTTGGATTTAATTTGCTCTTCTTTTTCTAATTTCTTAAGATGGAAATTTTAAGATTTGTTTATTTTAGGTCTTTCTTCTTTTAATATCTGTATTCAGTGCTACAAATTTCTACATAAGCAATGCTTTGCTGCATTCCACAAATTGTTATATTTTCATTTAGTTCAAAATGTTTTTAAATTTTTTGATGTATGTTCCTTAACCTAAGTGTCATTTAGAAGTGTGTGGCTTAATCTCCAAATATTTTGGAGTCATCCAGCTATCTTTCTGTTACTGATATCAAGTTTAATTCTATTGTGGTCTGAGAGGATACACTGTATAATTTTTATTCTTTAAAATTTGTTCATGTGTTATTCATAGCCACAGTGTGATCATTCTTGGGGAACATTCAGTATGAACTTGAGAAGGATGCGTATTCTGCTCTTGTTGGATGAAGTAGTCTATAGTTATCAGTTCTATCTAATGGTTGATGGGACTGTTGAGAACATTTGTTAATGAAAAGAATCTCAGCCTTTATTAGATTGTCAATGGAGTTCATGACCCAGAGAACTTAATGAAGCTCTGTTCTGAATATTGTATGGAACAGTCTTTCTCTTTCCTTCTCCCACGGTCTGAACTAATATCCAAAGCTCTCATGTGCATAAGTGAGAGCATCTGGTGATTCTTTACTCTGGAGCCGTAAAATTTGCACTTCTAATAAGTTCCCTAGAGATGCTGATGCTGCTGGCCCTGGGACCACACTCTGAGAACCACTCATCTCCTACCATACAAGGAACAAATGATATAACATATATAAAGTATTTCTCACAATTCCTACCACTAAAGAACATTTAATTTATGGTAGTGATCTTCAGTATTGTTGATGTTATTATAAGATGGGGATAATAATACTTGCTCATGCAATTGTTATGAGGATTAAATGAGATAATCCCTGAATGTGCTTGCAAGTCCCTAGCATACTTTAATCTCTCAGTAAAATTTAGCTTTTAAAATTATTAATTATTATTATTGTTGTTGGAGTAAAGGTTCTCCTGGTAGAATGTGTTAGACTTAGAGAACCTGTTAAGGTAGAACTTTGACTCATGGGTCATTCAAGAAGCATGTATTATACGCAAAGCTCTGAGGAACAGAGAGTTTGAAACATTTATGGATCTTTTCCACAGGGTGAATACTCAGATGCCTTTGGGGATAGGAAGGAAACAGAAATAAAGGAAGCAGTGGCAATAGAACAGTAGGGGATGGTAGAGCTTAGGCAAACTGTAAAGAATGTGTTGTACCTTAAACAAAAAATATACAGTGATCAGATATATATATACACACACATGCTCAAAAGAAGAGATTACATAAGCAGGGAGTTTGTGGCTTCTGAGAAAGAGACAGAAATGGTCAGAACCATAGGCACTCCGAAGGCAGAAGGCACAAGATCATTGGGTAAGTGCATCAGTGAAGGCTTTCCACAGGTGGTGGGCCTGACTGGAACTGGGCCTTAATGGGGAGAGAGGATTTAGTGAAGCTGTAAGGAGTTGGCCTCCTCATTGAGTAGGAAGCTTGAGGGAGGCCTTTGGCCTCCTTCTTCTGTGCACCTGGGACATAGTAGGTGCTCATTGAACAGTGAGTGAATTCCTGATGGATGAATCATTGATGGATTGTGATATCTCCATTTGAAATGATTGGGGGAATTTTAAACTCATCTCCAGAAGCTCTTAGAGAGACAGGCTGGTGTCACGGTAGCTGACTGGCCTGAATTTGAATCCTACCTTATCCTGGCCCCTTGATGCACTTGCTATGTGACACTAGACAAGCAATTACCCTCTCTGAGCCTTAGGTTTCTTAATCTGTGAACTGATGATAACAATGACTGTCTCACATTGGTTGCAAGGTTCATAGAGTTCCTCTTCTGGGTTCTTTGAAAAAGAACACTGGACTCCCAACTCCCACCTCTGCTTTCCCTTCCAGAGAAAAAGATCCCAATTGCAATATCTTATTCTCAATACAAGGAAGGCCTGACAGAGGACAAGAAGATCCTCTTGGCTGCCATGTGCCTTGTGACCAAAGGAGAGAAGCTCCTGGTGGAGAAGGACATTACTCTGGAGGACTTCATTACCATCAAGGTGATTACTGTCTGAATCTGACCCCTGTTCCTGGCAGGTCCCCTTCAGATCTGAAGGAGGGCATCGGAGGCTGGGGATTTGTGCTTTTAGCTCTAGCTTCGGCTCTCAAGGGTGAGGACAAGAGGTGTGAATGGAGGGGGGTGGATATAATGATAGGTCTCAGTGATGGGGTAGGTAGAAGCAAAGGATAGCCAAGTTTAGCTCCCCACTCCCTGACCCAGCCAGGATCATGGGTTTCCTGGGAGAATGCGGAGGAGGGAGTATGACTTATGGCTATTTTCCCTCTAGGTGCTTGGCCCAGCCGTGGTGGGGGTGGCAGTCGCAGTAGAAGTGATGGTGCTTAACCCTCTCTCGGAGAGAGTGGAAGACTGCATGCTAATGGTGGAGGGCAGTGGCCTTCTCCAGGGACAGCTCAGCATCGAGTAAGTGTCAGCCCGGGGTGGGAGGGCTGCCTTGCGTGTAAAATGGGCCATAAAAACACTGCCAGCAAGGGCAGGAGGGAGAAACCAGCCCACTGCCTAGACATATTAGTCTTTCATTTCTTCATTTATTTATTTAATCATTTAACTTATTCAGTCATGTAACTCATCCACTCGTCCACATTCATATTTTCTCTCATTTACCCATTTATTTATTCATTTACTCCTCTTACTCATTTACTCTCTCCACTCACTCGTTCACTCTTCTATTCATGTCTTCACTCATTCATTCATTTATCTGCTCAACTCAGCTTTCACTGGTTCATTCATCCATATCATTTCTTTAATGTGCTCCCTTATTTACCTATTCATTCACACTCATTCATTCATTTATACATTCATTCACTCATTCACACATATTTGAATTATCCATGTACTCACTTATTTGCTTATTCATTCTCAGCCATTCATTCATTCATTTGCTCAGTCACACTCATATGGTCTTGTACCCTGACTCATGTGTCAACTGCTGGAAACACCAAGATGAACAGATGGAGTTCTGCCTGGAGAAGGACTCTAGCAACATATGGCCCTTCAAATGAAGACAGTGTGATTTGTGCAAAAGGATGGATTCCCCAAAATCTAGGGGCTCAGAGGCAGCCGTTGAGTGGGAGTGGGGTGGGACCAGGGGAAAGCCCCAGTGGAACTGATGTTTAAACTGGGCTTTAAATGATGGGTTGGGGAGCTTTTCAGGTATCAAGAAGGGTGGAGACCTTCCCAGTCAAAGGTCTCTATGGCTGGTATTGTCAAGGAAAGTCTCCTGGAAGAAGAAAAAGTTAATCTGGGCCTTGGATGTAATTGGGAAGGGAAGGGCACCCTAGGGAGGAGGAACAATCCATCCAAAAGCCTAGAGGAGGGTAAATGTAAGGTATGTTCAGGGCACAGGGAGGAGACTAGCCTGACTGGTTGAAATAAGTGAGAAGCAGTGGAAGGGACGACTAAGCTGAAAGCATATTGAAAGGCTTGATCGTCAAGCCACAAAGTATGACCTTGATCCTGAGGGCTCTGGAGTGCCATGGACCGGCAGACCAAGGCTCAGGAAGGAGACATGACTGATGGCCTGTCTTTTTTCCATCTTCTTTCCCCAGTGTGCCCAGCCTGGAGCCCGAAGAGAAGGCCTCGGTCCAATTCAAGATCACTCCTTTCAAGAGCGGCCCACGGCAGCTGCAGGTAGACTTCGTCAGCCCCCACTTCCCGGACATCAAGGGCTTTGTGATCATCCACGTGGCCACGGCTAAATGACAGGCATGAAGGGCTGAGAAGGGGGGAGAAGGTCCCTATTCCTCTCCTGTCCACTTCTCTGCCCTTCCCATATGGGAGTCAGGAGGCCTGGATTCCAGTCCTGCTTCAGCTTTTGCCTACTCTGTGAACTTGGGCAAGTCCCTCCTTTCCTGAGCCTCAGTTTCCTCATCTGTAAAATGAGATGTTAGACTCGGTAACCCTTAAACTTTGGGTCTCCCACCTCCATCTCATCACCCTCGCTGCTGGGAGACTGATGAATTGAGTGTCACAGTAACCTTGGCCCACCCAGCTGTGCCAACTCCTGCCAGTTCACCATCACCCTGGCTGATCCCTGTGCTCACCTTGCTTGTCTCGCAACTCTTCAATGCTCTGACCACAGCCAGATCAAGAAACTCCTCCTAGTTCTGACAGAGAACCCAAAAGTGTTGGCACCAACACCTAAACATTCCTCAACACTTCCATCCTACACAGAGGAGAAAACCTTGCTTATGACCATGGGGTGAGCTAGAGGCAGATCTGGGGCCCATGTACATGCCATTTACACCCGCAAAATTATACCCCAAAGTCATGTTCCTGAAAAGCATTGGGCTTAAAGTGATGTGAGAATTTCCCTCAGTGAAAACACAGGCCTAGCAGCCGGGGGCTGGAGGGAGGGTTACTGCTGCCTGAAAGAAGCTGAAGATAGAGGAAGGATCATCGAGTGTTGACGGATAGAGCCCCAAATCTAATCTAGCTGTGGTCACATATGACCAGCTCAGTACACCAAGTGTTTATTTACTTCTTAGAAACTAGAGTAGTGTTGACTTTGAAAAATCTCCCCAGCAGCTTACCCTACACACTAAGACAAGCAGAACAGGAATTACTAGGATGAGGACTAGAGAGGACACCACAAGGCCCTGAAGATGAGTGCATCAGACATGGAAATCGGCTCCGAAATGCTCTAGATAACCAAGTAATTGTAACTAAGCATATAATTTAAGTAATCTGAGCAACAACAAAACAGGCGCATCTGCAGTGAGACACCTCCTGGACATGATTTGGGTGAGAACAATTCATGCAGAGCATCTTTGCAAAAAGGTGGTCAGACAAACACATAAACAGTGTCTGATGGGTGACCTTAGTGACCAAAGCCTTATGAAGACATCTCTCTGATGATTCCATACAACACCGGGACAGCTTGCAGAATCCGGATGAGTGGGTACATTTAACGAATCAGGTCCTCAGTTCCAGGACCCCCCTCCAAACCATCCAGAGGTTTTGAATGCTGATCCATAGAGTGGCTCAATGGTAAAGAATCCACCTACAACACTGCTGCTGCTAAGTCGCTTCAGTCGTGTCTGACTCTGTGTGACCGCATGGATGGTAGCCCACCAGGCTCCCCCATCCCTGGGATTCTCCAGGCAAGAACACTGGAGTGGGTTGCCATTTCCTTCTCCAATGCATGAAAGTGAAAAGTGAAAGTGAAGACGCTCAGTCGTGTCTAACTCATAGCCACCCCACGGACTACAGCCCACCAGGCTCCTCCGTCCATGGGATTTTCCAGGCAAGAGTACTTGAGTGGGGTGCCATTGCCTTCTCCACCTACAACATAGGAGACATGAATTCTATCCCTAGGTCAAGAAGATCCCCTGGAGGAGGAAATGGCAACCCTCTCCAGTATTCTTGCCTGGGAAATCCCATGGACAGAGCAGCCTGGCGGGCTACAGTCCATGGGGTTGCAAAAGAGTCAGACACAACTTAGCAACTAAATAACAACCCATATAAGAAAGGCAGGTGGAGGTTCAGAGGAGGCAGCTGTTTCCTTAAGATTGAGCAACAGGAAGGGGCCTTGGGAGCTGGGGGCCCTAGATACTTCATTCTTCCTGAAAACACCAACTGTCTGTCTTCCTTAAGTTCAATGGTCACACATTGAGCTCCCCAGGAAACTGACTCTGAGATGGGGCTTAGGATGCTGAGTGTTGACTGAAGGGTGACCTTGGGATCAACCCTCATGGAAGGGAAGGGGAGGAAGAAGGAGAAAGGAGATATCAAGCCATGATACAGACCGAGTGGCCGCCTGGTTGTACCCACAGGCAGCTCTAGAGCTAGCATGGCCTGTCAGAGTGTGTGTGTTTGAAGAAGGGAAAGTAGCTGAAGGTGATGGGGATACCTGCCAGGTACTCATGTCTCTAGTTTGACCCCTTTACCCTCTCAGCTGGGCCAAGGTAGTGCTTCACTGGGACAAACCTGACCAGGTCCTTCCAGCTCCAACTAGAAGCAGAAGACACCCCAGCAGCCAATGAGAGCACCATGGTCAGAGGTTGTATATGTGGGGACATTGAGAGAAGATGGCCCAAGGGAGAGTGTAAATGGAAATGCTACTTTGGAAGCTACAAAGAAAAATGCGCAGGTAGGGATTACCTGTCAGGTGGTAGGGCAACACCCTGACAGCACCCTTCATGGAGAAAGGCCAAACGGGGATTTCAAGACTGCAGAACCTTAGTCAGCTGGCTGTGGGGCCATGGCTCAGGCCTCCACGGTCCTTTGAATGGTCTCCTAAACATCTCCATAACCTTTAGGGAGGCTCTCAACACTGAGTTAGGGCCTGATCTAGCTTTCTCATGCCAGAGAGGCCTCCAAGCCTTTAGATCAGGGGTTGGCAAGCTTTTACTGTAAGGACCAGATAGTGAATATCTGGGACTTTGCAGGCCATTTGATTTCTGTTCCAACTACTTCACTCTACTGTCACAGCATGCAAGCAGCCATAAGCAAGAGGTAGACAAATAAGTGTGGATGTGTTGCAATAAAGCTGTGTTTATAAAAACAGGTGGCATGCTAAGTTTGGCCCACAGGTTGTGATTTGCTGACTCTGCTGCAGAACAACAGGCTGGCTTACCTGCTTGCTCCAGTACTGAGTCCTGATGCCAGGCTACACTCAGCCTAAGATCAAGCTCCTACCTGGACTGAGGCCAAGCCCTGAGCAGGCCTCACAAGGAACTCAGATGAGGTTCCAGCTTGTGCTCATGACGTGAGATGGAACCATCACTAGTCATGATTGATTAGACTGGGTTAGACCCTGATGCTAGATTGAGTCCTAGATCTTGGCCTCACATTGAGTCCTGGCTCCTATCACAGCTAAACCATGACTTGATTAGCCCTAGATCAAACCCTGACCTAGCCTCAGATAATCCTAGTCCCAGACAGCTCTAATCCTGACCTCTGATTAACTCCTGAACCCAGGCTGAATCCTGGTCCCAAACAGAACTCTGATCCCACATTAAGCCCTGATCCAGCCTCATTTCAAGTCCTGACCTCCATCAGACCCCAGCCAGATTGAACTCTAGGCCTTGGCTTTGGATTTCTCATCCAGATCCAAGCGTCTCAAATGGGGACCCACACACCCTTTCAGTATATTTGATGTCATTTAGCAAACATGACCTGTCTTCTTGCACTGGGGGTCTGAGTTCACCTTCGTTTTCCTTTGAGGTACTTGGGAAGAAGAAGCATGGTGAAGTCCTGGATCCTTCCAGCTCTGTTGTTCTGTGAGAGTGTGCACTCACAGCCCACTTCTCCAGGAATAAATAGAAAAGCCTGGCAGCTGACCAGGGTCTCTCCTCCACCCTGTGCATTCACTTCTCTTACATGTTTGCCAAGAACAGAAGGAGCTCTGCTGAACACCTGCCACCAGGGCAGAAGATCATCTCCCACTCTTATTACAAAGGACACTCCTGTCAGCAGGGAGGCTCCATGTTTCATCCAAGATGGTCTCATCTTATGGGGGCCCCAGATACCTCAGTCTCCCTGCAAACACCAGATGCCCATCTCCCTTAAGCTCAGCTGTCTTAGACTGAGCTTCCCAGGAAGCTGACTCTGAGATAGAACTTAAGGTGCAGGGTGTTGACTGAGGGGTGACTTAGGGATCAACCTCATGGAAGGGGGTTGGAAGGAGGAGAAGGGACCAGAGGAGAAGTCAACCCATGATGCAGGCCTAGTGACAGCCTGAGTGCATCCATGGGCAGCTCTAGAGCTAGAATGACCTGTCAGTTATCCCAGCTTTAGCTGAGATGGCTGGGCCTTTTTATCTGCCATCATCTGCCACCAATTTGGCCCAAAATGAGCATGACTTTGGGCAGCTCTACAGCTAAGGCCATTCTGAAAGTGGCCGACAGCCGAGGGTTGTCTGCAGACAGCACTTCTAGCATTTGGGGAAAGAAGTCTTCCACTGATGGATGGTCTGGATAGCACATCTGCCTGTCCAGCACCCTGCAGTCTGCTCAACCCAAGGACAGAGTGGTGAGATACCAAGTTCCCTGCACTAAGGGGATTGCCTTCCAGCTGGTATGCAGAGGTATTCAATCACATTCTTAAAAGCACAAAAAGTAAAGTGAGAGACACAGGTAAATAAGTAAGCAAGATTCTAAGTAAATAAGTTATGACCAACCTAGATAGCATATTCAAAAGCAGAGACATTACTTTGCTGACTAAGGTCCGTCTAGTCAAGGCTATGGTTTTTCCTGTGGTCATGTATGGATGTGAGAGCTGGACTGTGAAGAAGGCTGAGCGCTGAAGAATTGATGCTTTTGAACTGTGGTGTTGGAGAAGACTCTTGAGAGTCCCTTGGACTGCATGGAGATCCAACCAGTCCATTCTAAAGGAGATCAGCCCTGGGATTTCTTTTGGAAGGAATGATGCTAAAGCTGAAACTCCAGTACTTTGGCCACCTCATGCGAAGAGTTGACTCATTGGAAAAGATTTTGATGCTGGGAGGGATTAGGGGCAGGAGAAGGAGACGACCAAGGATGAGATGGCTGATGGCATCACTGACTCAATGGACGCGAGTCTGAGTGAACTCTGGGAGTTGGTGATGGACAGGGAGGCCTGGTGTGCTGCGATTAATGGGGCCGCAAAGAGTCAGACACAACTGAGCAACTGAACTGAAGCTAATTAAATTTAGTGACACATGACAAAAAACAAATAAATAAAACTGAAGGCCATCTGTCCTCAGATGGTGGGGAGATAATGGCATCAGAGAAAGATTCTCTGAGGAAGTGACGTTTAAGCTGAAGTTTTGATAATAAAAATAATGATCAAAATCTAAATGAGTGTGTTTCCTAGAGAGTTCCTTACATGCCAGAAACTGTTTCAAGTACTTTACACATACTAACTTATTTAAAGGTGGTAGAGCCCCAGGCAGTGTCGGAACCATGTGATTTATTCTATGACATGGTTGTGAATGTTCCTATTACCAGTCGCTGTGTAACAAACCAACCCGTAAAGGCTTAAAATAATGACCATAATTATTTTTCTCATGGGCATGTATGGATGTGAGAGTTGCACTGTGAAGAAAGCTGAGCACCGAAGAATTGATGCTTTTGAACCGTGGTGTTGGAGAAGACTCTTGAGAGTCCCTTGAGCTGCAAGGAGATCCAACCAGTCCATTCTAAAGGAGATCAGCCCTGGGTGTTTTTTGGAAGGAATGATGCTAAAGCTGAAGCTCCAGTACTTTGGCCACCTCATGCGAAGAGTTGACTCATTGGAAAAGACTGATGCT